>NC_064290.1:51255338-51567791 GCF_019186545.1 Solanum stenotomum
CCCCCCCCCCCCCCCCCCTCTCTTGCCTTCAACCATTCCCTCGGTAAAATACAAATAATTAAATAAATATGCTACTTCACTTCGAGAGTTGAAAAAAAATCTCCCATCTCTACAAGTACCTAATTATCTTGTTGTTTTTCTTTCTAATAAATGCATTTGATTAAGATGTTTCCAATACTATAGATTTTGTTTTCAAAATATGAACTACTTCCCCTGTCCCAATTTATATGTTTTGACAGAATTTTGTTAATACACAAGCCTCCCAAATTTCAAAAATTTAACTCTTGTATCAAATATCAGTTGGTTTTACTCTCGTACTCTAAAATGTTATGTTGCTCGGACTCTTCTAAAATGTAAAGGGGTGTGTATCGGATTCGCCAAAAGTAGTGTATTTTTGGAGAATCCGACACGGGTGTGGCATCGAAAGTGAAGAGTCCGCGCAACATAAGTGAAGCATGTAGTAATTGTTAAGCTGAACACAGTATTTGTGATCAACAAAAATCAAAACTTCACTTTTGTCTATATAATCAACACAAGAATAGTACAAATGTAGTGCACCCAAGGGTGTGGCCTAGTGGTGAATGAAGTGGGTTGAAAACCACGAGGTCTTAGGTTCAATTCCTAGTGTAGCCAAAAAACATAAGGTGATTTCTTCCCATTTGTCCAAGCCCGGTACATGTGCTGATGAGAGAAGTAGTAGGTACCCCGTGGAATTAGTCGAGGTGCGCGCAAACTGGCCCGAACACCACGGTTATAAAAAAGGAGAAAGAACGGTAAAAATGTAGTAAACTAATGAAATAGAAGAGTCTTGTTGCGCTTCTAGTAGCAAACTAGTTGATTTCGAGGAAGATGTTATGACTGATTTGCAGTGCCCAATGATATTAACTATGATTATATAGAGTATAAAGTAATAGATATCTCCTCATTCAGCCAAACAAGAACTCATTAACTCACCAATTTGTAGCCTAGGACCATTCAGATTTATTTCCTTCTATAATGTAACAAAATTATAAAGCCTAAAGTAAAATAGCATTATCTTAAAAGGAAATAGTTTAAAAGTTTAACAATTAGCTACTCGAAAAAGTTATACAGGTACTCCTTGTTGCACGAGAGGGCAAAATTTGTAGTCAGTTCAGAAACCATAAGATGGGATAATGTAGAACATCATTCAAAAAAACAAGGAAACTCTGAAGTAGATTTTTCACTTCTACACTACAATTTCTTTTGCTTATTCTAAAGAGAAACAAACTCATAATTCCGTTGAGTTTCTTTTAAATAGTTGTAGATCTATCTTCTAAGGGCTGAAAAGGTAAACCATCTAAGCAGTAGCAATAACAACAGACCCAGTGTAGTCCCACAAGTGAGGTTTGGGGAGGGTAGAGTGTAAGCAGACGTTACCCCTACCTTGGGAAGTAGAGAGGATGTTTCTGATAGACCATCCCCTACAGACCATCCCCTACCTTGGGAGGTAGAAAGGTTGTTTCCATAAACCCTCGGCTCAAGGAAAAACATTTCAAAGCAGGTCGAAAAAGAAATAGCGGGAGTGAAGAAGTCATGGCAAAATACATATGTCTAAGCATTCTGTGGAAAAAAAAGGAAATGTAACTACAACAAAATATTAAGATGATATAAGTGCAAGAAACAACTAGTACCAAACATTGAAGGATAAGAAACTACAGGAGTAATACTACAGCCACTAGTATGGAAAGATAAGCGAGACAACATACTACTACATTCTAACCTACCACCCTAATCCATGTCCTCAAAAGTTTCCTACCTAAGGTCATGTCCTCGGTAAGTAAATAACATAAAGTCTAGCATAACCCAACTTGAACCCCAAATGCTGGAAAAGTAATTTAGTTCCTTTCTTATTTTTAATATAATCTACAGTCGTTTCCTGTTCCTTGCAACTTTGAAATGGTCCTAAATAGGGAAATACATAATGCCACCAAATTTCTGCAACTTCCTCTATTCTCAGTATCCATCACTACCTTGTGAGTCTTGCCCAATGAAAACCACCAGCAAGCACACAACTGTCACGCCCAAGGGTACTGAACACTATAAATATACCTCATATTTTTCAAATCAACATGCTATTACTTTTTGAAAACCCAACATGAATAGATAAACAAAAAGAGCTACCCACACTCTGAACTTGTCAGAGTACCTAAAGCTGATATATTGGTCAAAAACTTGATTCAACCACCAAAAAATTTGTTTCACCTGTTAATAGAAACTATAAAAGAAAACCAAATATCAGGTCAGCTCTCACTTGATAGCACAAAAACACTACTTCTTGTGTAAAACTTCAGAAGATCTCTGTTTAAGAACATAAAGCAACTTCAGCTGGAAAGTCTACATCAAGCTCCATCAAACAAATTAGACATGCTTTAACTACTGTGTATACCCAAGAATGCAAAGCAAAAACCAACAACAAAAAATTAACAACAGAAATGTTGAAGCTATAAGACAATCAAAAACACCATTGCCAGGCAAACATGCAGCCATTATTCCAATGAAATAAAAAGAAATTACAGGTGAATTATTAATCATAGTGCATGAAGGACAATTACCTGGGCGGTCAAACCCTTGATCAGGATGTTCCTCTGATAAAAAGTTATCTGATGCTAAAAGTGGTCTTGACGAGGCAACTGACTTGGTTATCAACTGTGACAGGACCCAGTCCTTGAAGCTCATCATGTTTCCTGCACACAAAAGGACAAGGACTATCACAATTAATTCAGCTTGCTCCTTGTAGTATAAGACTTTAGGTGGCAACACCAACTGAAGATGTTCATACAATTGCATCATAGAAAGAATGCAATAGCATGCACCAATAAATAGACTACAGAGAAATTCTTATATTAAAATCATGATTGTGATTGGACCTATCTGGTAAAGAGAATAATCTAAACAACAACATACCCAGTGTAGGAGGGTGTAGATATACCTGACCTTACCACTAAGACAATGTTCAATTGGAATGTGAATATGTGATTTAGTTAGTCCTAATTACTTTTCGGGGTGAAGTGGAGCTCTCAAACTGCTTGAATAAGAACACTACCTCAAGATGATTCCAGGATATTTCAACCAAATTACTGGACCAAATATGGAACAAAAAATATGGTGATTCACCATCTATTGATCCTATTGATCAGTTTACTTCACACTATCAGTATCGTAGTTTCACTCTAATGTTTCACAGTTGCAGAAATGCCAAGTAAGGCTATGTACAGTACGCTCAATGTGCTCCATCCCTCCCCTGGACCCCGCACATAGAGGGAGTTTAATGCACCAAGCTTCCTTTTTAATATTTCAAACTTGTCATTTATTTGATGAGTGATATTTCCTACATAAACCATATCTACGTGGAAATTTGCGAAACATCAACCAAGAAAAAAATAAGAATACCTAGTTTTAACTTAAGATGCAAAAAATAAAATAAAATAATCTACAGTCCTTATTTATGCCTTTTCCTTAATCAAGCAAGATATGCAACACCACCAAGTGAACTATGCTTTCTAGATCAAGGCAGCTTTCTGAAATAAACTTACAAATCAACAAATACAACAACAATAACTATATCTCAATCCTAAACTAGTTGAGCCTAGCTTTATGAATCTTTAAATCTTTAAAAATTCATAAAAATCATCAATTTCCTTCTGCATGTCAACATCCAGGAAAACAGGAAAGAGTTAAGAACACGTGGTCAAATACATACCTGGTTAACACTTACTTCCCATCAGCATTGAAGAAGAGCTTCAAAACTACAAAAATGAGCCAAAAATTAGCAAAGTATACATGAAACCCAAATCACAGACCAAGAATCTTCCTTTTTATGGTTTATCTGCTGAATTAAGCAAAACCAATTTCAAAAAATCAAAGATAAAACAAATCCCAGATGCTAAAACTGGCAAAATCTCCAATTCCAATTCAAAATAACAAAACCCAGATGCTAAAAACTGGCAAAAACTCAAATTGCAATTCAAAATAACCAAACCCAGATGCTAAAAACTGGAAAGAACTCAACTTTCAATCCAAACTAACAGAACCCAGATGCTGAAAACTAGCAAAAACTCAAACTCAACTTTCAATTCAAAATAACAAAACCCGGATGCTAAAAACATGCAAAAACTCAAATTTCAATTCAAAAAACAAAACCCAGATGCTAAAAACTGGCAAAAACTCAAATTTCAATTCAAAAAGCAAAACCCAGATGCTAAAAACTAGCAAACACTGACAAAACCCAGATGCTAATAACTGGCAAGAACTCAAATTCCAATTCAAAATGCTACAAAATTAAAAACAAATTGAGTATATTCATGACAAAACAGAGAATATAGAAAAAGGGAGTTTTTTATACCAAACTTATGATAGAGTTCAAGAATTGGGTTCTCGTGGATCGAAATTGATTGTGAAGAGACCAAGTTTTTTTTGGTTTATGAGATAAGACACATGATTTTGTTGTAGTGATTCTCCGCCCTAAAATATAATAATTCCCACATAAGGTTTTTGTCTTTTGTTTTTCATTTTTTTTCCCTTTTTTCCACCTTGAAGAAAAAATAAATAATAAAAAAGGAAAAAGTTTAAATTTGTTTTTGAACTATGATAAATTATTCAAATTTATGTTTTGGTAACAGTGATATTGGAAGTAGATTTTAAAATTTTATCTTTAAAGGTTTGTTAGTCGAGGGTTGTTTTGCTTTTCGAGGATTTAGGTTTTGCTTATGTTTATCTTTGTACTAGTTGTATTATTGTAGCTTCTTGAATTTGATATATGTTATTGTATGTTGTTTACTGTGTTTCGATTATTGCATTATTTTGTTGTTTCTTGTTTTTTTTTTCTTGTAGGTTTTGGACGGGTTCCTTTGTTAGTTAATATGTTCTCTCGTTTTTTTTTCCTGGTAGGTTTTGGATAGGTTCCTTTGTTAGTTAATATGTTCTCTCGTTTTTTTTTTCTGATAGGTTTTGGATGGGTTCCTTTGTTAGTTAATATGTTCTCTACATTGTCTGCTTCTTCTTTGTAATTGGATTTGCAACTCTTGAATTGAGTATCTTTCGAAAACAGTGTTTTTATAGGTACTGTTAGGTTTGCTTACGCTCTATTCTTTCCAAACCCCACTTGTAGATTTCACTTTTAAATAAGAGTTCGAAGTGGTGCTATGAAGGTGAGATGTTGTATGTTGGATGGTGGTGATTGCTAGTTATGAAACTTGTTTTCTCTATTCCTATCGGGAAGATTATTTTTCTCATTTTTGAAAAACTTCTTTTAAAACCAAACATAAAAAAATTGAAAAGCGACCAAACACACACAAAGACATCTATCCAAAAACATTGAAACTTGAATATCCAAGAAAAAAGACATGAAAGAAGAAACATGTTCCTTCTCATTTGAAGTTGCTATTACTATTATTTATCTATGGTTAGCCACAAAAAAATAGAAAGGTTACACTAATTATCTCTTTTGCAAGGGATAATATTTTTTGTTGCCAAAATTTCCTGAATGTAGGAGAGTATGTGTGCCTTTTTAAAATTCAGGCTAAGATTACACTCCAAGTGAGAATTGAAAACTCAAAGCAGCAGCAGCAGCAGCAGCAGCAGCAGCCGCCCCACCACCACCACTACCACTGTGGAGCAAAAAATGTCTACATATCGCGAGCTTACGGGTGATTTCAATCTGGCGTTGCTGCATTGGTACTTCGCGAGTAGTGAGTTTCCTTCTAGCTAACCTGTTTTTCACTAGCCTTGTAGTAAAGCATTTTCTGCACATAGAACATCATGTATCCTTGTGCAGCTCTAACGATGTTCTCACTCACCTGAGTGATCCAAGCATCATCGCATTTGTACCATTGATTACTTAACCTCAGATATGTTACGTAATGACCAGCATCAAGTTTACCGGTATGGGTGATGACAGCAAACAACTCAAATTCCGAGGATGATTCACAGGATGTGTCTTGCTCGTCCCCTTCAAAGGAGAAGATTCTATTTCCAAATCGACTCCTCAAGATAGACGAAGAGAGGTAAGGCGACATGTCCAATGAAAAAGGAAACTGTAGGTAGTGATCAACCTTCCTTGACATTTTCTTAATCACAGAATGCTCAAACCTTTTGATATGGAAGCAAGAAACCAGAGGCAGTTTTCTTATGGACATCTGTTTAAGAGATTCCTGTCTCACTTGACAATGTTGGCAGAAGAACTTTTGATCAGAACCCAATTTCTCAGGTCTTGTAAAGTGATCTAAACATCCCATCAACGTAGAAAGTCGACCATTTTGGCTAGACTTTCCGGGTTCTGCTTCTTTTTTCTTGTGAGATTTATGAGACTTCTTTGATGTTACCTTTGCTGAAGTCCCCTGGCTCAGTTCCAAGTCCAAGGAGATGTCGATGCATGGATCATATGTAGTAGATGTGAAGCCACAAGCTGTACACATGACATCAGACCGCAAGATTCCAGAAAATACTCTGTGAGCAATGCAACAGTCTCCGCTGCCTGTGCCAAAGAGAGAGATTCGGTAAATAAGATGAAAGATCGCAGATGGACAAAAGGAAATGAGTGCTCCAAACAAGTTACGTACAGTAACACATACTTCAATATACACTGTTTTAAATGTTCAAAACACTTCATAAAAAGCAAAAAGGCCCTAGTCACGTCATAACGTTTTATGAACTATTGCTAACAAAACAACAAGGGTCCTATGAGGAAAAGCAATCAACACAAAGAGTAGCTTAAAATTAACATGGTCTTGCAAGGCACAATTTTTGTCTTGAAAGCTCTAATATTTAGAACTATAGGTTATAGCTCCTTGTACACATTATCTAAATGCTAAATAATGTGAAGTGTGGACAATCTATTACCTCAATTCTAGCCCGTAGCCTCGTACTAATCTTAATTCTCTAATTTAGAGGAACGAGTGTAGGTCTGGATGCTTTTTAATCATAGTGCAGGTGACTTAATTGAAATTAAAGTACAACATTACGATATCACAAATGAATTGCTGCTAAAGAGTTACCCTCTAATGATTGCTCTTCAAAAGAAATGCAAGGAACCAACAGATTAGACCCACAAGAACAATATGACATGGGGGCTAAAGACAATGACAAAGCTTTCTTGAAGGTTTACCCTAAAACATGGTAAAAGTGCAAGTTAATACGAGAATTATTTAGTAAAAGATAACTCCTATTCTGAAATAAAAAAGACTAACCAAACTGAGACTTACTCGGGAGAGTAGGAGGAAATCTTTTCGCTTTTGTGAAACATCTCTAAGCCTGATAGCAAATATCAACTGGTATATTGCCTATGGCAAAGAAAGGACCTAAACCACAACCTGCAGTCAAATGTTACTATCCTTTTTCAGTGACGAAGGAAGTATGGATCGCCGTGAGAGAAGAGATTCTAGAACAACAAAGATAAGCCTATCAAGTAGATCCTAAGTGCCTACCAAGATGCTTGAATACATTAATCTACTTCCGACAGAAATTGCCACTTCCACCCCCTCCTCCTACTCCCAAGAAAATTTCAACAATTTCACCTACTTAGGTACCTTGACTTTTGCTGTAACTAATCCATTTAGTTATTTGAGGTTTTTAGGTTTATGTTATTATACTTTATTACATTACATATTACAACAACATACCTAGTGCAATACCACAAGTGGTTAATTCAGGTCAATTTAAAACAATGATAATTTATAAAATATAGAAACTTCGCAGCTAACAAAGGTTATGAAATATAAGGCTTGAAAACCCAAAGCAACTTTTCACTATGTCATCAATTATCATGACCAAGATTGAAGACTTCTCATATTTAACTCTATTATTCAAGCATAATACAGTAAGAAATTTCTTAGTGAAAAACGAGAAAATTTGCAAACAGTGTTCTTACGGTGGCTACACCAAGGCCTGAAGGACCATACAAATAATTGATCAGGTACTTTATCTCTTTTATAAATATTAAAATATTAGGTATTAGGGGTTATGTTTCTCCAATAGATAATTTTTTTTAAAAGAACCTTTTACATTGCTTATCACAAATTTAAAATAGCCTGATAAGCATCATGTACAAGCAAGAACTCATGTCAAGGTCAAATATGCATACAACAGAATAGGCTACAAAAATGCAAGAGTCGAAAAATAGGGATTTTGGGTGATGGGGGAGAAAAGATTGAAACTAACAGACTCTACCGCAACAAATAAATTTACCTGGACTTGGGCCCTTCCCCTTATCATTCTGCATTGTTTCATGAATCCCATCAAGCACGGAAATGAAAAACTCATGAGCATCCTGCTGTTCATAACTTGCAAGATTTGATGCATGCTTCCACCAGCTGTTCGGGAGAAAATTTTACATCCATCAAAATCAGATTTAGTATAGGGCTGCAACTACATACTCAACAAAAAATCTACATCCAATTAAACAAAATACATCTACATTATATCACAACCAAGCTACACACCACTGGCTAAATCTCACTTTTACGAAGGGAAAAGGGTGAGACATACAACTCCAACAATATGAATTTGATCTTGTCCCAATATCATTAGTAATGAAGAGTACAACCAAGCTAAATTAATGAACCATTTGAAGTCAGAGGTGGACCCAAAACTTGGAGCCAATGAATTCACAGTAGGTGTAGTCTATTATATACAGTTAACAACATATTACGCTGACCTTACTCTTACCTAACAAAAAAAAATAGATTGTTCATGATAGGCCTTTTAGCTCAAAACAGATGAAAAAGACAGACAGCAGCAACAAGCAGGCTATCAAATATACATTATTCTATGCAACCATACCATAGTTTCTACAACAAAGCCAAACACAATATCAATAAACCAACAAAAGACAACTAAATGCAAACCTGTAGAGGAACTTTGCTGGACTAATAGGGGTCTGATTGCCAGAGAAAACCGCAGAAAACACTGCATCCAAATCACAAGCCAAACACAACACAGGGTTCTTGTTTGTATTATCACTACTTCTTGTTACGATAGTACTATTCTTTAGTTGGCAAAAATATCTATTATGTTTATCACTTAGAAAGTAATTCCTCAATGGTGGTGTATGAAGCAATGCTTGAAGTACTGAGTTCATAAAACAAGTGTTTCCAAGATTGTTAAGTCCCCTCAAACCCCATTGTACTTCTGGGGTTGTTGAATCATTGTTCATTTGACTTGGAAATGGATTCGAATTCCCAACAATCAAAACTTGTTCATTCACATCAGGGGTCCATGGCTTATACTCCACCCGCCGCCTCTTTCTGGTACTCTCCACCGGCAGCAATGGAGTTTCTTGCATTGATCCAATCACAGCAGCCTCCGTTTGCGCCAGTACCACCGCGGCATCGAAATCGCGGTCGTACACCTGGTCCCTACACCCACAGCAGAATAGCTCAGCACGGTCGATATCCACAGCAATGTAATGCAGTGAACGATCAGAATCATCCACATCCACAACCGCAGGATGCGACGCCACGTGCAAGTGACAGAACACTGCGGCGCACGTGACGCAAGTATAAAGACGGTGCGGCGCTTGTCGACACACGCCGCACCGAACCAACGCCTGGGGCGGATCCCTCCGAATAGAGGCCCGCCCCAATGGACGGACCTTCACACAGTCCGGGAAGTTACGAAACGGGTTTGACCCGACTCTGGATCGGAGCTCCGATAAATGCTCGCACGATGCCCCACCGCCAGTTGTAGCGGTGTAAACATCCGGTGACCCGTTTTCCGGCGCCTGATTATCGATCTGAGGATTTTCGGATTCGGGTTGGATCAAATGATTGTTCTTAGACATTGCAGCTGGAAATGAAGGGCAAAATGGGAAAAAACAGAGCAATCAAAGATTGAAGCTTGTAATCTATGTTAATAGAAAACTTCATGGATCAAAGTAAACAACCCAACTGAAAAAAAGAAATCTATGGAGTTATCATTTTAGTATAAAGTTCAGATCTGCAACAATTTTCAGCCATTGATAGAAACAAAAATGGAGGAGAAGGTTGGGGTGGAGTGGGGGAGGGGGGTTGTGGGGTGGGGTAGGGAGTTGGAAGTGTTGATTTTCTTGGTGCTATTTGTGAAGAGTTTTGATCCAAAAAGTAAGGAAAATGTTTGGGGCAAACAAACATTTTATTTCAAGAATTGGATCTAGACAATTTCACTTTTTTTTTTATTGGCAAATGATTAAGTCAAGGGTCTATCAGAAATAATTTAAGGTAGATGTAAAATTTCGTAGAATTTAATAACCGACAAATTTTATAGATTAACAATAAAATTCGTCGCAAATCTTATTTAGCAATGAATTTGTGTTAGCTACTAACAGATATCGATGGATTAGTAACGGAGTTCGTAGAACTCACTTCATAGAATTATGTTAGGTATGTTGTTAAGGAGTGTGTGGTGGAGTTTAGAAGAATCAATGATAGCATAATGACGATTGTGCTAGTTGTTGACGTGCTTAGTTTGAACGTTTCAAGTGGGTCTGGACGAGGAGGCCAAAAAGCTCTTTTGGAGGATTTGGATGAGGCAATGAGGGATATATTGAACACCGAGAAGATTTTCATTGGTGGGGATTTTAATGGTCATATCGGTGTAACTTCTAGTGGCTTTGATAATATTCAAGAAGCCTTTGATTATGGAGAGAGGAATAGAGGTGGAGTGTCGCTTCCGAATTTTGCTGAAGTCTTTGAGTTGGTAATTGCTAACTTGTGCTTTCCAAAGAAGGAGAACTATTTGGTTATCTTTCGTAACACGATAGCTAAGACACAAATAAATTACTTACTGCTTAGGAAGGGGATAAAGGCCTTGGTAAGGATTGCAAGGTTAATCCGAATGAGAATCTTACTATCCAACATAAGCTTTTGGTGATGGACTTAGAGATTAAGAGAGATAAGAGGAAGTAGACTATTTATGATCGACCGATGATTAGATGGGGTGGTTTGACCCTTGCCCTTTCTCGGGAAATGGGAGAGAAGTTGATTAGGATGAAGGGATGAAGTAATAGCGAGGAAGTGAACAACATGCGAGATAAGACTACCAATTACATTAGGGAAACAACTGTAGAGGTTTTAAGAGAATCGAGAGGGAACTTTGGTGGTCATCAAGCAGTTTGGTGGTGGAACGGTGAAGTTCAAGACAAATTAGAAGAAAAAAATGTGGGTTATACTAAGTGGGTGGAGTGCGTGGACTGAACGCTTAAGGAAGCCTATAAGACAGCGAAGACGAAAGCAATATTGGCGGTTACAGTTCCTAAGATGATAGTTTTTGAACGCTTGTATGTCGAGCTAGGACATAAAAGTGGGGATAAGAAATTGTATAGGCTCGTGAAAGCAAGAGAGAAAGGCTCGCGACTTGGATCAAGTGAAGTGCATCAAGGATGAAGAAGACAATGTGTTGGTGGAAGAGACATCCATTAAGCAAAGGTGGCAAACATACTTCCACAAACTCTTAAATGAATAAGAGGATAAAGACATTGTGTTGGGTGAATTGGTATATTCTGAAGACTGCGGGACTTTAGGCGATGTAGATGTTTTAGGGTTGAGGAGGTTACACTTGTTATTAGTAGGATGAGCAGGGGAAGAGCGACTGGACCCGATGAGATTTCGATTGATTTTTAGAAGAGCACGATCAAGGCGCGTATGGAGTGGTTTACTAGGTTGTTCAATGTTATTTTCAATACGGTCAAAATGTCAACTAATGGAGGTGGAGTACTACGGTTTCATTGTGAAAAAATAAGGGTGATATCCAAAACTGTAACAATTATAGGGTATCAAGTTGCTCAGACATATTGTGAAGGTTTGGGAGATACTGGTGGAGAAAAGGGTGAGGAGAAGGATATCAATTTCAAGAACTAATTTGAATTCATGTCAGGTCGATCGACTACTAAAGTCATGTATCATATGCAGAGACTGGTGGAAAATTATAGGAAAATGAAAAGGGACCCACATATAGTGTTTATTGATCTTGAAAAAAAACTTATAACAAATTCCTGAGAAATTTCCTCTAAAGATGTTTGGAGGATAAAAGTGTCCCAGTAGTTTATATTAGGGAGATAAAAAATATGTATGATGGAGCCAAGACTCAAGTTAGAACGGTGGAAATAGACTCGGAGACCTTTCTAGTTAAGATTGGGTTACACCAGGGATCAGTTCTTTACCCTATTCTATTTGTCTTGGTGATGGATGAGCTGACTCCCTCTATTTAAGAAGATGTTCCATGGTGTATGTTATTCGTGGAGGACATAGTACTATTGATAAGGCACGAGACAAAGTTAATGATAAGTTGGAGGTATAGAGACAACTCTAGAAGTCAAAGGGTTTAGGTTGAACAAGAGCAAAACATAATATTTAGAGTGCAAATTCAGTGTTGTGTTGGACGAAGTGGACATGGAAGTCGCACATACTATTTCGGAAAGAGAAAGTTTAAAATATCTTGAGTTTGTCATCCAGGGCAGCGGGGACATGGATGATAATGCCACACATCGAATTGGGGCGGCTTGTCTCTAGAGTCTTATGTGATAAAAAGATACCACATGAACTTAAAGGTAAGTTATACAGAGTTGTGGTTAGACCGTCCTTATTGTATGAGGTGGAGTGCTGACTAAGTAAGAACTCACATGTTTAGAATATGCATGTTGCAGAGATAATGATGTTGACATGGATGTGTAGGCATATTAGGAGTGGCAAGATCAAGAATGAGATTATTCGGGAGAAGGTGATAGTGGCCTCTGTGACGGATAAGATGAAAAAAGTGAGATTGAGATGTTTGAGCATGTGCAGAGGATGGGCATCGATTCCCAGTAAAGAGGTGCGAGAGAATAGTGGTAAGGGGTACGCAACAAGGTAGGGGTAGACAGAAAAAATACATGGATATGTGATTAGACAGAACATGACACAACTTCCTATTACTAGGAACATGACCTTAGATAGGAAAAAGTGGAGGTCGCATATCAGGGTAGAAGGTTAATAGGGGTAGAGTGTTATCTTACCTTATGTAGGTCTAGTGTTTGTTGTAGGACTAGTCATAAGTTCTTGTCATATATTGTCTATTGTATTTCAGTTTTCACACTATTTTGACGTTTTTATTGTACTGCTCTTGTAGACTTTGCATTGCTATACTTATTAACCGCTATGTTTTCTCCCACTATTTTCGTCTTCTGTTACTTGGGTTTGATGTACTTGAGTCGGAGGACCTTCGGAAATAGCTTTTCTACCTCCGCTAGATAGTGGTAAGGTCTATGTACACTTTACCCTCCCAAGACATCACTTTGTGGGATTTCAATGAATATGTTATTGTTATTGTTGTTATTGTTGTATATTGGCATATGACCGACTCACTAAAATTATAACAGGACAACTTTAAGAGGCTGTCTATTTTTGTTAGAGAGAGAAAAAAAATTATATTCTAAGTTTTACGCTACTCATAACAAATAATGATTTTTTGTGTGTGTATCTAAGTGAAAAATCGTACAAGCAATTTCAGGAGGTTGTTTATGTATTTGGCTAGAAATGAAAGAAAGAAAATTACATGAGTGGGTCAACAAGAACATTTTGAATCTATCTAGGATTGATTGAGGTATTTAAATAAAAATGTGTGGTTACTTTAAAGGCTCTTCTAATTTATGTTATTGAATTTGTTAGTGTAGATTAGGATGAAGATTTTAGAGATTGCTATAATTTGTAGGCAAAATTATTTTATGGTATTATTAAAAAATGGGTATAAAAGTCTATAATCTATGGACACAAGTACAACACAAATAATTTGAATTAGGGGCTTTGATTAAATCATAGCAAATTTCATAGATAATCAAAATTTATCATGGAGTGGTAAATATTCTTTCATTTGTAATTAGAAATGTTGGTTTCGAGCTTTCGATATAAAGACAGTTTTGTAAAAAGCGTTTTACTCCCCAAAGTGAGGTTTCTCAAGGCGAATTCAAATTAATCATAGTTGAGCTCCAAAATTAATATCAAACACCGAATAAAATAAAAAATAAAAAATAAAAAATTGGGGACCAAAGAAGGACCTACCAATTCCAAAGAAATGAATGAAGTAGAGATGGTCCTATCAATTGAATCCTTATCACAAGGTTCCACTATAATGATGAAAAGGTCTTCAACAACTTGTACAATGTTCACAAAAGCTATTCCTCTAACTTTACTATTTCTGTACTTTTTATGATTTTCTATTGGTTCTTGCATTTCATGGCTATGTAATAACAATAACAATATATTCAGTGTAGTTGTGCTGCTTCAAAGATAGAGAAATTATTTCCGATAGATTCTTAGCTCAACCTAAATAGCTCTTAACTATATAAAAAAAGTAACTACTTTTAAGA
The DNA here is from genome assembly GCF_019186545.1 of Solanum stenotomum. Taxonomy (NCBI): domain Eukaryota; kingdom Viridiplantae; phylum Streptophyta; class Magnoliopsida; order Solanales; family Solanaceae; genus Solanum; species Solanum stenotomum. Next base: position 51,269,671 of record NC_064290.1, read on the forward strand.
CACTTTAAAAGAAATAATGTCAATTTTATTCTCATGGTCTTTCATTTAATATTATTATTGAAATGAAAAGAGTAGACCTAACTGCCAAAGTTTTAAATATAATGTGAAAAGTCATTACAAAATATCATTTTCAGATCTTTGAAAGAAACTGCATCATCATAAAACACCATATCCAATTTTTTTAAATGACTTGAATAGTAAAAGAACTCACATTTTACACAGAGTTACTCGATATTTGTGCGGTGGAAAGTACCAAACACCTCGTGAAATTAAGGGAGATGCACACAAAATGGCCCGAACATCATGGTTAAAAAACAACTAGAAACTGCAAATTGGGTCATTTGGGCACACACTTCTTTCACACATTTACACTAATAATATATGTAGCTTGAGCAATTACAGGTACAACAACAAAAACTACTATGCCTCGATCCCAAGCAAGTATGGGTCGGCTGTACGAATTCCCACTACTTGTACTTGAGCAATTACAAGTAGAGTGAGTAATTTACAAAGTGCAGAAAGTAGGTAATCTAGTGTGTTCACAGTTCGATAATTCGTTTATAACACATGTAATGAGGCAAAAGCAACTTGGACCTGCCAAACAACTCAATAGCAGCAAATGCATCCTCTGCAGAAGTTGAAACTCTAGTCATTACAAGATCAGTATTCAAGGAAGAACCATGTTCATAAACTTTCTCTTGGAAAATGCTGACCACCATTTGTTAGGTGTTCCGTTAGGCCGATAAGCAACACTTAATAATCTCCCGCTAGTTTCCTCCCTTATTTGCTTCAGATAATTCCTGAATAGTTCTGAGTTCAAATGTGACAGCCAGAACAAAAAGATTCATATCCATTAGTCTGAGAGCCACACATCTACGAAAGAGAAAACAGAAAAGAAGAAAAAGAACAAGATAACAAAAGGAGAGTAAAATTTGTCTAATATTTGAGGTATACAGTTTTCTGACGAGATAGAATAAATGCAAAATGGTATCTTGATGTCTATAAAAGCAAAAGAGAAACAAAAGTAAGAGACATTATGTCACAGTCCATATAAGAATAAGTATCCTTTTGGAAGTCAGTTACAAAATACTGCAAAGGTGTCACAAACAAAGAAGTGCCACACCATTTCAATATATTGTGCTAAAAATTATCAAAATATAATCAAGCTATATTTCAAAATGGACGTGAAAGCATAAAAGGGCAATATAGCATATCACTTCGGACAAAAATATTACAGTTATATTTACGTGAAAAGAGGAGAAAAGGAAAAAGAGATATCTGAGAAATAGACGAAGCTATTTCACTCTCTAAATCTGATCACTCTGTCAACTTCAGACACCCTAAGCTGGAATTCATTTTCTAGACAACACAACAACTCTTTCCTCCCGTCAGATTCCTCCAAAATAATGTTTGTTCATATTGTTTTGGGACAATTTGAGGCCATAGGAGGTGATTGAAAAGATTGAACACAGATGCATGGAACAACCCAGGGGATCACGAAACTATTAGCCGCAGTTTTCTGTCAGACTGCTAATGATTAGCTCATAAGATGACAACTACCATCTGTTTCCTCAGATTACAATGGCTAATGGCAAGTATATTTCAGTCAGGTGTTCCTTCTTTTTTGCAATAGAAGTCATTGAGGGGCTCAGAGTTGACACTAACAAACATACTTAGATTTTCCTAATTTCGCCAAAGTACTTTCAAAATGTCGCAGTTGACAAGCTTTGGACCAACACTACTACACAGTTTGTGTAATGATAATCCACTATTACTTTTATAACAGAATACAATTTTATCAGACAACACCCAAAGGACTCGGGATATATACAAAGTGTACAAAAAACCCATCATTTTTAATCTTTTAATCCAACTTCTACTGACCATCCTACCATGAAGAACAGAGACGTCCATACAAGGTCATAACTCTCAAATAGTGGTTGTACAAAGACTGACAAACCCTTAATCCATCAGAAAATGGAACCTTCTGTGAGATGAGGGATTTAAAATGGTAAATGGTTTAGGAGAAGATTGACAGTAGAGAAAAACACAAGTTATTGCTGAGTGTTTTTCGATCCGAGGCGGCACAATTTAGGAAAAAGAGTACAATCGAATAAAATAAATTGCAGTTTTGACAGGGTCTGGATATCCATTACTTGGCAAAAGTGATAAAGCACATCAAATTCAGTCAAAGATAATGGAGTTCACAAAAGTCTTCTGTTTTGCCCTTTTCTTTTTTTGGAAATTGGCATCAGGAAGTTTTCACACCATCAACCCACATTGACTCATCCCAAATCTTTAAGAAAGAGATTGTTGATCCCAATTTCTTTTACCCTATTAAGAAAGTTTTCAAGCTCATATAGTTTTTCTCCACTTAGAAGTTAGAACCAATTACAATGTTGTAACATGTCAAAGAGGTTTCAAGCCATACAAATGTAGTGTATATGAAAATACCAGAAGAATTAAATTGGCACAATTAAACTAGGATATCATCATTTGAATAATTATGAGCTGGGAACTTGTTTGTTTTCATTTTAGAATCTCAAAGAAAAAAAATGCAAGCAAACTAGCAAACTCAAAATCAACCAAAATCATTTATTGGTGGTTTATACACATAGAAAAAGAAGGTTGCTTGGTTCAAATAACAAGTTACCTGCTTCTTTTTGAGATTGGGCTGGAGAAAATAAGCCTGGGAATGGGAAACCTGCCTCTCCAGGTACAGGAACATTTTCCAGACCTAGGTTGATGATTGCCTTGGTTCCTTCAGCTAAAGTTCGGCAGCCTTCAAGCCTCTTTAAAGCGATATTGATATACAATGTCAAATAGATAAGTAGCTTGTCAGATGAGCTTTTAATATCAAAGTTTTTGAAGAAGACATTTGCTCGGAAGAATGTGATTGCTTCATCGACAATATCAGTTGTATCTGCTCAAAAAATAAGATTAGCATCACCATAGTAATGTGGAGACATCTTAAGAAGGAAAAGATTTGCAAGACAACCTTGTTCTGAAACTGGGGCAGGTCCCCTTATATGGCTTTTCAGAGGTAATAAAGGGCATCCACAAGCTTTACTAATTCCTTCCTCATCAACAAAACTGGAATGATAAACCTGCAATTGAATCAAAATCAGGTTTCAGCACTCAATGGGGCAAATTATTTTTGGGTTTAGACACCCTGTAAAACAAAAAGAATAATGTGAATAAAATAGAAAGGAGAAATTCATTAGAGTTGAATACAGAAAATTCATTGTCAAGACAAATAGAGTCCTCATACAACCCCAGATAGCACGATGCACATTACGGAAGATCACGAACTATCATAAGGACCATCTACACGTTCCAAGACCAAGAGCATCCATAGATTAGACATCAAGGAGGTACACGATCTCTAAGAGATAGTCAAAAGATGCTTGGAGAGCACATCGAAGATTCGAGCAAAGCATATCATGTTTGAGAGTTCAAGGAGTGCTTGGGAGAGGCTGAAAAAAAAAGTTGCTGGAAAGTAAAGTCCAGCACAGGGCGAAGGCATTGGGTGTCGACCGGAGGAGCTAAGGCTGGACGCTTTGCACCGAACACAAACACAAAAAGTTAAGTGGGCTGGAAATTACGACTCAGTGCGAGTGTGCTGAACTTGAGGAATTGAGTCAAGCACGACACACTGGTCTGACAAATTGGGAGGCTTTTCAGTTTTGTGCAATTTTGTCTTTTCACAAACATAGGTATTATCTACATATAAGGTTGGACTCGTTTTTTAGAGAGGTTTTAACATATTTTGAGATTGATATCTTTCCGAGGTTCAAACAGTCTTTGTTTGGACTGAATTTCACAATTACTTTCAAGCTTGAAGCTCGGTGGTAATTCTTTTTAATTTTAAATCCTTATATTTTTGGTTCTTTCTTGCCTGTTCTTCAATGACAGTTGGAATTTCTGTCGTGTTATTTCCATTGATCAGATATTGTACTGCTTGCATGTATCCAAATCATATCTAAGTCCCCTGTCTCTAAATCAGTTACTGTGTTGTTTATCACCATTACACTTTAGACTTTTGAAGTGAGTACAAATCATAGAAAAGGCCGCAATCCAGTTACTGTGTTGTTTATCACCATTACACTTTAGACTTTTGAAGTGAGTACAAATCAAAGAAAAGATCGCAATCCATCCCATATTGTCAATAACAGATCCTCATTGCCAAGATGTGTTGGAAACAAAATATACCATTTGTCCTTTATTTATTTCTCTTTGAAGAAACCAAAGTATAACTCAAAAATAATGGAATGAAGATATGAAATGTAAGCCATGTAGCTCATTTAGTGCACCAAACCACGAAAAGGGCCAAGTTCAATCACCAAAGGAAAAGAAACAGCATGGTTTTCATCATGGTGGAAGTTATCACACTATCAACTCAGAGAGATAATTGTCACCAAAGTAATGAAAATATGTAAGCAAAAAATGCTATGAAAATATGTAAGCAAAAAATGCTTTCTTTACCATTTTCCTTGCTGAAAAATTTGTTTCTTAGCACCAGAAGGTAATGTACAATTCCCAACCAAAGAGGTTAAAACACCAATCTGCAGATGCACTCATCAAGTATCAGATAACTAAGAGTAATTGAAATACAACTAACATGACTCCAATATAAGAGGATGTGCATCAAAATTTACGATTACTTCGCCTACATCAGATAACTAGCTATGCATCTAATTAATATTCAGATAATCTTCCATCTAGTCCAACATCTTCCGTCCACTCTCCCCTTGTTCCTTTTTTATTTTTTCAAGTTTCCAAATCGTATGTGCCCTTTCATTCCCAACCATTCTATTCGTATCTTTTTCATTTCCGCTACTAGAGAATTATCCATTAAACACGGGCAGAGCTACAGCTTCGGCCAGAACCAGTAGGTTCGGCTCAAATCTTGTATTTGTGTTTAAAAATCCACTTAATATGCATAAATAAGTTATCAATAACCTAGTAAAAAACGTTTTCTAGAATCCATAATCTCAAATTCCTAGCTCAGCCTCGATTAAACATGGTTTAGCAAATCATGTAAGTTGCTTAACTTACATTTCCCATAACATCAATCATAATGCCAGTTCTTTCCCTGTTTTGTTACACATCAAAAAGTTCCCTCCATCGCCATAAAAACACTAATGTAGCATCTCATTTCCAATTTTGAGTTTTTTCCAGTCCAAAATTCATAAGCAAGAGCTCCGAACTAGCAAATTTCCCCTAATTCCCAAGCGAATTAAATTAACTGAATTATGATATTAATTCAACAGTTTAAAGCATTTTGGATAAAGCAAGTATAATCACAGCAATAACAATTACGGCAACAATTTCAACAACAAAAACGCAATTAGTTAAATTATGATCATAAGAGTAGATATGAAAAAATATGCAACAGATCGTAATTTTACTTACTGGATTTGCGAGAAGAGATAGGTAATTTAACCGGCGAGAGATTTTGAGATCGACGGGGATGGGTGATAGTTTCCGGCGAAGATCAAAGAAGAAGTGAAGAAGGAATTGGGTATTAACGGTGACGGTAGTTGAAGATGGGCTTAACGATCAACTATTATTGGGCTTTCTGAAATAATTTGGACTCAGTGTTTATGGGCCTCTTCTTAACCAATTTGAAGTTTAGTAAAATAATACGATAGTTGAAGTACAAGAAATAACAAGCGTTAAAAGAAATTAAACAACAAGAAACTATATGAGCAATACTAGGAATAATAGTGTGGACGGATAGCAAGACAACACACACTATTGCCTAACTTCATTTGCCTGATATGTGCCCTTCATAGCCTTATATCTAAGGTCATGTCCTTGGTAAGTTGAAAATGTGTCATATTCTGTCTAATTACCTCTCTTCAAATACTTCTTCGACCTACCTCTACCTTTTCTGAGACATTGTCAACCTCTCACACCTTCATATTGGGACATTCACGCAACTCCTATTTACATGCATAAACCATATTAGCCTTACTTTCCGCATCTTGTCCTTCATCAAAGTCACTCTCATGTACCTTGTTCCCAGGGGCGGACCTAGAGGCTGCCGAGGGGGTTCACCTAAACCCCCTTGGCAAAAAATTACGTTGTATATTTAAGGTATTTTGATGTCTATATATTGATTTTGAACCTCCGAAATATAAGATTACAGGTTGGCTTAGTGCTTGAGGGGTTCAAAACTCACTTTGAGGTTCCAAGATCAAATCTTAGGCACTAATCTTTTTTTTTCAAACCCCTTTAATGAAAATCCTGGATCTGCCACTACTTGTCCCCGAATATCCTCATTTCTAATCCTATCTCTTTAGTATTCCCACACATTCATCACAACATTTCCGTAATTTTCATATTTTGAACGTGAGTTCTTAACTAACCAACACTCTATCTCATACAATATAGTAGATTTAACCACCACTTTTTGTCAAACTTGCCTAGCATTTCTTTCCTCATACTTTTTAGTTGATAATCTATTTTTAACATATACTTGTATGTTGTGAGATATGTTTATTATATGTTACAGATATATAGGTACCATTTGCTAAATGGTGTGAGTATATATGCATCACTTTTTTCGTTAAAAGATCTATCTATTCTAGATCACAAAATTGGGGATATATTTGTCCCCTTTTCCAAAAGTAAATATGATTTTTAAGGTGTCTAGAATTAATAATAGACTAATTGAAATACCCTACTTTATAATTCACCAATAATGATGATAACCTAATTTCTAAAAGGGGAATAATTCCAGGAATAATGCTACTCTATGAAAACTTTTGATAATGACATTATTTTGAAAAAAAATATTTCACTACCTTTTTCTTTTTTAATCTGTGGTCCTCATTGTCTCAACTCTTAAGAATAATCCATCAGAAAATTATTTGTCTTCAATCAGTTCAACTTGCAATGAATTTGGGGCTTAGCTTTTTTTTTTTTCTTTCTAATTACTTGGTTGATTTTTAATTGAAATATTGATATATTCCAACAAATTTAACGTTTTTCTTTTTCTAGCAAAATTCAATATTTCAAAGTGGGGAAAAGACCTATGCTAGTCTTTGCGCCGAAGTTATATGAATGAAATTCAAACTAGTAAGTCAAATATACGAGGTTTTTGGAAAAAGTTTTTAGTTAAGTTCAAATTAAAATTGTATTCGTTAATGTAATGGTATAAATCTACCTTGACTATGACATTAACTAATTAAACATTGTAATTTTTACAAATTAGTGTGAGCTAGCTGTGTATTAAAAAAAACTTTAGGTCAAAATCAACATAATTAGCTAAGAAATCTAATATAATTTTTTTATTTATTGATAGTGAAATCCATTTTTTGAAAATATCTCAGGTATTAGATTCAAATCACCAGTGGTCCACAAAGCCAACAATTTTTTTTATCCTATTTATAGTCTTTATGGTTTGTTAATCACCCAACAATAAAAATAACCACTAATTTTCTTTTATTTTCTACTCCAGATTAGATTTTTATTTTAATTTCGATTAATTTGAATTCACTTTAAATAAAATTTATTGAAGGAGAAAATGGTTTTTCTACTAAAATCTTTCTCATTTTAAAGTTCAAACTTAAATCTTAATTTCGTCATTAATTTTGCATAAATATATTAAAAGAATTGAAAATGACTCATTAGTTAAACAAAGTCCAACTTACTTATTTGATAACATAAGCTACCTTGGTCCCTCCACGTGGCACCACCACATGTGCCAGACAAGGACATAATACTTGACACAACTAGACACATGTAAAGATTTTCTCACATTACTAAATTATAATTATTATATTATTTAATTGTCATTTAAATTGGAGTAGTTTTCAATTTGAATTTTATCTAAGTCAAAGAAACTAATTAATTAATATGCAACTTGTTTTCTATAATGATGTAATAGATCTTCCTTTGTAGAGTATCTTACAAAAAAATGAATTAAATAATAAACATGTATAAAATTAGTAGAGTCCCACCAACAAAACTTAATCCCCACAGCACCCCAAAAAACAAAACTTCAAAGTTTTTGCAATGTCACTAAGGAAACTTCAAAAAATTGTATTTGAGTGAGCAAGGAAAATTCCTTTCCAAGTACCAAAAGGAAATTTCAAAAGTTGTTGTTCAGACATATTCGATATTTATATTGAAGACTCGATTAATTTAGACTTGATCTGTGTAAAGCTTGGGATGCGTGAGCAAGGAAATATTATTTTCAAGTGTCAAAGGAAACTCCTCCATTCATATTCAGACCTCCACTTGTGTTGAATTGTGTGATTGAGCTTTTTAAATGAGATGGACACACAATTCAATATAATATTATTAAACTTCTCTTTGGATCAAATGTCTCAAATTCGAGTCTGCAAATGAAAAAAATTGTGATATTGAGCATTTCTCCGTTTAGTGGACCCCACACAAGGCAAATCTTGATAAATCAAGCTAGTAGATTGCAAGTAGTGAATGTCCAACCAAAAAACAAAAAGAGAAAGTCACAAAAACTTAACAGTGACACTGACAACAACCTCTTCATAGAGATCCTTTTAAGACAAGCAACCTCTATTGTGACAATGACACTGACAACAGTGGCAAGAAACTAGGAAAGCCACGCATACAACATATCTAGTGTAATCCAATGAGTGGCGTATGGTGTGTACAGAGCCTTACCTCTACCTTGTGAAGGTAGACATGTTATTTTCGATTGAACCCTCCGCTCAAATAAAGCATATCAAAATCAATAAAAAGTCTTTCTTTTCCATGCCCGAGATGGTCTTATGGGTAGCAGCCTCCCACAGAGAGATTACCTTGTGGTCAACTTATATTCTACTTGTTGGAAGGTCTGTCTGGATCTCTTCCCCAATCAACCCACTCAATATCTGAGAGAGGGTAGGTTTTTGACGGCAGTAGAGACGGCGGATAACGCAGCGGATGATACGGACTTGGAAATAAGCAGATCATAGATAAGTTTTTTTAGTGAAGAAGCCATGTAGAAAAAATTATAGTAGCCACAATCAATAATACGATATCCAAAGCAAATGAAACATAATGTAATAATAGAATCAAGTCATATTAAAAGAATATATACAAAAAAAATAACATGAGAATAGAGTCAAAAACCATAATCATACTACTCTATTTCCACACTAAACTCCAAGGAAAATGCACCTTCACTTTTTCTTATATTTTTAACAAAGGATCACAACTTGACTAGCTAAAAGAATAGCACCAAAGCCTTTGTGGCCAAAGAATGAGACTGATCAATTGAACCTATTCTTGTCTACATAATATGCAACTAGCAACAAACCAACTTCAATCTATTATGCTAAATTAGGCTTGAAAATGAAGATGTCAATATGTAAGGAATGTTGGCAAGAGGACCTCTCTGGCATGCAAGTTCATGTATGTCCTTCACAATATCAAAGACAGCATTAGGTTGTGCAAGTTTCAGCGCGTTCTCTGACTTCCTTTTAAGTTCGTCGCTTTTGGTGGTAAACCATTCTGCAACAATCCGAGCTGTTTCCTTGGGGCGTCGTGTGAAAACGCCAGCTCCATTGTCAACTACAAACGGAACATTTCCCTTCTCCTGAAGATACACAAAAACGGATGAATCAATAACAAGCTCAAATAAGCCACCAAGACTCAACTAGTCAACTTCTATAATTCACTAACTTGTCCGGGGATGTAGTCGTTCAGAATAATGGGAAGCCCTCTGATTAATGCTTCTGCAATTGTACCAGGTCCAGCCTATAAGGTGCAGAAACAGAATTTTAGCAGTTGCATTAAACAGGCGAGATAGTTTGTTGTAAAATTAAGCGACAGATTGACATACCTTTGTGATAATACAATCACAAGCGCCCATCCACTTTTCCATCTGTTTCTGAAATCCCTTGATCTGAACATTAACGAATATAAGATACAGTCAGACCTCTCTATAATAGCCACCCTTTATAATAACATTTTACTACAACTGTCTAATTTTCTTTGGGAAACTTTCACATTATGTTTTGTAAGCCATCCATCCTTAAAGGTTGTCGTTCAATTTACCTGAACGGGGATGTTCCATTCGAGTGATCGTAATGTGGATGCTAAGGCTTCATTGCGTCCACAGATGACAATCATTTGACCGATAGGTTTGCCAAGTTCCTTATCGAAGAGTGCTTCTCCAAGAGCCTTTGCAGTTTTCTTCACAGGACCCATCCCTTCACCGCCACCCATCAGCAAAACCGCTGGCAATGTGGGATCCATCTCAAGTTCTACTCTAAGGTCATCCTACCGAAAGCATTGAGGGGAAAATAAAAAAGAAGATTACAAATTAAATTTTCTTCTCACAAATGAAAAGGGAAAAAATGTCTTGAAGTGGAAAGAAAGAGAAATGGAGCCTTTTTCCAGACATTCACCTTGGAAAGAACTGCCCGGCAAAACGAAGGCCGGATGGGCAACCCAAAAACACGTATTTGAGATCCTTCCAAGCGATCTAGTGATGCCCTCTTTGCTACCTCCTCAGAGGGGCAGTACAAACGATTGACTCCTGGATGAAACCTGAAATAGAATGTTTTCATACGTCAGATTGTTATACGATATGAATGCATTAAGACTCTAGAATTCGTTAGCTATTTACCATGTCCGGTGGCAAGTGTTGAGATCCGTAATGACGGTTACGAAAATAACTTTTTTCTGTAGGCCTTGCCATTTAAGAACCCATAGAGGAATGTGTTGCATGAGAGGATGAACACTAATGATTATGTCTGGCTTGTACTCCATCAAGCCAGCTTCTACCTCTCTATAAATTCAACAGTGCAAACAGATATTAGAAACCCCTACGGAAGTTGGACGCTAAAAAGTTCAACACATTACTTAAAGAACATTCATTTCCAATTTTCTTTTGAATGAAGTACCAAATGATCCATATCTTCGAAAAAGATCAATTTCCTACGCAACCATGACAGTAAATCGTTTTTAACATCCTAGTAACAATTTAACGAGGCACAAGTGGTCATTAACAAAGGGAAAATCATAGAAAGAGTACAGTACATACAGAATCAAGAAAAAAATAAAACTCATTGAGCATTCCCCTAGAAAGAGCATTGTACATATAACAACAAAAAATATCTCTAACTTAAGACAAGGCACAAAAAGTTAAAAGCAGAGAAGACGGCAACCTACTTAGCATAGAAGGCGGCAATAGCAGCAAGATAGACAGAGTGTATCCAACGAGGCGACGTGCCATGAAATGCAACACTCCAAAGGCCAACATGTTTAACCATGAACTTGTATTGTTGCTCCATGTTGTTCAATGGCCAGCCAGTGTATTCCTTCCAGACATCCTTCACAAAAATCTGCATGTATAGTCCACATTAGGCAAGATCTATTTGAAATCATGGTAGGTCCAATGCACCAAAGACTTTTGTATCTCCCTAGACTATGAGTCTATGAGAATCATATCAAAGTAATAATAAGACAAGAGTTTGGCAAGATGCTAAAGAAGCTAAATGACATTTTATTTTGCCATAGCTTCTTCTCTCCCGTTATTTCTTTTCTTCATCTGCTTTGAAATGCTTTTCCTTGAGCCGAGGGTCCATATGAAACAAGCTCAGTGTAAGGTCGGCCTACACTCTACCCCCTCCCCGGACTACACTTGTGACCACACTGAATATGTTGTTGTTGTTGTAAATCAATATGCCATAAAAGAATATAGTTTTGAGGTTACAAAAATAGGAGAGGAAGAGAGTCTAAAATATGGTTTTGCTTAAACCATAGCTTGTAACGTCATTATTAAACATCAAACACGCAATCTGAATATCTGAAACAAGGTTTACTCAATTTTAAAATAAAAAATTTGACCTCATTAGATGGACCCCATGGGACCACACGCCATTGACATGTACTTAACAACTAAGCAAGCAAATCACAGAAGCTCCAAAAATTCCAAGAGCCAAAAACCAATCTAGTTAAACAAAATCAGAAAAACATCAAAGATACAACAACAACTTCAAACTAGTAATCCCATAAGCAGGGTCCAGAGAGGGTCGAGTGTACGCACACCTTACCTCTACCTTGAAAGGTAGAGAGGTTGTCTCCGATAGACACTCGGCTAAAGGAAAAGCATATCAAAGCAGATATTAAGGAAAACATGACAAAGAATTCTGGAAAAAAAACAGATAATTGGAGTACAAGAGATAGTAGATAGTAACAGAAATAGAAGGACAAGAAACTAAATGAGAAATAAAAGATCGAAGATGTGTAATTAATTAAAAGGAACAAAAACTAAAACTTACTCTATATTCATCTCCAAATTCTAACTTGAAAGCATCTCGAATTGCCTCAGCTGAAGCCCTATGTCCACCACCAGTATCACTCATCAAAATAAGCACATTTTTAGTCCTTTCAGCACCAATCTGCACCATTTCCATGGTGTCATATTCCTCATCTTGAAAATCACACTTTAATCTCTTCTGGCTGCTACCACCAACAAACCCATAAACCCCAACTCTCTCCAACACTCTGTGTATAGATTTCCTAGGGGTAGTCACATTACTCACCATATTCTAACCTCTTTTTTTCACCAATCCTAACAATAAGTTACCTGAAAAATGTACACAAAGTGTCAAATACCAACCAGTAAAAGGACAGAGAGAAGGAAAAAAAAGTAACTTTCAACCACCCTTTTACCTGAAATTGGGTTTTCTGGCAAAGATCACAAGAACACAAAAAAGGCTTAAGAAAATCAAAGATATGGACACCCTTTTTCAAGAAGATGAATGGTAGATATCTAGAGAATAAATGGGTTGTTAACTTTCTATATCCGGTAAAACATCAAAAGAGTTGAGTAAAGTTAAAACAATAACAAGTTTTAGTAACAAATTTTAAGAAAAATCAAAACTTTGGACTTACAGAGCTAGACAACACAAGTAAGAAGAAAATAGGGTACTGGTTCAACAAATTTTAAGAAAAATTCAAGATTTGAACACCCTTTTTCAGAAAAATGGAGATTACAGAGCTAGACAACACAAGTATGAAGGAAATGAAGGGAAAGATCAAATTTTGGACACCCTTTTTCAGAAAAATGGAGATTACAGAGCTAGACAACACAAGTATGAAGGAAATGAAGAGAAAGATCAAATTTTGGACACCCTTTTTCAGAAAAATGGATATTACAGAGCTAGACAACACAAGTATGGAAGAAAGATCAAATTTTGGACACCATTTTAAGGCCCTTTTTCTTCTTCTTAAGAAAATGGACCTAGACAGTACAAGTAAGGATGAAAAAAGGGTACTAGTTCAACAAATTCAAAGAAAAATTCAAGATTTGGATACCCTTTTTCAGAAAACGGAACTTTATATAACAATTCAAGATTTGAACACCATTAAAGACCCTTTTTCTTCTTCTTCAGAAATTGGAGCTAAGACAGTACAATTATGGAGGAAATGGGGTGGTTTTTTTCAGTGCAATTATAATAAGAGGAGAAGGGAAGGTGCTGTTTAAGATACTGGAATGATGCCTTTTTTCAGTTCAAAATAAAAAAGAATGATGCTTTACAGGGAAAACACAATAATGGCGGAGTTTTTCATGGATTTATAGCCGTCGGATTCATTCTGCTTAGAGAAATTTGGAACGATTCGCATATTGGGGTAGGAAACTTCGAATGTTCTTGGAATCTTTTTTAAGTAGTATTAGTTTAATAGTGGTAATTAGTGGCATATATCGAATTTTTAGTAAGCGGTGTAAATATTTAAAAATTAATAAATAATAAATAATTAATATAATAATATTATATAAATAAAAATTATTTAAAACGTACGAATAAAATCTAAGTCAAGTAAACTACTAAACTTTCCTCGACAAGTTGTCATATTTGAAATGTATTGATAGCCTCATTGGACAATGGAGATGGTACTAAATATTTTAGTGCAATTGATTTAATTAAGCCTAATTTGATTATAAATAGGAAGTTGGAGGTTCGAATCCCTATAAAAATCAACGAAGCTTGAATCGGGCCGCGCCTGGTAGGAAACTTCGAATATTCGAATGGACAGATTCGAATCTTTTTTAAGAATTAGTATTAGTTTAATAGTGGTAATTTAGTGGCAGTGGCATATGCAGGATTTTTAGTAAGCGGTGTCAATATTTAAAAATTAATAAACGATAAAAATTAATATAATAACATTATATAAATAAAAACTATTTAAAATGTACTAATAAAACGTAAGTCAAGTAAATTACTAAACTTTTCTCGACGAGTTTTCATATTTGAAACTTGTTGATAATAGCCTCATTGGAGAATGGAGATAGTACTAAATATTCTAGTGCAATTACTTTAATTTAGCTAATTTGATTATAAATAGGAAGTTGGAGGTTCGAATCCCTATAAAATTAAATTTTTCTCTGAAAAAATGTTTCAAAAATAAAAGCCAAATTCAACATCATTGGGGCTCGAATCAGGCAACGCTTGGTAAGAAACTTCGAATATTCGAATGGACAGATTCTAATCTTTTTTAAGAATTAATATTAGTTTAATAGTGGTAATTAGTTTTAACAATTAGTATTAGTTTAATAGTGATAATTAGTGGTAGTGGTGTACGCAGGATTTTTAATAAGCGGTGTTAATAATTAAAAATTAATAAACAATAAATAATTAATATAATAACATTATATAAATAAAAACTATTTAAAACGTAAGTCAAGTAAACTACTAAACTTTCCTCAACGGCGAATGACCATTACATTCGCTCTACAAACCAACGAGCCAAGAAGCTCAGTTGTTCAAGAAGTGTCATTAACATTATCTATAGGAATATTTCTATTTTTCAGATTTTTTAATATATATATAATACTACAAATTTTCAACGAAGCAGTGTCGATCGACACACCATGACATAGGGTGGGTCCTCCCCTGATTAGTGGTATTTTTTTAGTGAGCTAATGTTACAAGTTATTTAATCTAAACATGTTATAATAGCTTAAGGTTGGAGATTAATTTACAATAAATCGGAGATTTGGAACGATAGATTGGAGATTTGGAGATAAGTTCTAGAGTTTAAAGGTTTCATGTAGAGTAGGATTAAAATAGAGTATATGCAGTGCAAGTTAAATGTTGCATTATAGGAGGCGGATGGAGAGGTGAATAACAATGAAGAGTTGGTTTTCTATGTGATGTAAGAAGGTGTCATCGAGACTTAAAAGTTAAGTTTTATAGACAAGATTGGAGTAGCTTATTTGATGGACAAGATATGAAAAACGAGGCTGAGATGATTCAGAGATGGTCTAATGAAAAGGTGTGAGAGACTCACTTGATAGTTTGAGGAGAGGTAGAGTTAGACAAATGAAGAATTGGAAAGAAGTTATTAGACATGACACATCTTTAACTCACAGAAAATCAACATGATCCTAAATAGGAGAACATGAAGGTCGATGATTAGGATACGAAGAGTTAATAAGTAGTCGAGTGTTTTGTCTCTTCCAAGTGTTACATGACTAGATGGGAGTTCTAGTCTGGAACGTTGTTTTTGTTCCTTTACCAGTATTATCGTTATTATTATGTTAACATTATCTTATTCTTTGATTTTATCATAATTTCTTTTATTTTGTTATTTTACTATTTTATTGTCAGTACTTTCTTTTCTTCAATATCCTTATCATAACTTCTTATTTTTGCATTATGAAATTTTCTTGAGTCGAGGGCCTATCACAAAAAAAGTGTAAAATTTACCCTTCTCAGACCATACTAACACTACTAGGCATATTATTATTGTTGTTATTATTATTGTTATAAAAACTATTGTTGTTGTGGAACGTTTGGATGTGCAAATTCAACCTTTTTCAAAAGTATTATTTTGATGGTAATTTGTGTTATTAGTGAAATGATTACTTTATTTGATTGTATACAATTTTATATATATAAAAAAGAAACCTTAAATATGTTATAAACAACACTCTTGCTATAAAAGCATGCCATTAAAATAAATATAAATATAAAAATTTTAATTTTAATTATTTTTGGATGATAAAACAAAATATCATTTAAGGGCATGAATGTGTGTCATAAAAAAAAATTGTAACTAAAATGATGTTTCTCGATTTAATATTGTTTGACATTATTTCCTTATCAATTCGTCAAAACAAAATGATATATTTTTATATTTTCTTGTACTTATTGTAATGATATGACAATTCGAAGTCATACATTTCAAAGTTTTAAAATCATTACATATATAGAATACTTATTATCACGAGTTTAAAAAATTCACACTTTCTATGATTAATTTTATGACAAGTCAAATAATAACGACAATTTAGTAAAATTTGGAGATTTTTGTCTTTTTGGCCCTATTACTTTGATGGAAAACTTTCAAATTATTGTTAACTGTTTTTGAAGTTATACTTTTCATCATTTTTGGTCATTGTCCATTACAGTTGTGTTAAGCCTACGAGTGTTGGCATCACCTTGCTTTATAATTGTGGCCTTCCATTTATTAATTAACCTAAAAATAATTTTAATTTTTCTCATACATAGCTTTCATGGGTCATGATTAGCTTTTCATTAATTAGACAATTTTGGGAATATATTTTGGGATAATTTTAAAGATCTTTTTTAGGTATTGCTTCATAAAATTAATCTTTTTTGTGATTTATGATATAATTTTTTTGTTTTTTTATTTAAATTTTAATTTTTCTGTAATATTAGACTCTAGGAATAAATTTTGATATTAATCGTGTGTTAAATTTTTTAAATTCGAAGAACAAAAAAAATTGGCCAAAAAATTTTGAACATTCATGACTAAAATTTTAGTCAATTTTATATGCAGTTCAATCATACGTACATCATGATACATGAAAAATTCAAACACATATAAATGAAATTTATCATTTTTACATTTACTTCCGTCAAAAATGTACGAATTTTGATCTTTTCATATTTATAACATCAACCAAAAATGTCTGAAATTGATCTTAGTTGGTCATACCAAACTTTAAACAAAAATATTTGATGTTTGTGCTTTACAAGAGATACGATTCGAACAATGATATCTAAAATTAAACACAAATTTTTAACTTTAATCTCGTATGTCTGAAATTATTTCCATAAACTTGCAAAATTAATAATTTAAAAATAGGAGTATTCACACAAAAACTTGCAAAAGACACATATAAATTCTTTTTTAGAATTGATATTAATTATTTAAATCAATCTTAAGTAATTCAAATATTCACATTCTATTGACCTTAACATATTAGTACAATTTTTCAAAAAGAGTCCATTTTGTTTGAATATTTAACTATGGGTGGGGGTGGGGGGGGGGGGACATGAGACCCCTCATATTTAATTCTGACTAGTGATTGACTATTTGGGAAATAAAACTAAGCTAGTTGGTGGAAGTTAAGTAGGCCAGATATATTATATGACATTCACACAAGAAAGAAATTGGCAAATAGCCCTTTTTGTACCACTAATTATAAATATATTTAGCCATTTTTAAATAAGGAAATAAAATTTTAATAAAAATATGGATCCCTAATTAGAACAATTAAAAAGGTCAAGAAAACTTTACTTAAATTTGAGCATTTATCAATTTTAACTTCAAGAATTGTTCTTAAAGTTTAAAGTGATACACGTTTTGAACTTTATGAATCATTCATGAAGTTTAAAAAACTCCAAGAAATTTTCACACTTTCGAATTCCATGAATCGTTGCTGAAATTTAAATTGATAAAATTTTAAACTCCATTAAATGTTTGAAATTCTAGAAAAAATTTAAACATAAGTTGTTTTATGTTTTAGCTAAGAATTATCAAATTTCATTTTCACATTAAAACATGACTACTTTTCTATTACTTTGATGAAAAAATTCATGATAGTCTATTCAAAAATCGTGATCATCACACTTTATCAATACAAATCGTCTTGCCAAGTGATCGAGT
Source organism: Solanum stenotomum (assembly GCF_019186545.1). Taxonomy (NCBI): domain Eukaryota; kingdom Viridiplantae; phylum Streptophyta; class Magnoliopsida; order Solanales; family Solanaceae; genus Solanum; species Solanum stenotomum. Next base: position 51,287,575 of record NC_064290.1, read on the forward strand.
ATGAATTAAAGAGTCATTCAATAGCTAGTAAAAAAACATAACTTATACATGTATTAAAATCGAGATCATAATCAAGGTTTAATTTGTATTAATATTATATTAAGTAACCCCTATTTGTTGGGTTTCTATTTGCAATCCTTAAAACAATAATTGTTTAGATATTTTGTTACTTTTCACGTGTTGTTGCTAAAATATAAATTGTGGATTTGGCCATTCACTTGACTAAATTAATAATTAAGGTCACCTAATTTATCAACCAATCACATATAATGTGCCCCTAACTATATTAATTAATTTTTCCAAACTTATATTGTATAGGGATATAAATAAAATAATATTCCCAGTATGTATATATAAACTATATACATATTCTATAATTCTCCCTCCATTCAACTAATTTCCCAATTGATCCATTTTAATACACATTTGTATATGACATTTTTACAATTTCACTCCAAATTAACCATAAATTTTCATGTCCAAACACAATTTCAATTTTCAAATACTAATACTTTTTTAATAGGTTTGTCCTTGTAACCTTCACCACTTAAGTACCGAGCTTTTGTTCTCAGCAGAGTTTGTTACAATCAAACCAAAGCCTTTGGTGCTTATTAATAGATTTGTCCTTGTTAAACCACTTAAGTACCGAGCTTTTATTCTCAACAAAGTTTGAACACGTGAGTAGATCTTAACCACACATCATATATTGCGCTTTTACCACCGAACCAAAGCCTTGAGTGCTTAGAAACATAGTAATTACTAATTTACAAGCATGATCAAATATATACTCCTGAAACCCCTTGTCTCTATCTGGCTCCACCCCAATTTTAATGCAGAAAAGGAGAAATAGCCAAATAATAGATTTGTCCTTGTATGCTTCACCACTTAAATACCGGCCTTTTGTTCTCAGTAGAAATTCAAACACGTAACGTATGTCTTAACTACACATCACGTGTTGCGCTCTTACCACCAAACTGAACATAGTAATTTGCATGCATAATCAAATAGACCTAGTGGAGGCATGAACTAACCACAGTATCATACAACATTTTAAAAGTTACCATACATGATCCCCATTTATCATTTTTCAACTTCTTACTATACAATATTTGAAGATACAAAAATAAAACATTCAAAATCATGTACAAGATTGTATCTCCCTAGATGATTCTAATCTCCAAAAAGATGATCAGTATCCAGGTAAAGAAGCTGACCTACTACTCAATCCAGTTCTACTGATGCATCGACGTGAGAAACCAAGCCGAGACAAATTGGACAGGGCGGATCCTGTCTATCTTCACGGTTCGTTCTCTGTTCCAAACAATCAGCATGGTAAAGATGACCACAAGCTAAGACTGCCACTATAGACGTCTCGCCTATAGGCAAACTGTTTTCAAGGACAATGTAGGGTTCCTTCTTCAAAAACTTGTTGCATAATACACAAAAGAGTTTCCCTGCATCGGATGATATCACCCTCGTTGCCAATGAACTGGACGGAACACCTTCTGTTCTGTGAACTGTTTTTTGCCTATTATCTGACCAGAGAATGCAAAGAAAATGAAGTGAGACATGTTTCAAGCTCTAGTTTTTCAAGTAGATTCAACAGAAACACGAGAATCGTGCTTAGACAAATACTAAAAGGAAAAGAGAAATTCTCACTGTGATGTAACACTGAGCTACTATCAAAATTACTGTTTTGTCTTCTATCATGAGAACGACTTGGCTTCCGAGGCACAAAGGTCCATGTGAAACTACTTAGTTTTATATGAGATTTCAGTTATAAGAAGAAGGTTCATACCAAGCGCCAAGGGATTTTCAGGTGATTACGTATGAGGTTTAAGTAAAGGACATATGGTGCACCTGTGTCATGTCCAGAATCTGTAGAGCATTTGCTTGCCATCTTTAAAGACCACTTCTCATCACAAGAAGGCGTATAACCACCATGGGAAGCTGATGCCTCAGCATTACTAGCAGACCTTCGTCGAGAATAATGACGGCCATAGTGACGCGGATGCCTCAGAGACTTTAGAAGGTCAATATTTCGACGGTGAACAATAGATGATTGTTGGCCTTGTGTTACCTTCACAGGACCATCCATGATATCCCCCGCAATGGTTAAAAAAGACTTTATTCCACTGCTGTCGACTTGATGAGAGAACTTCTGCTCATAATGCAAAATGAGATCTCTTACAAAGAAGACAAGCACAAAACACTCAAATAGTGTAGTACTTCAAGCTCATTTACGCTTGAAGTATCTACAACATTATATCACCTTCCAATCTAGTGGTGCATGAAGATTTCACTTTAGAGTTATTCAAGATGGAACTTCAAAACCTCAAAAACAAGCAAACTTTCTAATCCTACGTCAAGAACCTCTATAATATACGGGTATCAGCTGTTAAAGAAAAATAGCATTTACCTTCTCTTCGTGGTTAATGCATTCCAAAGAATGAAACAAAGACAAAGCACAAGGAGGTATGTATTAATCAATAAAGGAAAACTGAGAAAGTTATTGAATTCCATTATGAGATTAAAAGGCAAAGAGAACCTGTTTCGACAATGCATCCATTCCGGGTGAGGGTGGCATCAGGTCTGCAATAAATTTGTAAATTGGAATCATGATTCATTTGTCTTTTCTCCAAGAAAATTAGCACAAAGAAAACTGAGTTCAGGATGGAAGGGGGTTGAGCCATACAAGATTCACTTAGTTGTTCTTAGCTTCTAGCGAAGAATAAAGGGAACAATACAACACAGAGACAACAAAAATCACCCTGATAATTTTTATGTCATGCTATTATCTTGCGAAAAGAAGCACCCCCATTGTAATGTCAATAAGCTACTATTAGTTAAAGCTGCTACAAATCGAAGAGCAAGTAAGAAGGCAACTTTAGACTTGAATGCATGTAATATGACAAGCTAAAGACCAAATCACCACAGAACAGAAGTTTTTCGGGGAAAGGTACAGAAGAAGCTATATACATGATGCCCGTAAAACATCAAAGTTGTGAAATTGGGAGCCATGGACAGTTAGAAATTGTGAAAAGATAAAAGAAGCGTGAAATCCTTTACTGAATTGAGTTGTGAATAATACATAGAGAGCTCCTTATATAGGAGTTCCTAAATAGATGATCTAATGTTTAAGGCATAGCAATTTCCAAATTTGAGATCCCGGGTTCAAAACCCTGCTACAACACTCAGTGTGAGCCCATCTACTTTAGCTTTGAAATGCAGATTTACTATGCCTGTGCTTGTAGGCTATAGCAAACTACTCGATATACGAGTCATGGTGTACACAAGTTGATCCGGACATGAGGATGATAAAGGCAGATGAAGTAAAGAGGCTTTCCTAATTGCTGGATTTCTAATTAGGACACAATTGTTAGAAAAACTAAATATAGAAATGAAAAAAAATACATATTATCATAAAGCAGTATAAAGTATCTCGATTTTCAACAGAAACAAAAGAGGATCTCAAACATGGCTACGTATAACCTTAAATAACGATTAAAGAAGAAAATAATTTTGTGATCTACATTAATTTGGCACCAAAAGGTCATGACCATACAACACAATGCAGGCAACCAATGAATCTTAGCAGTGAGTAACTCTGAAATAGCAATAACTTCCAAGGATCAGACGTTTTTTGGGCTTTAAAGAATGAATTTTGATATCTTTTTTCCTAAATAACTTTACATTTAAATCGTATCTCTCAACAATGTTTATCAACTTTCACACGCTCGGTCCAATATAATCATCAAGAGCCTGGAACACCACCGTTATTAAAAATCATCACAAACCAACTACTTGAACTTCCGAAACAGAACCTTCTACTAACATTCCATCCACCAAACTCGGGACACTGAAGTTTGATCAAATTTAAACCTTCAACAAAAAAGGTCATTCATAAGACTGAACCAAGATATTTTCCATAAGCAGGACTGAGCTAGAGACAAAGCTACGGGTTCGGGTCAAAACCTTTTATTTGTGTTAAGAAATTCACTCACAATATGTACAAATAAATTATCCACAACCCAGTAAGTTGCCTTTTTTAGAATTCAGAACCTATAAACTAAAACTTATAGCTCCGCCTCTGTCTAGTAGCAATACGGTTATAAAATTTGCAAAAATAAAAGAAAAGCAACAATCTTTTTTCTAACAAAAACAAAAAAAATCTCCATTTGCCACCAAATCATCTACCATCAAACTTTGGTGCACAACATTCCCCAAACACTTCTAGCACCCCCACCCCCCAAAAAAGAAGCAAAAAGCAACAAACCTATCTTTATTTCCACACCGGTGTTTGATTCTCCAAAATGCACTACTATTAAAGTATCCGACACACACCCGTCAACATTTTTAAAGAGTCAAATCAACAAAAAACTATCTTTATTGCCACACCATGTCCGATTCTCCAAAACGCACTACTTTTAAAGTATCTGACACACACCCGTTAACATTTTTAAAGAGTCAAAGCAACATACACAAAAACTACAACAAAATGATAACCACTAACATCCCATTTCTCAATTAATGAATTCTAACTATTTATGCATCCCCTCCTCTTATAAGATCAAAAAAATTATTTCTTGATAACAAACATGTAAAGGTCATAAACAATCAAATGCCAAAAAAAAAACCCAATTTTTTAAATAAAAAAAAAAAACATAAAATTAAAATCATGAACCCCATATAATACCTGCAGGAGGAGGAGTCTTGTTGAGGTCAGCTCTTCTCTTTCTCTTTCCCATAACCAACTTTATACAAAAAAAATAAATAAATCTGTCACAAAGAAAAAATGTACACAAAAAAAAAAAAAAAGATTAGCAATTTTTTATGGAAAAATAAAATCAATGGTGAAAAATAAAAAAAACCAACAAAATTTACGGGGTTTTGGGGTTGCGAATGTCCTTGAAGATTGGGATTAGTGGTACGATCAAGAAAATTTTCAGAGAAAATTAGAAAATGTGTCACCACTTTGTGTTTCTGCACTAACTTTTTTTTTTTTATGATGAAAAAAAAATTAAAAAAATTAAACGTGTCTAAAGAAACGGCTGTTAAGTTTTCCTTACTTTTATCTTTTTTTACTTTTAAAAAAAAAAATATCAAGATAATCCGTTGTTATTATAACCTCTGTCACAGCTTCTTGATAGGCTCGACTTAGAAAGTATTGAAAGGTGATGGATTTGTGGTCATCTGTGTGGATGACCACGCTCCAAACTAATTAAATCATTCCAGATGACTTTTTTTTTACCTCTCATTTTTATTTTTTTTGTAAAAAAAATAAAATAAAGAGCATTTTTACATTTTGGACTTTTTAAAAAAATATATATAGTGTTAAAGAATATGGCGAAGAAAAATGAGGCTAAGTTAATGTTTATGATGGTAAAGGCGATAGCTTTCAAATGTTTGTATGTTGAACTATGGAATAAAAGCATAGATCAAGTGAAGGGTAAATGTAGAAGGCAAGATGTTGGTAGAAGAGACTCACATTAGATAAAGATGGCAAGCATACTTTCATAAACTTTTGATGGGATAGAGACATTGTGTTAGGTGATTTGGAACAATTTGAGCGACATAGAAACTTTGGGGTAATGTAAATATTAGTATAATTTACATAAATTACATAATATTAAGAGCTAATTACATTACAAATTACAAAAATCCCTTCAAATTTATGAATATCAAATACATCACTGGACTTTCAGCAGACATCTGAATATATAGGAAAGGGATAAATTTGAGAGGGAAGGGATGTATCATAGAGGGGATATGGATGTATCATAGAGGGGATAGCACATCCGGATACATAGGAGAGGGATGTATCTGAGATGGAGGGATATATCATAGAGGGGATAGGGATGTATCAGAGAGGGGATAAGACATTCGGTTATACATATGAGAGGAATGTATCCGAGAAGGGATATGGATGTATCAGCTAGAGGGGAGTGATGTATTCGAGAGGGGATTTTTGAAATTCTTTTAAATGGTAGAGAATTTTAGAGATTATGATAAAATAAGATGTGTATTTAGGTAATTTTTCTTAAATATATTGGAAAAGTTTGTTTTGATGATTGGGCCAACGTCTCTTGTTTCGCCTCTAACAGATAATTGAATTGGGCCAACCCAGTGTCTTAATGCTTCGTTTTGGGCTTTATACAACGCCACACGAAGCCCATTTATTTTGGGAAAGTGGGCTTCCATTTATTTATGATTTTTTTGAGAAAATTTTATAAATAGCTATAGTTTAGAGCATAATTACAAAAAATGGTTATAGTTTTTTGCGTATTTACGAAACATAGTTATGATTATTTTATTAGATGGATATCAATTGTATCATTTTAAGAGTTGTATTCAATTGACAGGTATCAATTGTATCAACTGAAAGAACGTAAAAGAGTTGTATCAACACATATTGTATCAGCGTGTGTGTATTGTATATTCGCTACAAACTCCAAAATATAGCTACATTTCAATAATTTATGAAACTATAGCTAAGTAACTTAAATAAAGTCTGAATATTTGTCACTGCTTTGAAAAACTTGTTATGTATAACGACTCACCAAACCAATAATTAAACAAATATATTTCTTATATATTATTGTATAAGATGCATAAAATATACATCTTTTATTATAAAACAGTATATATTTTTATATGTTCAACTAGCGAATATAATTATTTTAATCGACTGCCAAATATGTAACTTGCTCTTTTTTTTCGTTCTCTTCAATAAATTCTAATGCCCAATATAGATTAGATCGATTGTGTGTACTTTGTTTTGATTTTGAATTGCATATCTGCAAAGCTTTTGTAATTCGGGATCTTTATTCAAATAATCGGATAAATTTATTTTATTTTTATTTTAGCTAAAATTTATTTATTTTTAATTAAAGATTTTAAATTCAAGTATAAATAAATTCCTACTAAGAAATATCTCCCCTTTATACAACCCGTATGCAACACTATAAATTAATCGGATTGGATCAAGATTAGATTTTGAATACCAAATAATTAAAATAAAATGTTGAGGAATTGTTATTGATAGGAGAATCTTATTTCAATAAAAACAAAAGTAATGTGAATAAAAACAGAATCAAAGTTGATTTTATTTTATAAACAAAATATATCAATAAATTTTTATGAAATAGTTTTATGAAATTCAACCAATCATCTTAATCATAAAATATTATAGAAAAATAAAAAAATCGAGTTATTAAATAATTTCCTAAATAATATGAAATGAGAAAACAAAAAAAAGATTAAAAATATTCTGACAAGTTGCATCATTGAATCTTCAATCTTGAATCTGGTTCCTTAATTATTGTAATTCTTTATTATTATTGTTATTTTATTTATTATTATTAATATTATTATTATTATTTTATTTTTATTTTGTTGGGGGTGGGGGGGGGGGGGTAGGGAGGTGGTGGCTGTGGGGAGCGTTATCACACATAGAATCAAAAGATTTTTCTAAGTTTAAACTCATAAAGAATACTAAAATTTGTATGATGGCAGCATCCATCTCCATAATAGTGCACATGATTCAATTATTGATATATAAAAAATATTTCCATAATTCTCACAAGATCGATCAATTGATCTATACAAACAATTCTTTAAATTTATCGGATGATCGATTATGATTAATACATAAATAAGATGACATGAACTGAGGATTTCTAATAGGAACATTTTATCATTATTTAAGTACTTAATTAAAATAAATCATAATTTTAAATGTCCAGATGAAATTTACTATCAAATATAAAAAGGCTATTGAAGCCAAGTAGATTTTATTTTAATTTGTATTAACTTGAACCAAATTCTGGCTTAATCTCATAATACATGTTTTTTAATTTGTGTTTTGGCATAAACACAAGACAACATGGAATGTGTTGGGTTGGACCGTTGTTTTTATTTTTATTTTATAATTATATGTGTTTTTAATTTAAAAAAAAAATAAGATTCTTTTATGGTCACTTTCATAATTTATAGTATTATTATTCCTTTTCTTGGATTATCACTTTGTTGTCATTGCAATAGGACATTTTTCATTTTTTTCCTAAAAGTTGGGGAAACCAATTATGACCATCCCCCTATCAAATCAAGTGTATTTCATATGTGATAAGAATAATATTTTATTAAATTAAATAATTGCTCAAAATTTTACTCTCTTTGTTTCTCTTTTTCACATAGTGATTATATTTATTGATATGATATATTTTTTCTTGTCAAGATTATATTTTCTCCCTCTCTAATTTGGTAAGATAATAAAATCAACATGAATTGTGTTGGGATGTTTGAGATTTTTTTCTCTCTAACTAGAATTCTTCAGTTTGAGGGGGAAAAAAATCTTATTGGGAGCGTTACCCCCAGCAATAAACCTTGGAATGTGCTAAATCAAAATTCAATCAAACTTCAATGTAGATGTCGAATATTTGATTTTGAAACCAAAACAAAGAAAGGTAAGATAACGAGAAATTTGTGTCATATGTGGCATCCTATATGTCAATTTGTGTCCTACGTGATTATCTACTTGTATTATGCACATAAAACTCATGTGTCTACTTGTTCAACTTTATACAAATTTAAGTGTTTACTTGTGCACTCAGAATTGGAGGGCATAAATGTGAAAATAAATCGAGTTAAAAGACACATTATCCCTTCTATCTATCTGAATTATGCAACAAGAAAAGTAAGTAAAAAAAAATATAGCTTTTTAAAACTCCCCAACGACATAGGAACTTATAGGCGGGGCATTTTCGGGGGCTAGCCCGCTTCCCATTATGTATTATGCCTATTTTGTTTGCTATTAGTGTAGTTTAACTAATGATAGGATAATAAATTATAATATTAATTTATTTTTAATTAACGCTTATTGTCAAAAAAATTCTATAGTTACATCATTGATCACTTGGTTTATCTAATTGTATCTTCTAGATGATTTGAAAATTTTGGAATATGGTTTTAAAAGGTAGCCCATGGTAATAGAACATATATTACTATGATTCAAGGTATTTGTACATGAAATGAAATATCAAGAAAAAGATAGATTACAAGTCTATCCAAAATTAATACATACTATTATGTGAATCACAGCAACAACACTAATTTTATGTTTGAATATGAATTGTGGTAGAATAATTTGGAATCTCCTAAATCTCAATTAAGAGATTTCGGGTTTGATCTTTTGAGAAAAAAATAATATGTTGGAAGTATTATCTTCGAAATAAATTTTGCAATATATAACTTTAAATTTAACTAAATTCTAAAGTGAATATTGAATATTTATAAAAATATAAAAAAATAATTGCTGTATGAATCAATTCTTTCATCAATTGACATAAAATGTCCATCATTTCATAGCAAAAGGTAAATTTTTATTATTTTTTTTCAAATTGCGATGTCATCAGTTTTACTCAATTAATTTTATAAAAAATCTTAAAACCTCCCACCAACACATGATTCAAATAACTATGTGTGCAAAGACTTTAAGAAATCACGAAAAGATATTATCTAATACTATTTTTTTCTCTACTCAAATTTAAATTTAAAATCTTAAAATTTTTTATAGTGCATTGTGACGATTGAAAACTGCCGTAATATGCATAAAAAACTGTTGCAATAACTCCTGGGTTTTTTTTTATAGTGAACTTATTTTATTGATTACTACATCATACTTTTAATGGCGAAGCATAATTCTGAGCTTCTAGAATCCCTACATGATAAATGACATAATTGATGGATATAAATTAAGCTAACATAAATGGAAATGGTATCTAAGAATACATAACCACATAAATCTAGATTTTATGTGAACATATTGACAATGACTAGAAAATCCATAAACAAGGGGTAGAAAATTAATCTGTTGTGCTTGTTACTTCTAAAAAATAATAGTCTCAATGTATGTCTAATTAATTAGTTTTTAAAATGTTTCGTTTATATTAGATCTGTTGTTGTACTTGATTAATGTTTCAAAAGTATTTTGTTTTAGAAAAAAATAATTTATGCTATTAATAAAAAATAGGTCCCATCAATCATTCCAAGGATATAAGATTTGTCTACACTCAATTGGACATTGAAATTCATTTCACCATCACTAAATGTTGGACGGTATTTCTATTTCTATTTTTATTCTACTAGTATTTAATAAAAAAAATTATTTTATCATCCAAAGGTAATTTCATAAATAAAGATGGTTTGATGGTTATATTTATAAGCGCCTAAGCGGATTTTTTAAAACATCTGTCACATTTTTAAAATAAGTTAATGAGTAATACACTTATCTCATTCTGCATGAATTAAGTTATGTTTTGTTAAATTTTATAGGAATTAAGCAATAAAACTTGTTATGCTTTGTAGGCATCTTTTTAATACATTATAAAAAAAAAAATTAAAATTACGTCAAACATATTTTTTTTGACTTCAGAGATATTTTTAATCACTCTTTTTATTACTTAAAGTGTTGGAGAGTAAAATCTAAAAACTACAAATTTAAAAGGCAAAAACTAAACATCATCTCGAAATAATGCCCTTCGGGTGAATAAGCCTTAAATTAAAGGGAAAACTACATTTATTGGATACAAAAAAAAAATTAATTAATTATCTGCTCATAGCTCATCCTTAATTAACTCTTTTTATGTTCTTTTCGTCTAGACAAATTACTCTGCGTGCCCCCTTCATAGCCTAGTGTGACGTCCCGTCACTTTGCTAGTCAAATTTCACATTCGGATAGGGGCGGAAGACTTTAAGTTCGTGACACTAGGCCCAATGTGCCTTTAGTTTATTTGATACCATCACTATATATATATATATATATGATGTCATTCAATATTTATGATATCATCACAATATATAGACTGTGATGATATTATTCGATAATTTTTTTCCTAAATGTCTATTATAGTATCATTGAAAATTTTAGGATATCATGATAATATATGAACAAATTAAAATCACATACCAACCGCCAAGACATTCACCAAACCCTAATCTCCAATTTATTAAAAATAAAAATATAAAGATTCACCAAATGGGCAAATCTTAGTAAAAAAGAAAAAGAAAAAAAAAGTGTTGTCCCCTTGTCTACCAATCATACACCAACAGCAAAACTAAAGAGGTTAGTGAGATCTAGAGATAAGAGTAGATAAGAGTTATGGATCAATCAAAAGTTATAATGAACCGTTAAATATTCTTTCACTTTTAATTAAAAAATATCATTTTCAAATCATGCTGAATATATAACTGTCTTTGTTAGGAAGCTATTTACTCTAAACATATATTTTTTTTTATGTAAATTTAAATTTTATTATGAATATCAAACGTGAATTTTTTTTAAAAAATATTTAAACAAAAATATCCAGATCATGAACAGATGTGCATATGGGACCCTAGCAACTAGCTACTACTATGACTAGTGACCATCCAATTGATGACCACATGCCAAACCAACTAGTCTAATGTCCTTTCATTACAATATATGAATGTGACAACAAAACCATACTATGACATACAAAATTCTTATACAACAACAATGGTTGTACAAATTTAGAAAATTAAGTGATGAGGAAGAAACTTACATATATATAATTATGGTGTTCGGTTGATATTGGTGTGTATTTCGATTAATTTTTAAAGATATTTGTTATTTTTTATCTGTGTAAATATTGAGAAACTCTGTTCATTAAGGGTCGGATAGTTGGAGAAAGATCTTTTTTTTTTTGTCTTTCATAGATCTTGAACATGCGATTTTATGAATCTCAATCCATTGCATTGGTCATTAGGTCGCTAACGTCTTTGGGTGCATGAAAAAGATATTGTGGAGAAACAATCAACGGTGTGTGAAAATAATGTGAGATTAGGTTCAAATGTTAACAAGATTTTTGGCTTTGTTACTATGACTCGAGGGCGGAGTTAGATAAGGTTGAGGAGGTTCATCTGAATTCGATTAATGAAAATTACACTCTTTATATATGATTAAAATTATTTTTTATGTATATATAATAGATTTTGAATCACACTTGACTTCTTCGTATGTTTGCTTTTTCATATTCTAAACTCTCTTAGTAAAAATCTTAATTTCGCAATTACTATGATTGTGTTGATAAAAACACATGCATCTGATGAAATTATCAAGATACATGTATGTTGATACGATCTCCATTATTATAAAGAAAAAATAATATTTTTTAATAAGACTATTATCCAATTAGGAGGTTTGCACACCTCCAGTTGGATACATCAAATGTCAGCAGCCTCTCAAAATTAACAATTTATCTCTTTGACATCCTTTCCCCCCCTAAAAATTAGTCTTTTCTTATTTATTGAAAGTCTTCTATTTGTTTTGTTTGTAGTGAACCTAGTACTCCGTCTGTTTTAATTTATTTATCTTATTTTAATTTTATATAAAATTTAATAAAGTAGGAAAGTTTTTTGAATATTGTAATTTTAAACTAAAAATATATATTATTTACTAAAATGTCTCTTAGTATTGTAATCTTGAATATGTCACGTGAAAAATTATAATTAAAGAGTTGTCAAAATAGGAAAAAAACATTTTTTTCATCAAATTACTTACAAAAATATTATGACTAATAAAAAAAGTGAGAATCTTTAAAGCTATGAAACAAAAGAGTAAATAAAATTTTTTTTTGGGTATATATAATTATACTTATATAGAGTGCATATATAGTTGTGAATAAATGAAGAATATGCTTGATTCCTAAAATAGTTGTCACCTGCTGTCAGTACTTGTGCATTTAAACATATTTGTTTATTTTGCTCCAAGTACATAGGATACCAATTTACAGGCCACTAAAATTAAAAGAATTTACGTGTTAAAAATAAAATAATGGATGATCGCGGCTAGAAACAAAAGTTTTTTCTTTGTGAATCAATAGAATGGGAGAGCGCATGGAAAACAGATTCTCGTTGAAATGTTGAGAATAGTTACTAAACATTTTTTTCTTTTGTCACATTTTTAGGTGGAAAATTTCGGTGGAAAATTTCAGTATAGTGGATGGACTAATGGGTGTACTTATGGGATAATTGATATTTCTGATACTTAATTATAAGTTTCAAGTTTTGAGTCTTGAAAATAAAAAATTTCTTTGATAGAGGACATTTCAGGTCTCATATTTTGAATGCAAATAAAGTTTCATATTGATAATTGAAAAGAAAAAAAAAACTATATATAAATTGTAATCGTGTAAAGCTACCTTTAATATCATGAGGCCTTTTGGAAAATATACAGTAAAAATTGATCTAAAAAATAAGTATCACATCATGTTAAGAGTATTTTGAATTATTTTAGCCTAGCATCTAATATTAGAACCAATAATTCGATACGGAGAATATGGAGATGCGGATAGATCATGTGGGGCCTCGTTTAGTGCATTTGCTTGTTTGCTCGCGAATTTACTACATTTGTCCATAGCTTTAGAGACACATACATAATGTAGAGAGTCAATGAGATTTGACGATCATAAATATTCAAATAATAAGTGTGTCACACATTTGATCTTCAAATAAGTTCATAAGGTGATGAATCATGTGGAACTTAGCTTTTCTACACACTTGTCAAATTAAGTGTAAACTATAAAGAGAGAAAAAAGAATTAATGTGAAAACTAATGTTCATTTTTAATTTCTCTAGATGATGAATTAATGTAAAAACTGATGTTCATATATAGCCATATGGAAAAGTATTTTTTACAAAAAGAAAATGAAAGGCTTTTTTTTTCTTACTTAAAGTCAAATGTAAATGGAGTATAAATAAAGATAAATTAATTTACAAAAAATTAAGTATTTAATTGACTTGGTCTGTGGTGACACGTTTACCCAAAAGTCAAAGTGCTAATTACTTAATGTTGACACTAGTTAATTAGTCCTTCCATTTGGGGGATAGAAAATCGATTAATTTGTCAAGAAAATGACATAATAAACAAAATTGGTACGTAAATGGGAACACAAGAATAATATCCGTCAATTAAGTGGATTAAATTATCTTTTGTTCACAATTAAATTGGACGGTCTATGTGAATTATGCTTTTCTATAATGTTTAGTAGTGGGACTCATTTATTAATTACAAATTTATATAAAAAATTATCTACACGTCGTAATATTTACGTTGAATCTCTTGAAATGATATGAATCAATAGGAAAATATCAATTCATTAGGTCTTTCAAAGTATCAATACAATCAAAGAAAAGAAGTTAGTTCATCCGTTATATACACATCATGAATATCTCACTTTTCTTTGTAAACCAGAGATATTTAGTGATTAGTCCGTTTAAATCCGACTATTTTTGCACCTCATTTTAAGATTGGTCCTTTAAACAAAAGCTAAGTAAGTGCCCTTCAAGCCTTGCTAAACACATTAATCTTAATAAGCCGTAAAATCTCATATATATTTTAATATATTTTATGTAATTAACTTATTTACATGATAAATACTTATAAACACATATTATAAACTTTTTTGAAATATGAATTAAATGTATTTAATTTAAAAATATTTTATCGTGTATTCAAATATGGAACTGAAACATGTTCATTTGGCTGATGTAAGCTTCATCTTTGAGTAACAGTATTTCTCTTGAACCGCACAATATTTCATTAAATAGAGCACTACTAACAATATTCCCGTTAAATTCACTTATCTTATCTCAAAATAGATGACACAATTTTATGAAATTAAACAATTCTTTTAATAATAGTCATTTAGCCGTGAGAATTATTTATTTATTTTTATAATAATTTTTGTTTTATTTAAAAATCACTGCTTGACTACAAAAATTTGAAATTAAATTTGGAAATAAATTTGAAAGTTGAAAAAAGTACTTCAAATCTAATTTTGAGTTTTATCTTTATAAATTTTAAATAAAATGCTCTCTTCTTTGATTTCTTCTTTATAAAATGTATAATCAAACATAACTTGATTTATATAACTCTAAGAAACCATTCGATAAGATGTATAAAAATAATAATACATGAATTAGCTATGATATTATTTAATACTTTGCTTCATATGTACAATGTATTTATAACTAATATATTATATTAATCATACATTCTGTTTAGTATTACATGGTATATAACAAATATACAACAACTAATCATATCAACAATACGATATTATTAATACATAAATAAATATAATTAAAAATAAAACTATCAAAAATACATCAAATCAAACCATACATAATCATAGCGGTTGGTGCATATTATTCGCATATATAGTAGCACGTGCTGCATTTTCATTATTTTTTTCTTGTTTTTTTAAATATTTACATGTCAGAACTTTATTTTTTAGATTACTATCTTCGAGACAAGGTAAGAGTGACATTGGTAAATGACAAGATAAGGTGAATAATTTCTTTGATAGAGGACATTTCAGGTCTCATATTTTGAATGCAAATAAAGTCTCATATTGATAGTTGAAAAGAAAAAAAAACTATATATAAATTGTAATCGTGTAAAGCTACCTTTAATATCATGAGGCCTTTTGGAAAATATACAGTAAAACTTTGATCTAAAAAATAAGTATCACATTATGTTAAGAGTATTTTGAATTATTTTAGCCTAGCATCTGATATTAGAACCAATAATTCGATACGGAGAATATGGAGATGCGGATCGATTATGTGGGACCTCGTTTAGTGCATTTGCTTGTTTTCTCGCGAGTTTACTACATTTGTCCATAGCTTTAGAGACACATACATAATGTAGAGAGTCAATGAGATTTGACGATCATAAATATTTAAATAATAAGTGTGTCACACATTTGATCTTCAGATAAGTTTATAAGGTGATGAATCATGTGGAACTTAGCTTTCCTACACACTTGTCAAATTAAGTGTAAACTTTAAAGAGAGAAAAAAGAATTAATGTGAAAACTAATGTTCATTTTAATTTCTCTAGATGATGAATTAATGTAAAAACTGATGATGTTCATACATAGCCATATGGAAAAGTATTTGTTACAAAAAGAAAATGAAAGGCTTTTTTTTTTTTTTTACTTATAGTCAAATGTAAATGGAGTATAAAAAAAGATAAATTAATTTACAAAAAATTAAGTATTTAAACATGGGACAGGTCTTTGGTGACACGTTTACCCAAAAGTGAAAGTGCATAATTAATTAATGTTGACACTAAGGGTCTGTTTGGAAAGCCTCTTGGTAATTAGAATTGGTGTAATTACCAGCCTAGTAATTACACTGACATGTTTGGTTGTCACAATGTAATTACACATGTCCTATTTGGATGCCACAATGTAATTACACATGTTCTGTTTAGATGCACAATTGCAATCATAAAATTATAATAAATTTTAAAAATAAAAAATATTTATTTAAAATTTATACTAGACAAATAAGAAACTTTATAAATGACATTAAATTAAATATTTAAGATATATATTTTTTTTGAAAATATATTAATTAATAAACATATTTTCTGTAACTAATATTATGAAAAAATAATTGATTTATATTTTTTCAAATTAATATATTTCAATTGAATTGATCGTAACAACTGAAAGTATGAAGTTTCTACGAACATCGTGAAATGCATGTTTGATAAAAAGAATAATATATAAATAAAATGTCATAAATTATTAAATGTTTGACAAAAATATAATCTATCAAGTCTAAATAAAAATCACGTGCAATGTAAATTCAATATTACTAAAACAAATGAAACTGAAAATATAACATAGGTTATAAATTCAAAATAAAAAATTTAACATAATACTCTTATAACAAATTTCAACATAATAATAAATATGATTTATTTTTATTTTTTCTTAATAAAGAAAACGTAAGTCTATAACCTTACTTAACAATACATTTCATTTTTTAATTTAAAAATTAGAATACTAATAAAATTATGCTAATGAGAAAATAAGCATGACATAAAGAAATAGATAATACAAGAAAATTACATAGAATCACGTAAAGTAAGGTTGAGAACAAGAAGAAAATGAAATATAATATTATAAAATAAAAATGAAACTTTTGCAAATTTTTAGAATAATAAAAATAAAAAAAGAACTTAAAATAATAGAAGTAAAAAAAATTAAAACAAAAAAATAAAAATAGAAATAAAAAAAAAAATTAAAAAGTAATCAGGTGGTAATTACACCATGTAATTACCAGCAATTCATAGTCTCTGCCTGTGAATTGTAGAGTGTAATTACCCCCTGCCAATTACTCCAATTACCTGTTGACCAAATAATTACTTGTCCTTCCAAATAGGACAAGACAGTGTAATTACACCAATTACACCAAATTCAATTACCAGAGTGTCCTTCCAAACATGCCCTAATTAATTAGTCCTTTCATTTGGGGCATAGAAAATCGATTAATTTATCAAGAAAATGACATTATAAACAAAATTGGTACGTAAATGGGAACACAAGAATAATATCCGTCAATTTAGTGGATTAAATTATCTTTTGTTCACAATTAAATTGGACGGTCTATGTGAATTATGCTTTTCTACAATGTTTAGTAGTGGGACTCATTGATTAATTACAAATTTATATAAAAAATTATCTACACGTCGTAATATTTACGTTGAATCTCTTGAAATGATATGAATCAATAGGAAAATATCAATTCATTAGATTTTTCAAAGTATCAATACAATCAAAGAAAAGAAGTTAGTTCATCCGTCATATACACATCATGAATATCTCACTTTTCTTTGTAAACCAGAGATGCTTAGTGATTAGTCCGTTTAAATCCGACTATTTTTACACCTCATTTTAAGATCGGCCCTTTAAACAATAGCTAAGTAAGAGCCCTTCAAAGTCTTGCTATACACATTATTAATCTTAATAAGCCGGAAAATCTCATACATATTTTAATATATTTTATGTAATTAACTTATTTACATGATAAATACTTATAAACACACATCATAACTTTTTTTTGAAATATGAATTAAATGTATATAATATAAAAATATTTTATCGTGTATTCAGATACGGAACCCGAAACATGTTCATTTGGCTGATGTAAACTTTTTCTCTTGAACCGCACAATATTTCATTAAATATAGCACTACCAACCATATTCCCATTAAATTTACTTATCCTATCTCAAAATAGATGGCACAATTTTATGGAATCAAACAATTATTTTAATAAAAAAGTATAAATAGCCATTTTTTAGCCGTGAGAATTATTTATTTATTTTTATATTAATATTTAAAAATCACTGCTTGATTATAAAATTTCAAAATTTAATTTGGAGATGAATTTCAAAGTCCAAAAGTACTTCAAATCCAATTTTCGGTTTCATCTTTATAAATTTTAAATAAAATGATCTATTCTTTGATTTCTTCTTTATAAAATGTATAATCAAACATAACTTGATTTATTTAACTCTAGGAAACCATTTGGTAAGATGTATCAAAAAAATAATACATGAATTAGCTATGATATTATTTAATAGTTTGCTTGATATTTACAATGTATTTATAACTAATATATTGTATTAATTATACATTCTGTTGAGTATTACCTGGAATATAACAAATATACAACAACTCATCATATCAACAATACGATAATTATTAATAATTTTGATGCCATGTTTGCAGGACCCCATAATATAAAACGATCAAATAGTGTACTTGCAAATTGAATGGTGAATTGTTTATTTATTTATATATATAAGAATCATTCCCACTTAGAAAACACTTTTCTTTAATAATACACTAGTATTTTAGAAAGGCAATAGTCTGAGAGACCCCTCTAATTGACTTCGTTTGTCAGTTGAACCCTTTTACTCACCATTTTGTCAAATGAACACTTAAACTCGAGAAAATTCTACATTTTAAACCCTCTGACCTGATGTGGCATCAAAATGCCTTAGGTGGACAAAGTGCGTGATTGCACATTTATTAAGCGCGTGGACAGATAATTTTTAATTAAATTATAACTAAGATCAAAGAAAACTTAAAAAAAAGGAGAAAAAGATGAAAAAAATCAAAGGGAAAACATAAAAAACCTTGTGTCTTCCCCTCGTCTATGGCCTCAATCTCCGCCATTTCCACCATTATCTCTATCAATATTTTTTTTCTCAATTTCTCCTATTTTCCCATCTATTCTCAGTAATAAAAATAGAACACATGTCGCTAAAAAATTATAAGGACACTAACGACACCCAAAATCCCTCTTCATCGCCTATTTAACTATCTTTGTTAATTACATTTTCTTCATGAAATCAAAAATACACACGTAAAGATATATTTTTTAAGAGGAACACAGAGATAAGAATTTATTTAGATTCCTCCAATTTGGTCCACTAGCGTAATTACTTGATGTTTTTTCTGAATTTTTAGTTTATAAACTCTACTCCATTTTATTTGAAATTAAAGAAACGGGAGATAAGAATACATATTTTGCTTGATCGGGGAAGTTTATGGTTGTGGAGGAGGTGAGAGAGGTGGATGGGGGAGGAAGAAGAGAAGAAAATGGGATGGGAGAGACGAAGAACAGAGGGGCGGTGGAGTGGATAGGGTTTTTTTCGCTTCTATTTTATGTTATATATATATATATATATATACATAATTTCTTATGTGTCAATATAAAATGACATGGAATTTCAAGTGTAGGCAATTGTATCACACGCATACTGAACAGATGAGAAAAAGGTTTAAAAAGTAGAGTTCCGTTGAGTTTAAGTGTTCAATTGGCAAAGTGGTGAGTAGGAGGGTTCAACTGACAAACGGAGCCAACTACAGGGGTCTCTCAGGTCATTTCGCCTTTTAGAAATTCTGAATCCATCGATGCAACGTCTTGATTAATTGAACCCAACCAAAAAAATAAAAAAGACAATTATGAGGCAGAAATTTTAAAGGGATAAGCAACGTTAATTTAGAGAAAGATTTGATTTATTGATATGATGAGACTTTAATCTAACAAATATGTAATTTTATTAGTTTTTTTTCTCAATTTCACAATTCAATAATAATCACAAAACCAACCATGTTTATATTTTTATTTTTATGATGGTGAAATTTAAATTAATTTATGTATACATTGACTAATCTACTAGGTACCTCTTATAATCTAACCAATATGGATATCAAATAATTTTATTCACTAATTTTTTTATATTTGAAAGAAATTGTTTATTAACGTTATTATCTCTATGCCTCATGGCCACATTCTTTTTTGCTTTTTTAGTAAGTTAATATGAGATATGCATTACCCAATTGGGACTAATATCCTTTGATTATATCATAACTAAATCCATGACACGTATTGTCAAATTTAATCTGATAAATTTTGAATTTATTTCACACTCTTTTAGGTAACAAGTTCAAAAATATAAATTTTGTATGAACTTGTGTTGAATTCACCTAAGATGTTACTATGTATATTCATTCTTTATAAATCTTGACAACCTAGAAATATGTAACTCCTTTTCTTAAACTCATCCTTATTAATTTGCGCTCCGTCATGAACAATACTACATAATTCTACAAATTTCATATGTTTATGTTTATTTTCTAATCTCTTACGTAAAAGATTATATAGTTAAACTAATATTTATAATCGACTACAAAATCAAATCTCTCTATTAACGCGAACAAAATTTCATAATTCTTTTAGAGAGAAAAGAAGATAGAATTTTGCTTGATATGTCTCATTATCCCACATTTATCAAAAACTTTTCAATAATTTGTGCTTTTTCTAACTTATTATAAATATATATAAAGTTATATGAGAATAAGAACCAGATCCCAGAATTTATCTCTTTTTTTTTCTTTTCTTTTAATTCCCTCCAAAAATATTATAATTGAATTCATATCCTTAAAAAAGCAAAAAAGAGAATAATAAAAGGGAAAAAGAGAACAGGAAAAAGTAGTATAAAAAGGATTCAAATTCTGTTAGAAGGAAAAAAATGTTTCTTTTTCTCTCTATGGTAAGTAGGAAATACTCCAATTTGTCTATAATGCATTAATGCCACTTGTATAATCCACGTTTACTCGGACTTTTTAAAAATATTAAGGATGTGTATCAAATTCTTTGATATGATTTTTTCTCATCTATTCTAAAATTGATGGACATATTTTTATTTATTTATTGATGATTAGACGTGACAAGTATCTCAAGGAATTAGTTAAAGTGCAGGTAAACTCATCTGATGAAAAATATTTCATTGAGATGCACACAAATTAATTCAAATAAATTATATATTTAACTAATCAATTAATAATAATTATATTTATTAATCAAATATATATAAATTTTAATAATAATATATTTTGATGGACGATTATTTATATGGAGAGATATTTTCATAGAGTGGTTAAGACGTTTTATTTATCTATATATATTGAAGCTAATCTGTTTATCTTTCTCAGCTCTGACGTGGATGCCTCATCTATTACTTAGCGTCTTATTCACACTAACTAACAATTAATTTTCTTACCTTTTTTTTAGGTACCTTCCATCTTACTTAAAACAAAAAATAAAATAAAAATTAATTGTTTGAATTTAGAAAAATAAAAATAATTTTGTTACTATTTGAGAAGAGAAAATGGGAGAGGAATTATAGAATGAGAAATTGAATTATGATCGAGAAGGTGAAAGCTCGAGTAATTAACGAACTGAATTAGTAAGATTCTTCATTGATTGGATAATATAGATATTGGTTTTTTTTTTTTTTTTATATTATATTCTGAACAAGATGTATGTATATATAATTTTTCAATTTATAAAAGTTACTTTTAAAGAATTAGAATTAGCTATATTCGTTCATTTTTATTAGTTATGTTTGACTTTTTGAGAGCTAAATTAAATGGACTTTTCGAATATGTTTAGCCAATCCATTTTGTAATGATTTGTGTTTTATTAATTTATCTGAAAAAAATATTATTATCAATGTTAAACCAACTACATTATTCAGTTTAGAAAAGTAATGTCCACTACTATTTAAAAATATTTACTTTTTTAAAACTTGACTAATTTATCTTTTTATCGAATATCTACGAAGGGACCAAATTCAACTAAATATCTTAACCATCTAAAATAAACATTTTTTTAGTAAAAGAAACTTTTAACTTCTTAAATGCTTGGCCAAACAAGGTAATAGAATATTTAAGAAAAATTAAATTAAGAAAAAAATCCTTAATTATTTAAACAATAAGTGGAATTTATAAGATAAAATTAGGGGAATATCTTCTTTTCAACCTCTCCTTTTCTTTTTACCCTTTTTATGCAAAAGATTTAATTAAAAGTGACCTAATGAAAAGTCCTTAATATCAAAAAAATTAATTAAAATATAAATATAAAGTTATTGTAGAAAAAAAATTATACTCATAAAATTAATAAAACTAATCAATTGTTCACTCATTTACTATTCTTAGACTTCTTTTTTCATGTAAAAATAAAAAGATAATTGGATAAAACTTTTCACAATAAATTAATCCTCTATAGTTCAACTCTATCAAGTTAGATCCTTAACTTTCTCTAATCTAACTATATATTAACCAGATTCTCAACTATCAATTAAGTGGGTAAGACTATATATTAGTTATTAATATCTATCAAACAATTATTTTTTAAAAAAAATCAAGTTTGTAAAGCAAGAATTTGAAAATTTTGAAAACATTTTTCTTAAGAAAAGAACTTAAAAAGTGAGGGAAAACTAAGGGTGAACGTAGTTTGAGCAAACACAAAATTTGAACTATTTGGATATTTAGTTTGAATTTTGAATTTTATTTTTAAAATTTATCAATTTGATACTGAATATCTGAAACTTTGCCTTATATCCACCCATGCACAAATCATATGTCCAATGCTCACAAATTTAATTTTTCAATAGAATAGTTCCTACGACCATATTCATTAAGTTTAATATAAAATTACACTGAACAACAAAGTGACCTTAATCCTAATTATAACAAAAAGTTACTACCTTGTGAAGAACAAACTATTAGGTAATTGAGGTCGTTAATTGTTATAACCTATCTTAAAGGCTCAGAAGTCAAAATTACAAAATATCCAAACGGATCAATTCAATATCAAACCTAAAAAATTGAATCTAAATTTTATTAATTCAAAAACCTACCAAATTGAAATTTTCATATTCAATCTGAATCACCCATGCCCCCACCTTAAAATAAAAATAAAAACTTTCCCCACCTAATTTTCCTTAACAATAAATTAGAGTCGTAAATATAGAACCAAAAAAAAAAAAAATAAAAAAAAAATCCATAGTTTTGATTTTCAAAATCTAACAAAAATAAATATTATTAATTATTTTTATAAAAAAAAAAAGGAAAATTATTTTTATCTTTAATATCTGACTGGTGCAGTTTTTCACNTTAGACTTCTTTCTGATTCATTTTACTTTCAAATTTTGATGTCTAGGTAGATTATGTATGAGTTTGATCTTTGTATTTTTTCCTATTAGTTCTTGAGATTAAAATAAATATGAGAATTAATTTTTTTTCTTTAATTTTTTATAATAAATTGGAACTGGATTTGGTGTCTAAAGTCAAATTTGTATTCATTAATTAATTTAAGTAGTAATATTATTTACTTAAAATCTAATTTATTTTAAAATTTAACTGTGTAATTACTCTGTGGCATCCAAACAGGACATGAGTAATTACAGTGTAATTACACTGTGGCAACCAAACATGCCAATGTAATTACTAGACAGTGTAATTACTAGGCTGGTAATTACTACCCTAGTAATTACACCAATTCCAATTACCAGGTGGCTTTCCAAACAGACCCTTAACAATAAATTAGAGTAGTAAATATAGAACCAAAAAAAAAAAATCAAAATCTAACAAAAATAAATATTATTAATTATTTTTATAAAAAAAAAGGAAAATTATTTTTATCTTTAATATCTGACTGGTGCAGTTTTTCACTATAAATATAGAAAACATATCTATCTTCATCACTGTGAAACCTCACAAGTTTTTCATTTAACCTTCTCTCTATTTTTTCTTTATTTTTATTGGCCGGAGCTCCGGTAGTCTGCCGGTCGGAGTTTATTTTTGTCGGCGAAGATGGGAGTGACTATTTTAACAGATCTCGGAATGGAGATTTTGATTCCGATATGTGCCGTTATCGGCATCGCTTTCTCGCTCTTCCAGTGGTATCTCGTCTCCAAAGTTACGGTCGGTACTGATAAGCCTCATTCCTCCGGCGACGATAAGAATGGATATACTGAATCTCTCATTGAAGAAGAAGAAGGCATCAATGACCATAACGTTGTTCAAAAATGCGCTGAAATTCAAAACGCTATTTCTGAAGGTATCAAAGGCGACCTTTGCTCTTACTGTTATTCAATTCATTTATGTAGATTCTGTATATTTTGCCTTTGAGTCCATTACTCGCATGAGTAAATCTAAGCACTGTTTTTGTGCTATTGCAGGTTATTTTAAGTGAAATTTTTGTATAATTTTGTTGATTTCGTAATCTGGTTGTGTTTACTGTGTTAATTTCTAATGGAATATGCTGATTTATGTTGTAAATTAGTTGAGTTTTCTTTGCTGCTAGATTAAGATCTAGCTTCTATATTCATTCGTGTTGTTATCATTATTAAATTATGTAATTCTTTCTTACTTCTCTTACACGTTTTTTGTAGACTTAGACTTTAATTTTGGCCTTTAATTATTGGGAATAATCAATTGCAGATTAGTTTACTTTTTTCCAAGAAACCTTTCATACATAACAGTTACAGATCTAAGATGCCGTGTTAGGTTGGTAATTAGCTATCATCACTATCACATGTCGAGTTATGCTGTGTCGCATCCTTAAAAAATGCACTACTTTTGAAGGATCTGATATGCACTCATGGACATTGACATGCACTCGTGTGACATTTTCGAAGAGTTTGAGCAATATAGGTGTCAAGTCTGCTGATTTGAGATACTTATATAAAGCCTTTTTTGCTAATTAATGATTAAGATAAAAAAGAAGTAATTTTTTTTGATTATCTTATGGATTTAAGTATTAGATCTGAACATTAACTAATTACTTTATAGGAAAAAGGCAAAATATTGTGTTCAGTCTGATTACTACAGTGTTAATTTTTGTAATAAGGTTGAGCATCCTAGATGGCCATTCAGAATGTTGAATCAATTAAGAAAAGAAACTAGATGGGGTTTAATGTATCAAATCAGGGAGATCTGAACACTTTACACTCTGTCAACAAGACTGCATTTCTTTCGCCGACTCATTTCTGTGGATATCTAAACATTTTACACTCTGCCAATGAGTCTGCATTTCTTTCGCCGACTCATTTCTGTGGATAGCCCTTCATTAAGGTGGAAAGAGGAAAAGGAATGCAGTCTACTTTAACTGGATGACAAATAAAGAATTTGATAAAAATAATATATTGTGTACAAAAGTTGATCAATTACTTGTTTCAATTGCTAGTTTGATTAAGTTCTATTTGCTTTTACTTTTCTAATTTGTTTTCCTGACCATTTATTTGGACTATATTTGATGGGAAATGCAAAGCTAGCTACTTCTTGCTTAGTTATTTCTTCCAGGTCAGTTAGCATAGGCCAGGAATACTTACCTGACTATTAACTTTTGCAATGGATTCTCATGATCTTAACTTTTGAATATATTTTGTACCACAGGAGCAACCTCATTTCTCTTTACAATGTACCAGTATGTTGGTGTTTTCATGGTTGCTTTTGCAATTTTAATCTTCGTTTTCCTCGGCTCTGTTGAGGGATTCAGCACAAAGGACCAGCCTTGCACATATGACAGCACCAAAACTTGCAAGCCAGCTCTTGCAACTGCTGTCTTCAGCACCGTATCGTTTCTGCTTGGTGCTGTTACCTCTGTGGTGTCCGGGTTCCTTGGAATGAAAATCGCCACATATGCAAATGCCAGAACTACCTTGGAGGCTAGAAAAGGTGTCGGGAAGGCTTTTATTGTTGCATTCAGATCTGGTGCTGTGATGGGTTTCCTTCTTGCTGCAAACGGTCTTTTGGTTTTATTCATAACAATCCTTCTATTTAAGATGTACTACGGTGATGACTGGGAAGGTCTATTTGAGGCTATAACTGGTTATGGTCTTGGTGGATCTTCAATGGCCCTCTTTGGTAGAGTTGGTGGAGGGATTTACACCAAAGCAGCAGATGTTGGAGCTGATCTTGTGGGCAAGGTGGAGAGGAACATCCCTGAAGATGATCCTAGAAACCCAGCGGTATGGTTATTTATCTATTAGAATGTAGAGATCTACTTAAAACTTATTTCTAGTTAGCCTTGTTAAGAAACTTCTTTTCTAGTTGGTTCTCAAGTATAAATAGTCTGTCAGGTGATTGCTGACAATGTTGGAGACAATGTCGGAGATATTGCTGGTATGGGATCAGATCTGTTTGGATCTTATGCAGAGTCATCCTGTGCGGCTCTTGTTGTTGCTTCAATCTCCTCCTTCGGTGTCAATCATGAGCTTACTGCCATGCTATATCCCCTTCTCATCAGCTCTGTCGGCATCCTTGTCTGTTTGCTTACCACCTTATTTGCAACTGATTTCTTTGAAGTCAAGGCTGTTAAGGAAATTGAGCCAGCATTGAAGAAGCAACTCATTATCTCAACTGCTCTCATGACTATTGGGATTGCTTTTGTTAGTTGGATTGCCCTTCCATCGACCTTCACAATATTCAATTTCGGAGTTCAGAAAGAAGTAAAGAACTGGTAAGTCTTAATCTTGCTATTACTTTTATAACTTGGTCTTGTGGCACTTGTGCACTGTTTATATATTGGTTTGCATTATTTGGGATTTGGTTGTGAAAGACTGGAAGTTGTGTAAGCATGGAGTGAAGTTTAAGATACAAGAATCCGTTACAGAAGATTGGACAAATGCATTTTCCACTTGAATGGATGACAAAGCTGCAATTTTGACCTTCCTTTCCCTGTCTTTAAAAGATCTAATACTGAGACTAACAGGTTTCCGAATCTGATTTAAACTGCAGGCAATTGTTCTTGTGTGTTGGAGTTGGTTTGTGGGCTGGACTCATTATTGGGTTTGTCACTGAGTACTATACCAGCAATGCTTACAGGTGGTCACCTATTTTGTTGTAGTCATTTCCTTGGCTTCTTTGGCTCTTGTATATCAGAAATTTAAGTTTTGTTCTACTTTTTTCCTTTTCCCAGCCCCGTCCAAGATGTTGCTGATTCATGCCGTACTGGTGCTGCCACCAATGTCATCTTTGGCCTTGCCTTGGGTTACAAATCTGTCATCATTCCCATTTTTGCCATTGCAATCAGTATATTTGTTAGCTTCAGCTTTGCTGCAATGTACGGCATTGCAGTTGCTGCCCTTGGAATGCTGAGTACTATTGCCACTGGTTTGGCAATTGATGCATATGGTCCCATTAGTGATAATGCAGGAGGTATTGCTGAGATGGCTGGAATGAGCCACAGAATCAGAGAGAGAACTGATGCACTTGATGCTGCAGGAAACACCACTGCTGCTATTGGAAAGGTAATTAAATTCGCTTCTACCCTACACTAAGCAATGAGAGGTTTAGTTGGAAGTCACTATATTACCTTATGATGACAAACTTCTTTTGTACCTATAACAATGACAGGGATTTGCTATTGGTTCTGCTGCACTCGTGTCTCTTGCCCTCTTTGGTGCGTTTGTCAGCCGAGCAGCAATTTCCACTGTAGATGTCTTGACACCTAAAGTCTTCATTGGTTTGCTAGTCGGTGCAATGCTTCCTTACTGGTTCTCCGCCATGACAATGAAGAGTGTTGGAAGCGCTGCTCTTAAGATGGTTGAGGAAGTGCGCAGGCAATTCAACACCATCCCTGGTCTCATGGAAGGAACTGCCAAGCCTGACTATGCCACCTGTGTCAAGATCTCCACAGATGCATCAATCAAGGAGATGATTCCACCTGGTGCTCTTGTCATGCTCACTCCATTGATTGTTGGGATCTTGTTTGGCGTCGAAACACTTTCTGGTGTTCTTGCAGGATCTCTCGTCTCTGGTGTACAGGTAAGAAAACATATAGAAGATTGTGAATGTGTTTTTAAATAACTTCAAATGGTCTGAATCTCTAATCCTGGATGAACTTTGTTTCCGTAGATTGCCATTTCTGCATCCAACACCGGTGGTGCCTGGGACAACGCTAAGAAGTACATCGAGGTAAAGTATTTCTTTTGGACCTTTCACTTAGATTGCTGTACGTTTCAACTCTAATAATATGTGTTGGTTATGAATGATAGGCTGGAGCCTCAGAACATGCAAGGACTCTTGGCCCCAAGGGATCTGATGCACACAAAGCTGCTGTAATTGGTGACACTGTTGGTGACCCTCTCAAGGACACATCTGGACCATCATTGAACATTCTTATCAAGCTGATGGCTGTGGAGTCCCTTGTGTTTGCTCCCTTCTTTGCCACCCACGGTGGTCTTCTCTTCAAGTTGTTTTAAAAAGCAAATGCAACCAACTCCTATGTCACATGACTGTATCATGAATCTATTGTTCCTCTTTTCTCTTCCCCCATATTTCACATTCAAACTTCCTTTCAAGCATTTTTCGTGTTTTTAGTAGCTAGAATGTGGGGATTAGCATATGGTGTTAGGCTTTGGAGGGAGATTATTCACGAGAATGCGCGTTGTGATGATGGTAAGGGTGAAGTGATTTTGCAGAGTTCAGAAACATCAAATGTTCTTTCCTAGAGTAATTGTATCAGTTTTTTTTCTCTCTTAATACCTTCTTGTCTTTGCCATTTTTGGGTGTTCAATTTTTGAAGACTTACTAAGCTTTATGTGCATTTGCCTTTTCTTTCTCCATTATTATCTATACATACATACATACAAGTAACATAACGTAGACTGGGAGAGGCAACCATTCGCATAGGGTGGTCTTTAATTTAAATTTCTAGCAAAAGTTTATATTTTTTGTATTATTATATAACACAAGTTACGAGATATAACTTTGGTCCTATAAAATTTATGCCTCAGTTTTAGAATGTTAGTTAGCCTCATTACTTCCCGTTGGGTGAGAGGTGGACCTAATCCACGTACCCATTCATCAATCACGGTGTTCAAACCCCTATGGCTATTGCAAGGAATTAGGCACCTATCTTTTTATTGTTGCCAATGAATCTCTTCCATCTTCCATTCTACTCTATATTAGAACATTTCTGTGAATGGTAACCTAATCTAAGTGGTCTTATTCTTTGTCCCGTACTAAAAAATATTACTCCTCTTTTCATTCCAAATTCAAGAATACGATTAATTGGTATGTGCGCCTCTCTATCTTCCGAAATTAGGTCATACTTAAATATACTGTTATGTATAATCCATCCAATCTGGTTCATATTTAATACAAACATGTTCTCCATTGTTTTTAATTTATTTTAATCAATTGAGAAAAATCGTTTTAAATCTGAAAAAAAGGCTAAAGAAATAGAGATCAACTTATCAAATAATGGCAGTCCACTCTGTCCAGCCCAATTAGAAACAAATTACTATAATTTTGGGAATTTGAGTTATCAATGACTTTTTAATGGACTTGACTAGAAGGAACATGTGTAGTGTGGGGAGCAATTGTAGTTTTTTTAAAAAATTGGTTTCTCACTAACTGTTCAGTGTCCGTATTAGAGTTTAATTACTCCGGATCAGTGGCGGAGTCAAGATTTTTAATAAAGGGGTTCAAAATCTGAAAAAATAGACATACGAAGTAGTCGAAGGGGGTTCGACATTTACTATACATACCTAAAAAATTATTTTAACCATATATAAATCATATAATTTTCCGCCGAAGGGGACCCCCTAATTGTAAGGTGGCTCTGCCACTGCTGCGGACCCATATTTTACAAGGGTATCTGCATTAGAGCTTAATTACTCTAGATCATGTATTGCAGGATCTATTTTTATAAACGATGGTTTCAACATATTTTTTTAAAATATTCATGACTCAAACTCGAGAACTGTGATTAAAATGAAGAAGTTTCAACCATATAGTCAGATTAGTCTAAGTTGATCACAAATTTTTTTTCACCATTTCCAACCATTATTTTAAACAGGTTGGTAAATTTTTAGCTAGTTTTTCTGAGAGTTTAGTAAATGCAGTTTCTTAAAGATGAATAATTTTGGGTTATTCAGACAAAATGCCTCTATTTTGTGGTGGGTTTTACTGTATGAATAAGAAGGCCACCGTTTTGATAGGAAAAAAAAAGTTTTAATACATCGGCGACCTCTTAAATCGACTGGTGAATTTCATTTAGGCATTTGAGGCTTGATTTGTTTTAATTAAATACATGATAAAGTGTCTTTATTAAACATTTTCGGCTCAATTTTTGTAAGAACTTTTGTGTGTGTTATGTCGTGCCTATTAAACAGATAAGTTAATCACTTAAAATATATCACATCTTTTAATTATATATATTGACCTCAATAAATCGTAAAACCTCACATATATTTTATATGATTAACTTAACTACCTAATAGATACTAGAGAACACACGCAAAAGTGTTTTCTAAAATTTTAAGCCAAAAGTGTTTAATAAGAACACTTCATCATCTTTTTAATTGAAATAAATTATAATTTAAATATCTAAATAAAATTTACTGACAAATTTAAATGTTTTTTTTAAAGCTTCGAAGCCTCCCTGCCAATTTTTTATTTTTGACGGAACATATAGCCTACCCTATCTTAAGTATCCCTCTTAATTAAATTACACATAAATTTGAAGTCAAGTTATATACATTAATAATGCAGTTTTTTTAAAAAATATATCAGTAAATATTACAACTAACAATAACATACCTAATATTTTTATAATTGAGGTTGAAAAAAAAAGTATACAGATTTTATCTTTGTATTGTAAAAATAAAAAAAAATTATTTTTAAAAGATCCCTATCTCAAATAACACATAACACAACAATTTAAAAAGAAGAAAATAATAATAAATATGACATATCAACTTAGTCATAGCAAATAATAGAAAAAAACGTAACATGTCATTCAGAATAAACTAAATTATCTGCAAATATCATTTTGTGATAATAGAAAAGTTACTTTTAAAAAAATAAGTATATTAAATATCAATTTATATTTATTAAACAAATTTCTTGTAATTAACTAAGACTATGTGACTTGATCATGTACATTTTTTACACTGTTAATGCATATAACTTAAATTCATTCTAACCTTCTTTTTAGTTCTTATCAGTATATATTATGATAGCATAATTGAGATTTTCCTATCTTTTATTAAATATTTCGAATTTATATCTTGAAAATGGAAAAAAATTTCTTTTGAAAGCATTACTTTCAAAAATGAATCCTATAATCCATAGATTTGAATTAATTTGACTTCAATCCACATATCCAATACTGAATGAGAATATTTTTTTTTATTTTAAAAAAATAGTTTATCACCCAACTGATTATGATATCATGCCTACATTCATCTTATAAAGACCAAAAATTTCATAATGAAATTTAATATCCACCACCAACCAATATTGACTATTCAAACTACTTATCTCTTTCTTCAATTTTTAATTTTTCATTTCATTATATAAAGTCAAAACTTGATCAACCCACTAAAGATAGATTTACATGTAATTAATTAAATGCTAACACGTGCACTAAACAAGCTAAAAACTACTACAAGATTGTAATTAATAAAGTTTGAAAAATAATATTTCTCAAAAGTTTGGCAAAGGGTTCACTAAGGGTGTGAACGGAGGAAGGAAAGTTTCTTATATTTTTGTATGTTTGGTATATGTAAGAAAAAAATATTACATATAATAATTATACATATTCTAACAGATTTTTTTAAATAAATATAAAATTTTAATAAAAATTAATGAATTTTGCTGAATTAGTTAAGAGACTGAGATCAATATAGGATACCACCATAACCTTTTAATTATGTAGTAGAAACACATAGTTTATTTTCAAAATATATGTTATTTCATGCACCATTGAAATCGTGACACGTGTCAATTTGACGGTGGAGCCAAGCTTTGTACCAAGGAGTCAAAATATGAAGAAGTAAACATGCAAAAGAAAAATCGAAGGAGGTTCAACATATACTAAATATATATATAAAAATAATTATTATTATAACTATATATAAATAATAATGTAATTTTCCATCTAAGAAGATTCGGATAAAACTCCTTCGCTTCTACCTACCTCCACATCTACGTGTCATCAATTTTACCCCTAATTCATTAAATAACTCGTATGCAATTATATTTCATATAATATGTCGCTAATTTTTACTAATTAGCTACGAAATTTAATTTCTTATTTTCTTGTAGTAAAAGTCAACAAAGCGCGGTTCAATTTGTTAAATTCTAGTTCAAGAAGAATTTAGAGAGAAAAAAATGGTGAAAATTAAACAGACGCACAAACCATATTATATAAATGGTGTGTCTTAGCTACACTTTGAAAAGGTTGATTGTGTGGAGAGTTGATTGCCAAGGAATAATTTCCTTGTGATGTGTTATAATTTAAATAAAATAAATTGATCATATAGTATCTCATATGTTATATTTTTATTATTGATCTCTGAGTGAAACGATTGTACAACTAACATAACATTTAGGAAAAAGACTTAAATATGTCATCGAACTTTGAGAAAAGACTTATTTATGTTATCCGTTAAAAGTTTGGCTCGTCTATGCCATTTTCTTATGAGAAAAAGGCGCATCCATGCCATTATTGGTTAACGGTAAACAATTCGATTTTACAAAATCATTTTTTACACGTGGTCAATTATGATTCGGCCACATCATTAAATAAATTATATTTTTAAAGAAAAATGGCTCAAATATGTCATCGAACTTTTAGAAAAGGCTCATTTATGTCATCCGTTAAAAATTTGATTCATCTATACCATTTCAGTTAACAAATAATGAGATGAATGAACTTTTTCTCAAATGAAAATGACATAGATGAACCAAATTTTTAACGAATATTATAAATGGGCATTTTCTCAAAGTTCATTGACATATTCAAGCCTTTTCCTTAACATTTATAATGAATGAGTTTTTAGCATTTATACATACCTCCAACTTTTAATATGAATCTCTAAAATTTTATATAAAATAAACTTGGAGGAAGCAACTAGAGAGGGAGGGAGGGGGGGGGGGGGTCAATACTTACAATGAAATATAAACATTTTTACTTTTTAGTTAGGAAGATTTAGAAGCGACTTAGAAATGATTAACCAAAAATATAAAGAATTTGCAACCTGATTATCACATAATTAACCAAAAATATAAACAATGCGATTTTGCCAATTATTTTCTCAACAAACACAGACACACAAACATCTTTAAAAATGAATAGCTTATTTGGCCAATATTTCAAAAAATGCTTATTTCGAAGGGGAAAAAAATGTTTTTCGAAATACAAAATAGCTTCCACTACTATTCAAAAGCACTACCCCCCACCCCCCACCTCTAAATATTTGGTCAAGTATGTCATCTCACTAAAATAAGCATTTTATCTGTCCGAAATTTAGAATTCGAATTTCGACATTCAAATCAAATTTAATTTTAATCGTGAATTCAGACTTAGACTTTTAATATTTTTAAAATAAAATTTACATAATTGAAAACTACATAAAAAATACTGCAAGTTACAAGATTGACAACGTAAATATTTTTAAAAAATATAATTAAAAATATAATAAAAGAAAAATTTATTTAGAATATCGAAATTCAAAAGATAATATAAGATCTAGTCAAAATATTTTTCCTTAAATAACTTAATAAAAAAGTTTTGGAAGAGTAAAAATTACTCCTAAGGAATAATACTGCTTATACATTATAATTAATAATTAACAGCACGAGAAACTAGAGATAATATAATATTGCATATGTGCAACTTTTTTTCCCCCCAGGAATCTTGCTAATTTAATATAGGATACTTCCTAGATACCAAAGGTTCTAGGAAATGTATTTTACTATAATTTATAAATTGAATAAAATAAAATGAATCTTAAATATAACTTCTTGTCTTCTTACACCTCAATTATACTATATATATATATATATGAAATTTAAGAAAGAAAGATATTTAAAAGTTGATTGTGACCTTAAATATTTCTTCCGTTCATTTTGAATTTTTTAAATGTTTTTTAAGAAATAATGATGAGTATTTCATTACAATACCTATCATAATTAATATTTATGTTAAGTTTGTAAAATTATTTGGGGAATAAGTAATTAATGTTAAAGGTAAAATAATAAATAATAATTATCTTTTCTTATATGTTAATAAAAATGATGTCAAGTAAAATGAAAATATATTTTTTAATAATGGGCAAATAAAAGTGAATATAGTGAATATATTATATTTGTGTGATTATAAGAAATTGCCACTAAAGATATGTTTTGACCATTGAATTTTTTTTTTTTCAAAATTGATTTTTCATCTGCTGTTCGATATTTATATTTTGACCCAATCAATCTGGATTCTCACAGTGTATGACCCTTCTAAAAGGAAATCACTCCCTAATAAAAGAAATTGTATATGAAACTTGAATCCAAAATGTTTAAGTTAAAAATAAAGATCATAAAAAGATTATATTCATCCCATCACAAACCGTCTTCGTGACCATTAAAGAAAATTATTAATAAGATTCCAAAAAAATTCTTTTCATTTCATCACAAATTGTGTTCGTGACCATTGAAGAAAGTTGTTAACAGGATCCCGAAAAGATTCTATACATTTCATGACAAACAATCTTCGTGACCATTGAAGAAAGTTGTTGATATAGGATCCTTCCATTAAATTTTCTTGTTTTTTTTAAAAAAAAAAATTAATTTGGGAGTTGGTACAGTGCCATTTTTTAAACGTGCATTGCCTTGTCTTATTTTATTTTATTTTTGAAATTTATCCATCTAAATAATAATAAAAAAATATCTTTTATCTTTGGCAGAATGTATTTTAATATATTTTCTTTTACCATCCAAATTTCATCTCTCAATTTAACGTAAAATTCACTTAATGTGTCACATACACTTGATATTTGTCAAATGAATAAGGATGGAAAAATTAGACCTCCTTTTTTCAAATCAAAAGGAAACTGTTTTTTTCTAAAACATAATTGAACATAAAATCGAATCTCGATAGACATTATTAATTTCACAATTTTTGCTATCTTCGATCACATGATAACTCTATTCATCAAAATTTAAACCGTACTTTTTCCATTTCAAAATATTCTTATCTTAGTAAAAATTATGTTCATTAATAAATAAATAAATAAATATAATGTGTACTTTACTAAATTAATACTATTTGATAAGTGTCTCTTGAAAATTGAATAATCAAGTAAATAGATACTACATTTGAAAAATATATATTAATTTTTGTCTTAAGATGATACTTAATTTAGAACGGAGAATATATTATTTAAAATAACTTTTCAATTGTTAAGGAAAAACATTTATGAACAAACAGGTTCCAAAATAATATTTTAGTTGAACAAACAGATCATTAAATGACGTATAGAACTAATTGTACATGTGTTCTTTGATGTTTGTATTAAATTCTTTAAATATATACTTATTTTAGAGGATTTAACACATTGATATTTCTAAAGAATTCGAGTAATATAAATATCATCAAATCATTCTAGCATTAACAAAGCTTTCACCATTGTTATTTTGTTCATCATTCTGACGGTCATTTTCATCAGACAAAAATAAAGACAATCACCATTTTTTGTACAAAATAAAAAAAATGAAATTTAATTTAAAATTCAGTGAAGTAACACATGGTATTAATGTGGAGACTAGACTTGATACATACGTCATCCATAAGAAATGAAGTTTCAAATAATTTGAATCCGAAAAATCAATAGAGCAACCAGATGGATGAAGTGGAGGCGCACATCAGAGTCTGATGTGATAAAACAAGTTGTAATAAAAGTTCAAAGACAAGTTTTAAAGAGTGATAGATAGACAAACTATATTGTATGAAATAAAATGTTGGCCACTAAAAAACTTCACATTCAAAGATTGAAAGTAGCAAAAATGGAATGCTCAAATAAATGTGTAGGTATACTCGCAAAGATGAGATTAGAGATGAAGATATACATAAGGTAGTAGCAAAAGAATTTCACATTCAAAGGTTGAAAGTAACATACTTTCTATATGTTTAATTTAGATATCTTTTGACGAATTAACATAAAATATCTTATGTCGATAATTTTATATGTTTCAGTGATGTTTTGATTTTTTTTATTATTGCATTATCGATTCTAAATGATATGAAGTATTTTCTTATCAGGTTAACTGATAACCCGATATTAAATTAAATAATTATATTTTACACAATTTGGCATATAAAGTCTTTGACTTAAAATTAGTTTCGTACTTTATTTCAAGTTATCTCAAATTTTCGATTATTCTACGATGGTAACAATGTTTGCTTTTGAACAATATGCAATCTGTCAACTCATGTACATGATTTATTTGATTTGTCACTTTATTTCTAAGTGATTTTCAATGATTTATTTTTTGTGTCAAATCTTAACAATCAAATCGATAATGATTAGTAACCATAAATCAATATTTTAATCGTTCTACAATGATTTAACATGTCTAAATCAAATCGATAAACTTCAAAATTGAACCAAATCGATCGATACGTAACTTTGATTCTTGAACCACCTACCCCCAAACCCCAACCTCATTTTCAATTTTCTTTTTTCCAGGTTTTATGCCTTTCGAATTACAATCTCTCTTCTCTCTCTGTCCTTTGTTGAAAAAGTCCACCACTTATGCAATTGCTCTTCACCTTCCTCCATTTTTCTTCCTGTATATAATACCTCACCTTTCCCACTTATCCCATTGTCCAATTCCTCTCAAATCTTGAAAAAAAACTCCACTTTTTTTCACATTTCAAGAATCAAAGATCAAAAATCAAGAATCTTTCTGTATAGACAACATTGTATTGTATATACCATGTTGTCTGTCACCCCACTTCAATCCAAGCCAACCCCAACCTCCAATTCAAATCGTTTCTCTAATCTCACCAACCCCACTAGCAGCACCAACCGCCGCCGCCATTTCTCTGTGTCTTCTCCATCAGAAGTCAGCCACCACCGTGGCCGTCGTCGTCTGAGTATCAAA
The DNA here is from genome assembly GCF_019186545.1 of Solanum stenotomum. Taxonomy (NCBI): domain Eukaryota; kingdom Viridiplantae; phylum Streptophyta; class Magnoliopsida; order Solanales; family Solanaceae; genus Solanum; species Solanum stenotomum. Next base: position 51,324,701 of record NC_064290.1, read on the forward strand.
GCTATTGATGCTGCACAGCCTTATGATTATGAAGCATTGGTGTCATATCAATATGCTCAGTCAGGTAGGCTAAAAATTGCCATAGTGGGGTTTGGTAATTTTGGTCAGTTTCTTGCAAAATCCTTTGTTACTAAAGGTCATGTTGTAATGGCTCATTCAAGAACAGATTATTCCCAAATTGCTAATTCTTTAGGGGTTTCTTTTTTTCAAGATCCACATGATCTTTGTGAGCAACACCCTGATGTTATTGTACTTTGTACTTCAATAATTTCAACTGAAACTGTTCTTAGGTCATTACCAATTCAAAGGCTGAGGAGGAACACATTGTTTGTTGATGTTTTATCAGTAAAAGAATTTCCAAAAAATATTTTTCTTCAAGTTTTGCCTACCCATTTTGATATTCTTTGTACTCATCCCATGTTTGGACCTGAAAGTGGTAAGGATAGTTGGAAAGATTTGATCTTTATGTTTGATAAAGTTCGAATTGGTGAAGGGAGATCAAGAACAGCAAGGGTTGACAAGTTTCTTGATATATTTGAGAAAGAAGGGTGTAGGATGGTGCCAATGACATGTGCTGAGCATGATAAACATGCTGCAGGTTCACAGTTTATTACACATACAATGGGGAGGGTGTTGGAGAAGTTGGGTTTGGAGACAACTCCTATTAATACTAAAGGGTATGAGACTTTGTTGAATCTGGTGGATAATACTTCTAGTGATAGCTTTGACTTGTACTATGGGCTGTTTATGTACAATAAAAATGCTATGGAGGAGTTGGAAAGACTTGACTTGGCTTTTGAGGCTTTGAAGAAGGAGTTATTTGGGCATTTACATGATTTGTTGAGGAAGCAATTGTTTGGGAAGGCGGAGGAAGCAGGACAGAGGCGTGTCTTAACCAAGTTGCCGAGGAATGGCTATGCGCTGCCAGCCCCTTCATCGGATGCTGTTAAACCTGAGAACAACTGAGGGAATTCTGAATCTTGGTATGTCTGCATTTTTTGTTGGTGACCTCTTGCTTTGGGATTCAAAGGATGTATTATTAACACAATCTTTAATGTGACAATTCAATAATAGCAATGTAACTATGCTACAAGGACATACTCATTCTGTTGTTTATCCTGCTGTGTAATGAGAAGATTAAAGAGAAGCACTAGTTCAACCTTAGAGTTGGGGTTAGGTGTTGAGTTGTAAGATCATCAAAAGAACTATATTTTGACCTGTAACGTCATCCTTTTGATATTTTAGGAACATTTGTGGCAGGAGAGTGACTTTTGATGTGATTACATTTCAGATGTTGAAGAATGTAGTTTAGGATGGAAATTCAGTTAACAGTTCTATTTGTTGCTGGATAAGCTATTCTATATCTAATGTATTTATGTTTGAAGAGGAGAGTTATGTGTTAGAACATGAAATCTTATGCTTTAAGCATGAAGTGTTTCTGCTAGTCATATACATTTGATGTACGATACTCGATTACCATGATGTTCTCTTATATCGAATGAGTTTCCATATCGCATTGTTTTCTGCACATACTAGTCAACTTTATGTATACGCTAGTCTGGAGCACTATTTGGCAATTCGACATCCTTGTGAAGGCAAGAGAAAATGTTGGACTAAATAGTAACAACGATGAACCATTGTTATAGTGATTAGTGTCCAAGCTCATTGAGGGAAAAGAAAAAGGAGTTCTGATTTTGCATCGTCATCTCTTTGGTAGTAAAATGATTTAGTCTTTCAGGGAGCAAAGGGAAGAGAAGATGTATCAATATCTTCATAATTTGATGTGTACAAATGAGGTTCAGGCTCAAATTCCGGCGGATTAAGTTATTTCTTCCCGCCTACCTAATCCTTGGAATAGTCGAGCTGTGTGCAAGCTGTTTTAGACACCACTATCATTGAAAAAACTTGATGCATACAACTGCCGCAACTAATTTATACGTATCAAATACAATACACTTGCATTCCTTAAATATGATGTCCAAATTTGGAACTTACCACTTCTAAAATTAACACATAACACTCACACAATTTCAATCATTCCATTCATTCTCCATGTGACATCTTTCGCAACTAAAGTTTGTTGATTTGTTCCTAAACTATTTATATTCGAAGGTACACTTTGCAGCAAGCATCTCATATAGTTAACATATGCTTTCTTTCCTAATGAGAGCAGAGTGGAAAAGCTGATCTACTCTTGAACCCAGGGGTTTCTCTTCTCAGCTGAAAAAATGATGCAAAAATTAAAAAAATTCTAGATTTATATTGGCTGCAAACAATTGAGATAGCATGCTTCTGGTAGTTGCTGCATGATGGTTTGTTTCTTCATTTGTTGGTTTCTCAACAAAAAAGATCAGAAGGTGATAAAATGAAATAGTTGTCTATCTTTTTGTTGTAACATATATTGTTCATTTCCTTTTTAAGCTTCCAGATTACCTTTTATCTTCTTCAAATTGTTGGAGGCAATCTTACGATACTTGTCAATTATCTAGTAGATGATACTGAGATTTATTTCGTCATTTACAGTAATGTAGCCTCTACTAAGCGTTTTCTTTAGGCATATAGTTATAGTTCCTGAGTTGATATGTCAATATTTGTTTTGTCAGCTAAAGAGAACTTAATGTTGTTCATCTCATTTCATACAGGGTCTAAATCCCATTTTTCCAGAAAAAAAGGTGAGTAGCAATTAGAGATCCCATTAGATGTCATTACTTAATGGATACACTCATTTGACTTCACTAAATTTATTATGTATACATCAGCTAAAGTTATTATTATATAATAGTGAATATGTAAGAAAAATTGTTGCATCTATTGCATGTGACTTTGAACTGGCACATGTTCCAGATTGGAATCTTCACCAGAACAGTGTCACTGCAAAATGCATGTTCAGGTATGTTTTTTGGTTTTGTTTTCTTATTTCTTAAATCATACAGAAAAGAACAAGGAAAAAAATGGTATACCTTGTCTGGGGGAATATTTTGGTAGAGAATGTGGATAAATTAATGGAAGTAAAAGCATAACAAGACAGTATGAACAGTAACTACAACAAAATAATATGATAATCGAAGTATAAGAGACAACATATAGTAACTGAAATCAAAGGACAAGAAACTATAGGAGCAATACTACAACTACTACTTCTAGCTCCCTAAACTGGCTGTTGCCCAATGCATGCCCCTTGTTGAAAAGGTCACTGAGATACTGAGATGTTGGTCTGCAAAACTTCTTTCGTATGCAGGCAGACTTCAACTCATAAAGGCTGTAGTGTTTGGAGTTCAGACTTGTTGGGCCCAGGTTTTCGTACTAGTCAAGAGGATCATGAAGCTGATCAATGGTATATGTAGAACCTTCGTATGTAGTGATGTTGTGCTATCTAAAAGAGCCCGTGTGTTCCAGGAGAAAATCTGTCTCTCCAAAGCAGCAGGGGGACGAAAGGTCATGCATCTGATCTCCTGGAACAGAGCTGCAATCCTGAAACATTCATGGGCTATAGCAGAAACATTGTTCATTGTGTGGCTGGCAGTGCAAAGGAGGTTTGCTACTATTGTTAGGTTGCTGAACTTTGCTATACAGGTGCCCGCTTCTTGTGTGTTTCGTGACATGGCTGATGAGACACTGGACAATCTCTTTTTCTCCTGCTCTGTCACTGGATCATTGTGGCAAAGATTAGGCATGGGTAGGTGTTCATAGAGCTACTGATAGCTGGGCTGAGGTGGTGCAGTGGATGAGCTATTGGGCTAAGAAGAAGTTAGGAACTGGTGCTATTCTGAGCTGCATCTTTCCTATGCTTGTAGCCACTATCTGGAGTGACAGAAACAGAATCAGGTTTCAAGGAGAGAGTTACAATGCTGACAGGATTTGTTGGGAGATTGCTATCCATATTCACATTAGAGGGACTGAGCTCAAGCACTGGCAAGCTGTCCTTGGCCATCTCAGTACCATTCCCTGATTGCTGTGAAGAAATACTTAGTTGGAGTGCGGGAAGAAACTATTGGTTGTTCCTTATTACATTTGATGTTTCTTGTTTTGGTGCTAGTACTCTGTAGTTAGGCTTCATGTAATGTTGAATCTTGTTCTATGACTACTAGTATGGATGGATATCTAGAGAACGCACTATTACCTACTAGTACAACTGATATCTGTTGTAAATGGAAATAGTCCAACCATATCTGCTGATTTTAGTTACGCTTTACTTGACCAAGTGTCTATTGGAAACAACCTCTCTACCTTCACAAGGTAGGGGTAAGGTCTGCGTACACACTATCTTCCCCAGACCTCACTTGTGAGGATTACATTGGGTTTTTTGTTATTGTATAGTATGAGTCTGCAGATAAATAAGGATTAGTATTGTTATCAGAATTCTGTGTCCTCTTGTTTTATATTAATGAGCTCATCTCATGAAGTTGACAGTACATGCTGTTTCTTCACTTCCATTATTGCTAGTGACAACTCATTTATGAATTTCCATATCCAGGGACCAGGAAGAAGTTCACATGCTAGCCTGCCAAATATGGCAGTATGTGCGTCACAAGTGCTACAGCCAAAAGATACCTGCTTCTGGCAAAATGGTGTGAAATTTGAGGGAGGTATATAAGTTTTGAAATGACCATTTTGACCTTGATGGAGCGGAATGGATACTGAGAATTCATATAGTCAAATTCCAATTAGTTAACATTGAGGCGCGGTTGATTGATTGATACAGGAAGCTGTCCCAGCCTGAGGTTGTCTAAGTTCCCATGTTAGAAATGTTGCAATCTTGGTACAAAACTATGCAAAGTATAGTTGTAGCAAGCAAAACACTTGTCACAAAAAGAATAGGATTTTAATTTAAGATGAGTTGTCGGAATTTGAGACCTCTAGTTGAGAATGATGTGATCCTATCCATTTCATCTTATCTTTGAGTTCAAAAAGACTCAGGGAGAGACAAACTCAGGATTTGAGAGTAGTAAGGGACATGTGACTCCGCAAATTATAAGATCCTTTTATTTTAAAGAAAGACAAAGTTAAAAATGAAAATCAAAGTTTATTTATATTTATTCAATTTAAACAAAACACATATTTCATATTGTACCATATATATCTCTTTATTCATAAACAATTTCTCTATCTTACAAAGCCTTTTTCAACTTCACTTGTAAGATTACTCGTATATTTATATAAATCTCTTTTTAGCCGAATAAATCAAAGATAATCAAGGAAAAAATATTTTTTTTAAGAGGGGAATATTCCAAAAACTGAACCATAGGTCAAATTTATGCAAATTATTCATCTAATGAGAATCTTCCACGTGGCATTGAGAAGATCCAACAAATCAGATTTCTTCATTAATTTGGGGCCTCAAATTATTTAACTCCGTGGCAATATCAAGTCCTCACTCAAATAGAAGCATTGAAAAGTTGAAAAAAGAAAAATAAAAAAATGTGGAAAAAATAATAAAAAATTGGTAGAAGCAAAATTAACCAATTAAATTGGAAATTGAGAAAACCCCTCTTTATTGATTGATCTATATTTCAGAAATGTTGAGTTTAAAAGCAATGAGCTATAGTTTTTGGACTTCCTTTTCATTTTTCAAGAATTCTTGAAAAACCCAACAATGGCTAAACTGACAATAAGAGCAGAAAACAGTAGTTTCTACCATTTTCCTCACTATGGAAACCATAAAGTTTCAATCTTTAACAGTTCTTTAAGACCCCAAAGGTTGAATCTTTTAGCCCACAAGCATATTTTGAAGTTGAGAGTTTCTTGTAGCATCACAGAGAGGCAAAAAGAAGAAGCTGCAGAAAAGCAGAGAATAGTTAAAGGGTTGAAGTTGAATGGTGAGGTGGGGAAGAATGGGGGATTGATTTCAACTTCCGGGGATGAATTGGGAGAAGCTGGAAATGGGGATAAAGAAGTTGGTTTTAAATGGGGTTGGCCACCATGGAAGAATTTACCTCAGAGATATAAGCTTATTGGAACTACTTCTCTTGCCTTTGTTATATGTAACATGGATAAGGTAATTGAATTCTTTTCATGTAACATACTGTGAGATTTTAGGGGTCGTTTGATAGTTGGTTCGAGTTATCCATGTTTTAGTAACTCAGAAATTATTTTATGCAAGTAGTATTTATGCAAGATTTTAGTTATTCCACCTTCTGTAGATAGATTGCCTCATAACTTATACATGTATTAGCTTTGGGGAGTGCATGGATATGTACACATATTTCTTTCGGGTATTTTCTGAGGCCTGACAGTGTGTTAGTCAACTTTGGGGTAGCTCAAGTTGTGGTGCAACCTTGAAGTATCATGACATATATGTATGGCGTGCGAATTAGCAACGTCAAAGTTATCACTTCTGATCTTTGACGAAATCTCTCGTAAAGTTAGTACAGATTATAGGGATGTAAGTAGCAAATAGGGCAGATCACCATGACTTTGGTACTTGAGTTATCACTATCTATATTCCCCTAGATGGTGAATTCCTCCTCCCTTTGCATATTTGGTGGCCCGATGCACTTCTTACACTTCCCATTGGTGGTAGAATGCAGAGTATATTACATCTCACTACTGTAACAGCATTGATTCAATGTACATTAGAAAATGCAATATGGAAATTCTGAAACAACAGATGATTCTGTTTTGGTGCTCTTGTTTTTTATTGGCACTGGTTAGCTTGTTCCATGTACCTGGAATTAAATACATCATAACAGGAAAAAAAAGGTTTCATTCAAGGTTAGAAGTTGCTTTTAGCATCTCTCTTGTAGGCTCTGGAGGAACTTCTCACGGACCAGGGCGTAGAATGTAATCATGCAAATTGGCATAACAAGCATTACTTTTTTTGTTTCTTTCAAAGTTTTCTTCTTTACAATAATTAAAGTTTGATAATTTCATTTGTGCTGATGTTTATTTTACTGATAGGTCAATTTGAGTGTTGCCATTATTCCAATGTCACATCAATTCGGGTGGAATTCATCAGTAGCTGGATTGGTCCAGTCATCTTTCTTTTGGGGTTATGCATTAAGTCAATTGCCTGGCGGGTGGCTTTCAAAGATATTTGGTGGGAGGTAAGTTTTAGGATTGTCATGTTTCTGGTGTTGTGCGGTAGATAAGAATCATCCTAGTTTCTAATCGTTGGATAGAAGTAATGTATCTATAGTGTATATATCCTTTTTACAATTGGTGCTATAGTTGATAGATTCACTATATTTCTTTTAGTTTTAAAATGCTGGATCCCTCTCTTTGTTTACGGTATCCAGAATAGATTGGATTGTTTATATGGAGTGCAATACTTATCCTTACTGTTCAATCTTGAAATTCATCATTTCTGACCAAACAATTGTTTGTGAAGAAACAATCCCCTAATACAGCAAATGAAACTTTGTTCCTTAGAAGCCTTCAACTTTACAAAAGATCTTCCCAAACAACAGGGGAGTTAGAGCATGCCAAGTATCACTTCATCATTCATCATGCTTATTTGATTTTTATTTTGTTTGCAGTCGAGTTCTTGAAGTTGGAGTACTAGTCTGGTCTCTGGCAACAATGTTAGTTCCCTATCTTGCAGGGTTTATGCCTGCACTCATCTTTTCAAGGATCTTGGTAATTTGGTCTTTGACTTTTCCTAGGATATTTACGAACTTAAACACTGTATTTGTATCTATGTTCACCAAAGAAGTATTGCTGGTTATTTAGCCTTGCTCTGTGTGTCCCAAAAACTGATGCTACCTCGTTCTTAATAGCCGTGGGGAATTACTAATGCATTCTTCTTCCTAGACTTATCATTTCATATTTTTTGTTTTCCCAAGTGTAGGTTGGGATAGGAGAAGGAGTTTCACCATCAGCTGCCACTGATCTGATTGCCAGGTATGTCTGAACTGAATAATTACTCAGACACATGAACCTGGATGATGGTTTATTATCTTTCACCTGCTTTTGCATGCGCCGATCAACCCCTTTACTAAGGAAATATTGGTTTTCTTTCAGCCAATGCTTCAAAAAAGTTTCTCTATGTTTCTTGTTGTATTTTTTTATCAAATATAAGGTATAAAATGTTATTTTCTTAAAATATATTGTGCCTCTGAATTGTACTTTGAAATATGACCAGTTTGGATGTCAGTGGGTTCAACTAGTTGGGGTAGCTGAGAAAATGCTAGTCAAATGTCAATTCATTTTCGTAAAGTGCTATATATTACACAATAGTATATTTAGAATGTGAAGAAAATTTTGAGATAGAAATTATAGATTGTGTCTCAGATGGCTCAGAGTCTGAAATTTTAAAGGCAATACTCGAATGCTTATCCAATTATGTTATTAACATCATCTTTTCTTGCATCATTTATATCTTTAGTGTATATATTTCATTTACCATGTTTATTTTGTCACTAAATATTGTATACAGGACAATACCATTGGAGGAACGTTCTCGGGCAGTATCATTTGTTTTTGGTGGCTTGAGTTTTGGAAGTGTTACCGGGTATATTTCATTTTAAAGTTGATTATTGGTTATGGTCACCAATAAATTTAAAGATCTTATATATATTTCTATTTATCAAGTGCATATGTCGTTCCGTGTAAGATTAACTTTAGAATTCAAGTGCGGAACTTAGTTTCTAGACTTTAGTTTGTCAAACATATTCCAAAGAGTTGGTGCCTTACATCAATGTAGACATGCTTATTAGCAACCTTTCTTAGCTCCTTGTCTACGTTTGTTTTAGAACTTAAAAACTCTCATTGGTATGTCCATGTGTAGATTCTAACTTAACTTTCTTCATTAACTTAGACAGCTATGCTTTACTCTTTTTGTTCTGTAAAAGATGGGGCACAATGGAAGAAATCCACGTAGGCGATACCAATTAGTAGGAAATATGTTCTAGCCATGTTAGTACGTTAATTTTAGGTCCTATACTTTCTAGGAGTCTTTATACACTATCAGTCATAGTAGAGATTCTTTTGATTGGCAACGACTTATTATTGGTCAAGTTGATTTCTATGTCAATAGAATATATAAAGAACTTCTACTACTTTTTATTTTGTACACTGTTAGGCTGAGATGAATTTAAATAAACATGGTCAGTGTGGAATCATATAGAGACCCCAACTTGTTTGAGATTGAGGCATTGTTGTTGTTAAGAAACTCAATGAGATTGAAGATGGAACATAATGCCTCAAACACTCTTGGTTGATAACGTAACTTCAGACACACAGTTGTATCATCTACTGACTTTCATTTTCACCTTTTTGTTCCCGTTGTTTAGGCCAGTAAAATGTTCAGCTTAGAAGGGAAAGACTTTACATTTTTCCTCCGGACCAGGACATCATAGACAACCTAGGTTTATCATGTCAGACAATTCACCAATCTAGGTGGTATTTACTTCCAATTTGTGAGATTTAATCAGTATCAATGATGACTCTGACAGTCAGCTGCAAGACATCGTACCTCTATTGTATTATTTAGCGAAAATCGTTGCGTTCTGTTTGACTTGATTTCTAATAGTTTCTCCTAAGGGATTAACTTTTAATTAGAGAATGTGACACTATACCTAATTATCTCTGAGGATAACATTCAGCAGCAATAAATTATGCTTCATTTATCACATGAGCTGTAAAACATTTCCCTATTTAAGCAGGTAGGCGTCTTGCTTTTACTTTTTATGTTCTTAATAACTGCAGAAAGTGCAAAACATACCAAGGAAAAGGTGCTAAAGCAAATAACTGGCCAATGGTTTAGATTCTGAAGTTTGTAATTAAACCTGCAGTATATCTAACAAATTTTCAGTAGAAATTCAACGTCATGTTTATGTGAAACCCATTTTTACTTCAATACTAGATATACTTAAGCATGGTTAAGATTCTTCTATTGAAGTTGTTTGGTGATTGTCTAAAATTTTCTGAATTTGCAGACTTCTGTTGGCTCCTCCACTGATCCAGAACTATGGCTGGGAGTCTGTGTTTTACCTGTTTGGCTTTCTAGGCATAGCTTGGTAAGTTGGCCTCCCTCCTTCCTCCTTCACCAACACAAAAAATTAAGTCAATCGCTCTACACCCCCTAAATGTTGAGAACCTGTTTTTAAGTGCTACCTATTTGTTGTTGTCATCCCCATCTTTTTGAGACACCACTTTCTGAATGTTGCTACTCTTAGTTGAAGTTTTCCTTTCCTCTTTTTGTTAATCCAAAACTCCAAAGATGTTGAAGATAATTTTCCTTCCTTTTAGTATGCTTTGATTTTTTTGTTTTTCTGGTTTCCATCTTGAGCATTATTCTGTTGTTGTTACTGTTCCACTTTTGTGTATGCTTTGTAATGATTTCTATATTAGTTGTCATGCCTGATTTACTTCTATATTTCATCTTTTAAAACTATTTTGCTATGCATTATTTGAGCTGCGGGTCTTTTGGAAATAGCCTCTCTACCTCCACGAGGTAAAGGTAAGGTCTGTGTACATTCTACCCACCCAGACCCCCCACCTTGTAGGATTACACTGGGTATGTTGTTGTTGTTGTTGGTTTTCATCTTGAGAAGAAATTACCTTTTGAGCTGCATTATCCCTAACTTAGTTATTTACACATTAGCACATATAAACCAATTCTAACTTGATGTGGTTATCTTTGCATATTTCAGGTTTTCGGGATTTCAATTGGTTAAAGAAGATCGGCCCTGGTCTTTCACAGAACCCATGTCGTGTGAGTAGAGTTTCTTGTTTCCACCGCCTTGTTGACATTGTGGTAAAATCTGATCTAGTCGAGTACTGACAGTATTAACTTAAAACTTTTTCTGCTTTTGTATTGCTTTGGACTGTGTTTCTAATTGCACAAGCAATATGTTTTGCACATTTACAGGGCCACCGTCTTTTTCTAGAAATAAATCATTGGGAGAGTTGGGCACCTCTCTAAAGGTATGCGTACAGAGTTGATTAAATATCTTTTGGCTGTCAGAACACAATTTATAATAGAGAGGTTAAACTAAATGTAATGTTAAGTAGAACTGGAATAATCTTTGAAACTCTGGAGTCCCCGCAAGCTCTGGGTGGTGCTATTTTTTTCCGTGTTCTACAGTCTAATAATGCCAGGCTCCAATTTTTGCAATCACTCCATTTGGTCCAGAAAAAAAAAACTTATTTTGGTTTAGGGTATTAATATTGAAGCTTTTACCAATTGAGCCTTAATTGTAGGATGTGCCATGGAAGGCATTTTTTAGAAGCAAGGCTGTATGGGCGATGATATATACACATTTCTGTGGGAGTTGGGGCCACTATACTTGCTTATCTTGGCTTCCTACCTATTTCAGGTAAGTGTTGCCATGATTGAGCTTAGTCTTACAAGTTCTTTGTAATGTTTCATTTTTCTTGTTTGTGACGTTATATGCCATGGTTCATAAATGACAAATATTGAGAATGTGTGGTCATGTTGAATGAAAATGATAAAAGACAAGGTACGACAATAATTGTTCATTAGATGCTATAAATTGGATGTCTGCAGATGCCAGTTTAACTGGTCCGTCTATCAGCTTCAAAGTTCAATTAAAATTACTTACTTAGAAAGCTTATAAAGAACAAAGCCGAAAGAGAAAAATTGAAAGTAAGGGAAGTAAACCTTGACTTTATAGTACATGGTGCTAAGTCTAACAACGGTGTAAGATTGCATCATGGAAAGGTATCCAGAGGATTCAACCATTTTTCTTTTCAAAGATGTTTTCTCCATTTTGTTATGAAGGCTGCTCAGTGTTGGTTCAAGTAAAAGCGCAAGTAGATATCTCCGATTTATCATAACTAATTAGCTATGGTGATAAGCAACTTCCTCAGCTTATAGAGTTAAATTAGCAGGAAAAGGAATTCAACTATTTACAACAATCCATCTTTTTTTTTGTAAGTTGATAAATTATACCCAATATATTTCTTGTTTGAGTTGAGATAAAAAGTTATGTACTGTAGTGGAATTTGGATTCGGGCCTCATTTAGAACTGCGATGTGTTTGAGAAAATAGGAATAAATGTTATTAGCAAGAAAAGCACTTACCGCTGAACCCATAATATTTCTGAAATTCTGGGTTCAACATGTAATATATTCTTGAAGTTTTAGTAATTTTTACATGTATATCTATATCTATATCTGTCGAAAATAGTGGGTTTGGTCGAACCCGTTGTTTACATGCTCCATTTTCCACTGCACAGCCATGGACCCGTGGTAGTGTCACATCCTACTTGTAATTGTTAAATTACTTTAACTCGTCTCCTATTGTGAGACATATATATCAGCTGCATTTACATTTTTATTTTAAAGAAAATGTTGTGTTTTGTAAAGCTTGAATTTCCCATTTGCATCCCCTGCAGTGAGGAGCTGAACCTTAATCTGACAGAAGCGGCATGGGTAAGTCTACTGTATCTTTGCTTCCCATGTATAGTTGCTCTCCTCATATTCACATGTCTGTCTACTCTCTTTTGTCATTTTGTTTCCTGTAACAATGCCTCGGCTAACTTAACGTCTTCTTGATGCCCTTTTAATGAAACAACTTACTTCATCAAGAAGACGAAAATTTAACATGAAATAACTTATCTTATGTAATTTCCATATACTTTTAGCAAGTTCCTGCCAAATCTAATCAATGTTAGACTTGATTTATCAAGACTGTTTATGCAACTAAGGATATACTCACAATTGTTTAACTTACATTTCAGGTCTCAGTTGGCCCTCCATTAGCTTCAATTCTTGTTACCAGCATTGCATCACAATTTGCCGATAGCTTGATTTCCAAAGGGGTTGATACATCCCTGGTACTTGGACTTCTCCTTATTTCCTCTATTCCGGAATGTTATTTTTCTGGTCTAACCTTAGTTTTTCATGTCTCTTTATATCATTCATAATATAAAACATGAGGATTAACTTGTTTGGATCATACCTTCTATATAATAACCCTTCAAACAAGAGTAGATAATGTTCAACATGCTTGAAACACGTGAGATCTTTTTGATTGTACTAGAACGAATTGCGTTCCTTGTAATTGGAAGTCACACTCTTTATGTTGATAGGATGATCCACCCTCCCCAGACCCACTTTTGGGATTGCACTGGGTATGTTGTTGTAGTTTTTCTTAATTTTTGTTTCAAGGAAGCTGCATGCCTTAGGATGACGACAACAATATTTTCTTAGTGCTAGTAGTAATGATAACTTTCACGAGGACTCTTCAAAAGTCAAATGGCTTTCATTTGTAATATTCCAGATGCTCAAATCACTTACCTACCTTATGGGAGTTGCTGGCCAAAATTTATAACCTGGTGCTCAAATGGTATAACAATATTTTAGATGGAGGGTATAATATTAGATGGGAGCCTTGGAGCAATTGTAAAGTTGTTCCATGTGACCTATAGGTCATGGGTTTGAGCTGTGGAATCAGCCACTGATACTTGCATCAGGGCAGGCTCCCTACATTACATCCCGTTGGTCTGTGGCCCTTGCCCTGACCCTGTGTGAACACGGGATACTTCGTGCATTGGGCTGTCCTTTTTATGTAGGGTATATGAACTGAATTTGTTAGATTGATCTCCTTTCAAAGTTTAATTCTTTTTATCACCTTTCACTTGCTATTGTTTCTTATAACTTGGAATATTATAATATCACAATGAAGATCGAGATAACTTGACAAGAAGGATACTCACTCTCTGTTACTCATCGGAACTAACAGGTGAGGAAAATTTGTCAAACAATAGCCTTTTTATCACCGGCTACCTGTATGATTCTTTCTTCGCTGGACTTTGGTTTGCCTCCGTGGGAAGTAGTAACAATCCTCACCGGTGGTATAGCCCTTTCAAGTTTTGCTTTATCAGGTATTCTTGTTAAATTGCTTTCAGTCTCAATAGTTTTGAACTAATTATTAAAGATGCACTTCTTCCCCATCTGCTGCTATCAAATAATCTTGTCATTTTTTTCCATTTTTGCAGGCCTATATTGCACCCATCAAGACATCTCACCTGAATATGCAAGCATTCTTCTGGTAAGAAACACTTGGAGTTTGTTAGTAAGGTGTTGCTTAGCTAGTTTCCATGAGACGTAGACTGATAATCCGAGCGATGACTATTATTCTGATGTTTTTCGTTCAAATTCAAGTCTAGATTATATTGGTTCCTGCTTTGAGAAACTGTACATGCAGGGCATTACCAACACTGTTGGAGCAGTTCCTGGAATTGTAGGCGTCGCTCTAACTGGTTATCTTCTTGATTCAACTCACTCATGGAGTGTAAGCTACCTCACATTCCTCCATAATGCCCTTATACGCCTCGTGCACCTGAAAATGAGTTCATAACTAACTCTTACAACTTGTTTTTGTGCAGATTTCTTTGTTTGCACCATCGATTTTCTTCTACCTCACTGGAACCATCGTGTGGCTGGCATTCGCGAGCAGTAAGCCACAGAGCTTCTCAGAGGGAGATTGACTGACCTTATTATTCAGCGTCGAGTCAATCAGCTAGCATACATATATACCAACAGTTTTCAACACAAAACATTTTGTGTTCTAACCCTAAGTTTTCTCTTTTTGTATGCATAATAATCAGGACTGATAGGACTTTTGCAACTTTAGTGAAGAGTTCCTTACATTATGTAATGTATTTTTTGTTTGATAAGTTACATAATGTAACTTTTTCATATTGTAGTTATTATATACTCAGCAGATGTATATTGAAGATCATTAATACTTGTGGTTTCATCCATATATTCATCAGTAGCTTTTCAGAGTACTTTTTAGCATTTAAAAAAAAAAAATTCATCCGGTGTCTGGTATCCGTATTGGGATTATTATAGTATATTCATATATTATCATGATATTAAAATAGTATAATTGAGGAACAATCGCTATTTCACCAAGTCAATTATCAATCCGAGAGATTTTTAAAATCCTCAATGATACAATAATCTGTTATCTGCAGGCATCGAAATAGCAAATTAGTGTGGATTGTAATTTAAATGAAGTCATGTTTTTATAAAAAAAATATTACTGAAAAAATACTTGAAATATATGATGAAAAAAAAGTAAAAAAATTGTCATCAAGAAAAGAGAAACAATTACATGATAACTTAAGTTTGAGGGGAAATATTAAAATATATTTAGAGATATTGTACAATAATTACATTCCTTCTACTTTAAAATCTACATTGAGAATAATCTATAACATTTACATTTTAATTTTATTTTTTTTTAGTATCTATAAGGAAGATAACATATTTTTCTTATTTTATTCTTTTTAGTTACCTTAGAGTATTAACAATGATTTATTTTTTCTAAAAAAAAGAAAAATTAATGCAATAAATTACATTACATTGTACTTATTCTATTCTTTTTTGTTTTGTTTAGAAGAAAATGAAGCAGAATAGATATGAAAGTAATACATGGTCTGTAGCAAGAATAAAATGCTTATATTTTCTCTTAGAGAAAAAAGTAATACATGTATCCTCTTTACATATTCTATGTGTAACTTATTGGTTCAATAATCAAATGGAACCCTTTTTTTTTTTTTGGCTCCACACATAACACAAACTCAGCTACAAGCAGGCAAAAGTACATATGGTATATGTACAAAAACAATAGAGAATGGTGCGACGGTTATCGCCTCTGTTGAATTGACATATATAGGCTCAAATGTAGGTATATTTCCAGATGAATCTACAATCAGTGCATTTCCATTTAGCAGCATTGTCTGGCTTTGTAAATTTCCATCTTTTGCTGTTAAATGGTATTCTTCTCTTGTGTTTGATGCTATTTTGCTACTTCTAGGCAGTTTGATTGAACTCTTTCTGTGGTTATGATGATGTCTGTGTTTTCGTCGATGTAACATAGTACCGTTAAAATCAACTCTGGCATGAATGGTGGTGTTGCCATCAAGGTTGATCAACAGTAATGTGATACCTTGCTGCAAATGGAAGTTGTTCTTTACAGGTCAAATGTACAATAAATATAGCTAGTGTGACACTATGCAGATAAAGAATATACTTGTTTCAACTTACAGATTGTTTTGCACAATGAGCGTATGCACGTATTTTCTTTGTCCCTGAGAAACTTGTTGCCAAAACGTTTCTTCCCATCAATCGGTGCCAAAGAAGAGCACTGCAGTAAGGAACGTTGTATTCATTAAACGATAATTAAAGATGATAAGAGATAATCTTATCTGCTAATGCCATGTAACAATAAGAGTTACTCCATCTGTTCCATTTTATATGACGTTTTCCCCTTTTCAGTGAGGGGTAGATTATTGTTTTCTTTTTCAAAACATTAGAGTTGTATGGAGATAGTAGTATGAGGTAAGAGGTTTTTCGATTTTCTCTTATCTATCGGGAGTTCCAAGACGAAGACACCTTTCTTTAGTTGGAATGCTTTAACTTTAAACTTTCTATTTTACCTATAATGACATGCTCTTATAACCATATAAAATGTCATTGCGCGTTTAAGAAGACAAATCTAAGGGTAGTTTCGGTACGTGTCAAAAGTCTTTTCTCTTTTTTTTTAAACTTTGTGTCTAGTCAAACGCTGACATATAAAATGAAACATGAGGAGTACTGATTTACCTGTAGTAATCTGGATTTGGTACAAAGGTAGTCGTATTAAGTAAACCGTAGTTTCCACCAATCAATGTCTGTCGACAGTATGTCTTGGTATCATAGGCAGCTGACATACCAAGCTGGTCCAAATACCTAAAATTGTTTCCAAATTCCAAACACATCACTACTCAGGATAAAGTATATACAACCATACAACCAACAGAGTGGAACATTACAGTTGAGTTTTATTACCAGAAGCTAAAAGCAAAGGCATTTGTGACATGGTTGCGGCCACTGTTGTAAGCCCCTCCAGCCTCACCAACCCACGCAACCACTGAACTACCAGATGTCTTGAGGATATTCTGAAGTTTGTTAAATATATCAGCTTCTCCGTCGAGATAAGATGGATCGAGGATTTTTTCAAGAAGGTGTTCATCTCTTCCTAAGAAACAAGAGCAAGATCCCATATAACGTCGTTGATATGATGTTAAAATTACAGAACCAGATCATATTCAGGTTTTGCTATAACATACCTGGACCAAGATTATATATGTGGTGAGTTGCCACATCAAATGATGCCCCGGCTTTATTTATTACTTCCCTGAACCAGCCTTCATCAAAGAAACCTCCCGGTGCCAGGACCAACGGTTTGGTTTCAGAATTCTTGTAAGCATCTTGCACTATTTTGTCCAAGGCAATAGTATCAGATGCATATTGATCTGCTGCAACTCTGGTTCCTACTCCGCTACCACTCAATTCGTTCCCTAGAAAGAAAATCGACAACATATGTTGAACAGTTCTGCTTAAGCTGTAACAATATGTTATACTCCCTCTGTCTAAATTTATGTGACGATGTTTGACGGGCAAGGAGCATAAAAAAGGAAGACTTTTGAAACTTGTGGTCTATTGGGACTAACTAAAAAAGAAAGAGTGTCACATAAATTGGGATAGAGGGAGTAGCATGGTTTTATAGACATGTTTTTGCATGAAACTCATACTATAGTCCTTACCGAGTTCCCAACCATGGATATCATATCCCTTTTTGACAGTATAACGTATAAGCGATTCAGCATTGCTTGGATCCCAAGCTCCGACAGATAAACCATCAGGGTGTACCGATCTTCCATAAAGAGCATTTAATCCAAAAATTATACTAGCCCTGAATGAAACACAAGTTGTTGATAAACTTTTTTCAGTCTTATAAAGAAAATGACAGAAGTCCAAACAAAAGGAAATAAAAAACGCGATTTTTACCCAGATTTATTAAAGAATGCATTGAGTTCATCCCATCTAGACAAGGGAAGGCACCCTGGAGTAAAACCAAACATCTCTGTTGTGTTTCTAACAAATGAGACACAGGGCTGTTTATGATCTTCAGTTTGGTATATGACTTTGTCTTGCAAAGTTCCGCCCAAACGAATCTTTAATGGTGAGAACGCTGCAACATATTATAACAAAGAACACTAAGGGCCTCTAGTTTGTTACAGAAACATACAAATATGTGAAAGCTCTTAAGTTATAGGAGCTAAGCTATATCACCATACCTTTTATTGCATTGAGAAATATAATGTTGTTAAGATCCTGCACATAGACGAGATGATTAGATGGAAACTACTTAGTAAGGCATCACAACAACAACATACCCAGTACAACCCCACAATTGGAGTCTGTGAAGGGTAGAGTGTACGCAGACCTTACTCCTACCTCATGGAAATATAGAGGTTGTTACTAAAAGACCCTAGGCTCAAGTAACACATAACAAGACCTTTCTTGTATGATAGCTTTTCAAGATTTAAGGCAATTGATAGATACTTTACCAACAACATACCCAGTGTAATCCCACAAGTGGGGTCTAGGGAGGGTAGATAGAGAGGTTGTTTCTGATAGACCCTCGGCTTAAACTAAAGCATTTCCAACTAGTTTGAAAAAGGGAATCCAAAAATTAGAGCAGTAACAACAACGGAATAATGTGAAATGGAGAGTAGTACAAGTTGTCAAGTTATGTTCACTGTGAATCAAGAGAACTACTTTGAGTAATATCAAATGCAAAAACCAAATTAACCACCTTTTTGTTTCTATGTTTAATTTGACATCTTGTTGCCCAGAGTGAATCAAGTCATTCTTGTTTTCTTTTTCCTTTCTATTTTGGCTCTTTCTAGGAGTTGGTTCTTTTTTTTTTTAATAAATGAAATCATACCAAACAAACAAGAGTAGAAAAGTAGAAAGCAGAACAAACTAACTCCAACAACAAATTGCAGTTATACTCTATCTAGTACAAATTCAAGAAGAAATGCAAAGGTGAAATTCATATTCATATATTCATGGGTAGCAAAGCAGGGGCAGAGCAACAAGCCTGTCTACGTTCGGGTAGAGCCTAGTAACAAACTCTGTGTTTGTGTGTTTGAAAATTCACTTAATATGTATTAAAATTTTATCTAGAACACAGTAAGCTGTCTTTTCTAGAATCCAGAACCCATAACCTAAAAACTTAGCTCCGCCCCTACCAAAGATATCGATATTAAACAACCTCATGCATTTAAATCAGAAGATTAACAACTACAACTATAGCATCATAATTGCATTTATACACAATAAAACTGAAGGGGCGGAGCTATAAGTCTGTCTACCGGTTTGGCAGAACCCAATAACATTGGTCTAGACTCTATACTTGAGTATGAAAAATTTATCTAGAACTGTCTTTTCTAGAATCCAGAACCCATAAACTCAAAATCTTAGCTCCGCCTCTAGCAAATATATCAACATTTAACGATTCATGTACTTAAAACAGAGGATTAACAACTAACACTATAGTATTATAAATTAACAGAACTTACACAATAAGACCATTTCTACCTAATAAAACTGAAAAAAAGAAAAACTAGCATAAAAGAGAAATACATTCAAGAAAACTATACCATAAGAGCATTTCTACACAATCCAACAACAACAACATACTCAGTGTAATCTCACATGTGGGGTGTGGGAAGGGTAGGATGTAGCTTGTTTCCGATAGATCCTCGGCTCAAAAAAGTGTAAACAAAACTAGCAGAAAAGGGAAACTACATTCAAAAAAACTACACCATAAGTCCATTTCCACTCAATAAACTCAAAAAAACAAAAGGCAAATACATTCAAACAAACTAACATTATAAGTTCATTTCTACACAATAAAACTCAAAAAAAAAACTAACAGAAAAGGCAAATACATTCAAGAAAACTAACACCATAAGTTCATTTCTACACAATAAAACTCAAAACAAGCTAGCAGAAAAGGCAAATACATACAAGAAATCTACACCATAAGTTCATTTCTACACAATAAAACTGCAAAAAAAAAACAGCTAGCTGAAAAGTGAACATGCATTCAAGAAAACTATTTTACCAGATTCAAGAAAGAAGAATGGTCCCAAGCACAAGTTCCATAATCACACTTCTCAGGTGGCCACCAATCCAAAGTAGCACAAATAAAATGCTTATCTATTCTTCCAATAGCAATTTTCCCATCTATAAACACAGTACCTTGAGCTGTTGTTCCACAAATAAATCTCAAACTAAACAAAAAAAGCCACACCAACACTCCCTTTTGCAAAAATAAAGAACCCATTTTTATCAAAATTGAAAAAAGATAAAAACTTTAGCTAAATAATATCAAGATCTAGCATAGCAGCAGCTCAAGATTACAAGAAATTATGAAATGGGTCGCTGTAGAACTCCCCATTGGAGGCTTGTTCACGAGAGTTTATAAAGGTAAGAGTAAGGGTGACAGGACAAAAAAGTAGGCTTTATTCATAATCAGCCATTATGGTTCAAGATTGGATCAAGAAATGATTTTTTAATGTAAAGTTTGAAAAAGAAATTTAAACATTTGGTGTGTAATGTTGTATTTAGGAACAACATACCCATAAGCAACTCCATTGTAATCGCATTAGTAAAGTCTAAGAGTATAATATATACGCAAATCTTATGGATTGGAGATAGTGGCAGAGTGAGGTATGATCGAGCTTATTCATCTAAACTTCAATTATATACGGTTAAAAAGTTTTATGTATATATACTAGATATCTAACGTCATTTAGTTTCTTCATGTGTTTACTTCTTCATATATTAAATTCTTTTGAATTTTTTTTTATTTCGGCCATTGATTAGAGAGGTGTTTCTGATATACATTCGGTAAGGATAGTAAAGGGGTGTTTGGCCCTGAAAATAGTGAGTATTTGAAAAAGTCATTTTTGTAGTCAAAGTGAAAATTGATATGTGAAAATTAGAGATTCCTCGCGATAATTTTATAAGTAGTTCNAGCCACACCAACACTCCCTTTTGCAAAAATAAAGAACCCATTTTTATCAAAATTGAAAAAAGATAAAAACTTTAGCTAAATAATATCAAGATCTAGCATAGCAGCAGCTCAAGATTACAAGAAATTATGAAATGGGTCGCTGTAGAACTCCCCATTGGAGGCTTGTTCACGAGAGTTTATAAAGGTAAGAGTAAGGGTGACAGGACAAAAAAGTAGGCTTTATTCATAATCAGCCATTATGGTTCAAGATTGGATCAAGAAATGATTTTTTAATGTAAAGTTTGAAAAAAGAAATTTAAAGATTTGGTGTGTAATGTTGTATTTAGGAACAACATACCCATAAGCAACTCCATTGTAATCGCATTAGTGAAGTCTTAAGAGTATAATATATACGCAGATCTTATTTCAATCTTATGGATTGGAGATAATGGCAGAGTGAGGTATGATCGAACTTATTCATCTAAACTTCAATTATATATGGTTAAAAAGTTTTATTTATATATACTAGATATCGAACGTCATTTAGTTTCTTCATGTGTTTACTTTTTCATACATTAAATTCTTTTGAATTTTTTTTATCTCGGCCATTGATTAGAGAGGTGTTTCTGATATACATTCTGTAAGGATAGTAAAGGGGCGTTTGGCCCTGAAAATAGTGAGTATTTGAAAAAGTTATTTTTGTTGTCAAAGTGAAAATTGATATGTGAAAATTGGAGGTTCCTCACGATAATTTTATAAGTAGTGCAAAATATGAATATATATATATATATATTAACAATATAATATTTTTGTGTGTAATGTTGTAGTATTTAGGAAACATAAAAGAAATCATTCTATAAATATGGATAAGAGAATAATGTAAACATCAAGTTGTCAATGGGCCATTTTTGTTTTGGGATTCTTTGCTTAATGAAAGTGAAAAAAAAAAGATTGCTCAACTACAAAGGAAAAAGATAAGTAATGTCTTGTGGGACCATTGCTCTCAAACCAATGTGTCTATTGGGTGAAAATAATATAGTTGTATTAAAAAATAAGTAACGTAATTTCTTGTTATGGAGAAAGTGTACTTTAAAACTTTTGTGAGATAGGTTCCCTTTTTATGATAAAAGAAAAAACTAGTGGGGGAGGTGGTGGGTGAGCTTGTTCACATTATTGATCTCAAACTCAAAAAAAGTTAGAGTTACGATAGGTTGATAGTCTGCGTAAAATAAGTTAATATTTTTATAAAGATATAACTCTTTAGTAGTTTCTTTGGTTATGTAAAATTATGTTTATTCACATAAGGCTAAAATTGAAAGAATATTATTAATTCTTAATTATCTGAAATACCACTTATTTTAAAAATAAAGTATAAATAAATATATAGTTGATTTCAATATGTTTAAGATTAAAGTGTAATGTGTAATAATTGTTGTTATAATTATTGTTATTGTATGAAAGGTGGAAGGGTTGTGAAGCATATTTTTTTAATAAAATGAGGATGATTATGAAAGTGGTAAGGTATTGATTCTATAGAATTAGAAGGTAATGAAGGTTACATTCTAATTATGTTTTTTTTAAACGCTCGTATTCTGATTAATTTTATATATATTTAAATATTTTATTAAGTACTTGTTATTATTTATGTATCAACATGAATATCGAATAACACGATTCAAAGTGATAAATGAGTTATGAATGAATTTGTTCAACCTTTTTCTAGCCACACATCATGAGATGTTTGAGAAATTGGTATGATGACTAGATTTAGGGTTGGGCATATGTGATGTTTGAAAAATTGTATGACTATGATTAGTAATTTTGTTGTACTTGTGATAGAGTCATGATGAAGACAACTATTAGGCCATCACCAAAAGAAAATTACCATATCAAAAAGTATGTGGTCTAAATATATTGAGGATTTATTATATTGAATTATATTAAAGAAAATCATCTTTGTGATTCCAACCTAGATCATTTCATTATAATTATAAATAATTAGGTATATTCGAAAATTTAAAATTTATTAGATTATTATAATAATTTCAAATTTTTAAGTAAAGATATAATAATAATTGAACTCGCAATTATAAAGTATTTATAAGTATTTAATAAATTTTTTAGTACTTTTGTAAAATTTAATTAAAAGCTACTTGATCCCATTGAACATGTAGATTATGTTTTAAATGTGTTACTGTCTATACAATGTGAATATGAATTAATTAGATCAACGATGAACAATACAAATATCAAATGATTAAAGAACAAGATGAATATCACTCAAACATATTTTGCCAAAAAATCTCTCTCCCACACACACTATTATAAGGCTATATATATTTTCTAATTGAATATATAGTAGATGTTGAATTCGTCGATAAAAATTCTTCACGCACATAACAAAAACAATTTTTAGTAGCAATAAATATATACATTAACAAAGAATGCTAAAGTCTTTATCGACATTAGTTAATTGTCATTGTATCTAATGTCACTATAGACTTTAGAGACATTTACAAAGAATGTCAATTGACTCTAAATATACATATTTAACGATAATTAAACTATTATCATTGATTAATTATCGTTAAAAAAATTATTGTTAGTGTAGTAACGAAGCAAGATCCAAATTCTACTAGGGAAGAAGGGAAATGGTGGAGGGTTTTGGTGAACATTTGATTTTGAACTGAATAAAGCCTGGCTAGACCAAAGAGAAAAAGATCTTATATTATAAAAATCTTGCAAATGCAGGAATTATATGATTATTTAGTAAAAGAAAAAAAAGTTGGTGATATTTTTCTGGTGAAGGGCAAAAAGGTCATTTTCAGACAGGTAATAGGTATAACAAACTACCTATCTTAAAGTTAATGGGACATTTATTTAACCATTTAAATGACTTATAATTAATATTTTATCTGTTTCAATTTCTTTATCTGATATTATTATTTATCTTGAATTTCTAAAGCAATATTAGTTTTGAGAGGCATAAATACATAAATGTTGTTTTTAGATTGAATTTAGTTGATAATTATGCCCTTTAATTTTGGGTATGCATAAGTAAACATATAAACTTATATAGAGTTAAATAAGTAGAGACACTACATTAAAAATGATCTTTAGTGGAAACTAATTAACGGTAATAGCTTAATTGCTGCTAAATATGTATCTTTAGTGGCAATTAGCATTCTTTATAAATGTCTCTAGCTAAAGCCTACAATGACATTGGATCTGATGACAATTAACTAATTCGGTAAAAGTCTTAGCACTATTTAATTTGTTGCCACTAAAATATGTTTTTGTTGTAGTGCGTCCACTTGACGTTTACGAGGCAATTCACATCCATTACATGGCATTCTAGGTATATTATGCCATATAAGACGTGTGTGTCTATTTGTTCAACTTTATACAAATTTAAGTGTCCACTAGTGCATGTTCAAAATTGAACATAAATATCAGTAAACGCTAAGATAAAAAATATATTTATATATTATGATTTATGTCATTTTGAAATATTTTTTTTGTTTTTCTTAAGACCACTCATTTTAAAACGGAGATAGTAATAAAAGTAGTGAACCATGTTATCAAATTGCATATCTTAAAACTTTTTCTTAATTAAAATAACTCTCTGCATTTATGATACCTTTACCTAACTAGATTATTTTTTGAAAAAATTCAAAGAATAGTAGCTGGGAAATTAACCTAATTATATTTTCTTGAAATTTTGTGAACTTCTGATCCCATTTAATTGTTGTTTCTCACTGATTCCCATGTTTATATATTTTTATTTACTTAATTGGAAAGTCAAATTTCTTTCTTTGCATTTGATTAGTTTCAAATTTTAATACATATACTAGTCCTCGGAACATGCCGTTGCGCGTTTGTCCTCTAATTGACATTAAAAAAATTAATTTATATAAGTAAATATATCATAGTGGAGCATACATATATTTATCGCTAAGTACTTTTGTATGTAAGTTTGGCATAAGAATATAACTCTTCACAAAATATAGCATGAAAATCTTATGTCAGATGTTGGAGGTTTGATATTTTTAAAGCTTCATGATTTTTTTATTATTATTATATAAGAGGAATTAATATATTTTAATTACTATATGTAAGTTTTAATAATAAAAAAGAAATTGGCTATAAGAAGATACGTATAAAAAAAAATATTACAGAATGTCTAGGTGGTGTAACATTAAATTTATAGAAAAAATTACAAGTTCAAACGAAAAGAAAGAAAAGTAAATAAAGACATGACATACATAATAAAAGACATCACATTAAAATATATAGACAAAAATATTGTCATATTAATTGAATTACTTTGTTAGAAGTCGACCTACTATAGACAAAATGTTTCATATGTATAAAAAACTAAAATCATAAAAAAATAAACAGAAAAGAAAGCATAACTATGTTAAAAATACAGATACTTCCTATTTATTGAACTATATATTAAAGGATCTGTATATAAAAAATTAAATATGAATTCTAATACAATAAAATTCAATGTAACATTTGTACTAATTTTTAATTTACATTATTTTTTATTTTATTTTTACTTGTGCACTAATTTTTGCACCTCTCTATAATAGTTAAGTACATGGATTTTATAAACATTTGAGATTACATATAAAAAGGAAAAAGTATAAACATGTTGTTTTAAAAAGATAAATGATTATCGAACAACGAAAAAGACGTAACTACAAATTTTTATCAAAGACTTACTCTTTTACGGGTCTAGTTGTGAAAATATTATGCGGGATTTAACATGCTTATCCTCAAAACAATTAATTATAAATATAAATTGGGAGTAGCTTGATTATATTTATATCCTAAAGATAGAAGAAATGAAGAATATAAAATATTGTAATCAATTACGAAGTTATATTTAAAAACTCAAAAAGATGAAAATATGAAAAATAAAAATTCACTTACAACTTCATAGTGAAGAATATTCATCTTGTAACAAAAAGAAAATAAATATGCATGAAATTTTAAAGAATACAAATATATGAATCAATAAGAATTCTTACAATTACAAGTTGGTAATGAAAATTTTACAAATTTTGTAGACTAACTATTGTAGAATGAAAGATGATCACAAATTCAGATGAAAGAAGGAAATTAAAAAAATGTTGTGTGAGTGTCTTTGATAGACTCTCGATTACCCTCACGTATCTTACAAATTAAAATTAAAGGTTATTAGACTCTTCACCCACACATTTAAGATCTTGCATTAAGTCGAGGTACATGAATATATGATTGCATTTAAATATAACTATTATTTAATATTTAATTAATTAAATAGATATTAATATTTAATTTATTTTAGGGGTAAGATAAAGGTAAAATGATAATCCAACTTTGAGGTTAGGAGCTTCCTACTTATAATAATATATGATATGATACATATGCATGGCAATATTTGATTGGAAAAAAATTTAGAAAGGGAAAAAAAGAGAGATTTTTTTTTTTGAAAGTTGTATTTAAAACAAATTATATAATTAACTCTCTTTGTCATAATTTACGTGACATAGTTTGACCGCACACAAAATTTAATGGAAAGAAGATATTTATAGTCTAAAATAAGCCTAAGAAATTTATGTGGCTAATAATGATTTTATTGAGGATAAAATAAAAAGGATATATCTAATGATTTTAAATATATAAATATATTATTCTTTTGTGGATAAACTTATAAATAAAAAGATTGTTACATAAANGTAACAAAAAGAAAATAAATATGCATGAAATTTAAAAGAATACAAATATAATCAATAAGAATTCTTACAATTACAAGTTGGTAATGAAAATTTTACAAATTTTGTAGACTAACCATTGTAGAATGCAAGATGATCACAAATTCAGATGAAAGAAGGAAATATAAATAATGTTGTGTGAGTGTCTTTGATAGACTCTTCATTACCCTCACGTATCTTACAAATTAAAATTAAAGGTTATTAGACTCTTCACCCACATTTAAGATATTGTATTAAGTCGAGGTACATGAATATATGATTGCATTAAGATCTTGGTTAATGCATGAATTTAACTATAACTATTATTTAATATTTAATTAATTAAATAGATATTAATATTTAATTTATTTTAGGGGTAAGGTAAGGGTAAAATGATAATCCAACATTGAGGTTAGGAGCTTCCCACTTATATATGATACATATGCATGACAATATTTGATTGGAAATAAAATTTAGAAAGGGAAAAAAAGAGAGATTTTTTTTTTGAAAGTTGTATTTGAAAACAAATTATATAATTAACTCTCTTTGTCATAATTTACGTGACATAGTTTAACCGCACACAAAATTTAATGGAAAGAAGATATTTGTAGTCTAAAATAAGCCTAAGAATTTTATGTGGCTAATAATGATTTTATTGAGGATAAAATAAAAAGGATATATCTAAATGATTTTAAATATTTAAATATATTATTCTTTTGTGGATAAACTTATAAATAAAAAGATTGTTACATAAATTGAGACAAAAAAAATAACTTTAAGTGACCTGATGGTGTATATATATATATATATTTTTTTTAAATTTATTTATTTATTTATTTTTATTTTTATTTTTTTACAATATTGTTAATGCATGCAACTTAAAGGCCAGTTTGAATTAGTTTTGTTTGCAAATCTCATTTATGTTTTTTTTTTTTTTGCCTTTTAATGATCTGGTTTGTTGTGCTAAAATTAAAGAAAAAGTTAAATAGGAGAAGTAAAACAGGCTAGTACTTTACAAGTATTTTGTATTTACACAGGATTTAAAGAAGGATTGGATTTTAAGGAGTCTCATGTAGATAGTCTATCTTAATGCAAATATTCTAATGATTATTTTCATGATTTGAACTCGTGACTTATAGGTCACATAAAGATAATTTTATTATTATTTCAAGACTTTCCTCTAGGAATAGGAGTAATATAAACAAAAAATAATTACTCATCCCTCTGTTCATTTTTACCTTTCGAACTCAATTGAATTTAAATTAGTTTAATAAAATTTTAAAAGTTTGAAAATTATATGAAAAATACTATAAGCTACAATCCTCTTCATATTAATCTGATAAAAAATACATTTTAAAATATTGATCAAAATTCATATAGTTTAACTTTCGAGAAGTAAATTATGACAAATAAAAGTGGACGAAAAGAGTAATAATTAAGTGATGTTTCACACTTGGAGTTTACTCAATATATGAATTGGGTATGGTATATTAAGAATATAAAAGTATAATTAATATCTTTCTCCTAAGGTGCAATATTCTTATTTATTTTTTTCTTTTTTTTTTTTCTTTAGCAAACTTAACAACCCTATCTTGATATATTTATAATAAAGTAGTTGAATTCTCACCAAAAAATAACTACTAAAAACCAACTCCATTGTTCTTTACTCCTTGAGGACCACAATTGTATATATATACTTTATTAGGTCAAATTAATATCATTGAAAATTGCCTGTGTTTTTGACCAATGTCACATGTCTCATTAAATTTTTTCTGAAGTAACTTAAAATATAATCTAGTTATCCTCTTATCCTTTCTTTGATTTAAAAATATGACCAATAATGATGTGGGTAACCATGTTTTAATTTTCCCCACATGCCACATTTTTTACTTGGCTTAATCTTAGAATTATGCACTATTAAAAGGAGTAAGTATTTTCTATTACGAATCAATAAAAAATTTATGTGGTAAAATATAATTTTTCCTATTGAACCAGCTTGATTGGATAATACGTAATGAAAAAAGATTCTCATTGAAATACTGTAAAGCTTCTTTAAACTTTTTTTTGAGATAAGGTACAATTACCCTCTAGATTATGACCGAAATTCAAAGACATACAACTTAACTAAATTAAGGTTCTATTACCCCCTAAATCCATTTTTTTAAAATTTTGTACACTTTTTTGGCTTACGTGACATTCAAATATCTCTCATGCGCGTGGAGTCATGGAGTGTGCCACGTAAGCCAAAAGGTGTACAAAATTACAATAAAATTAATTCAGGGGTAATAAGACCTTAGTTTAGTTAAGATGTGTCTCTGAGATTTTGATCATAGTCTTGTACTTTGTCCCTTTTTTATTTTCTCACTTATTCAATCAAAATTATATCACTGAGAATTAATAGCTACTAAACTTAGTGGCAAATTTTAATTAAAAAATAGTGATTTTTTTTTATAGGGAAGAAGGGTTGATTTCGCAAAAATATGATCACTCAACTGATGGTTATAAACTTATAATCTTTGAAAATCATTTTTTTATTTCAATTTTCTTCAATAAAAACGCGACTTTAATTTTGAAATAACGTCTAAAAAAATTAACTCAAATGGATGAGATGGAAATATTGAGGGGATGCCATGACTTCATCCTTTTGGTCAAAATTGTACTTATATCATTAACTTTATTCTTATTTGTTTATCTCCATATATGTTTGCGTGTGCATGCAAATATTTGTCTGTTATAATTGGAAGAAAGAAGCTTACTAATTTTATCGCAAAGTGTTTGACTTATATACACTAAGGATGAAGTATTTAACTTATATACACTAGCGATCTAAAAATAGAAGTTTGTCAAGTTATCTGAAAAGATCTCTACGTGTTATACTTGTGCTAGAAAAACGTAATGATATTTTTTTATACTATCGATATATATAAACTGAACACGATGATAGATTAAGGAGCAAGTGGAAAGTCTCCATAATATGGTTTTTTTTCTCTTTTTAAATGCTTCACGAGAGAAAACATTAAGAAAGACAAATTGGGTGTTTCAATTATGAAGATTTTCTTTTTTTTTGGTGTATTAGGCATATTATTTGATACGTAGCTGGTTGCTTATTGACTTTATTGTCAATTTGCATTTGTTATTATATAGTATTTTATTTTATTTGTTGCACCTACTTTGTCCTTCTTGTTGTTTAACTTTTGCTTACATATTCATCCTTTTTTTTAAAAAAAAAAAAGAATTCTCCAAGATAAAAGGACTTTGATTTTTGAATTCACGTATCGTTGACAGTTCAATACAGAAGACATCTTATGTTAGTAGGGTTTCGAAGAAGGTCTGCACACTTTGGATTACATGTGAACAGTTAACCATAATGCAAGTATTATTGATTGCTTCTACGATTCGAATCGTGGCCTATACGTAGGTCACACAGATATAACTTTATTGTAATTTCAAGATTCTCCTATATGGCTATATCATAAGCGAATTTGGGATTTTAAAGTCATTGAACTCATATTGAGTGTAATCTTATCATACGTATGTATGCTAATATGATTTTTTGTTGTTGCATATGTCAAGGCTAAGTAAATATGTCATTTGAGCTCGCATACCTGCTTAACATGCAATTCGTTGAAATGTTAGTCAGAATTCACTTAGTTACGACAGAAATAGTCAAACATTTAGGAAAAAGGAGAACATTGTTTTTTTTTTCTTTTTCTATTTTGGATGTCCTATAAAAAAAATCCATAAATTGGAACAAAAATCGATTATCTCGAAGAATTGTTTAACAACAATAGGATCTTATTTTCTTGTTAATTACATAAGAAACAAATGGTGAAAAAACACTTCCTTGTTGAAATCATCAATTCTTCATGGATCCAAGGCCCAATAGCTTATTTCAAGGACTCGTGTTCGATAGGCCCAAACCTCAAATTTGGGCCTATTCTCCAACAAGCCCATTCTTAATCTCCTTTATTTGCAAATGAAAATGAGTATGAGTATGGTTGAGGTGGAGGCGGCGATGAAGTTGAAGTTGATGGAAGTGGATTTGGATACACATCTGGTTGAGGTGGAGACGGAGGAGATGATGGTTGTTGTTCAGTTGGAGCCTGACCCTGACCCTGACCCTGACCTTGTGAGTTACAAAGATTTTTGAGTGTGAGAGGAAAAAGCGGGCTTATCGGAAAAATCTTGGGCCAACAATTATCTTCAATATCTATAACAACTTTGCAACATTGAGGCCCAATAGAGTGAAATGGAGCCCCAATAAACTGAAATGGTATTTTGAACAAAGACCCAAATATTTCTTGGACACAATTTGGAGTATTTCTAAGAGTTGCTAGACACTTATCAGCTTCAGGCCCATTAAAACTCCAAAAAAATGGCCCACCATTATTCAGCCCAGATGAGAAGCCCGGCCCAGAACCTGGGGTACCCGAACCAAACGAGAAGGCCCGTCCGGAACCTTGTCCGTTCGAACCAAATGAGAAGGCCCGCCCGTTTCCTTGGACACCCAAACCACCCAAGAAGCCCGGCCCGAAACCTTGGACGCCAACAACATGCCGGAGTCTAGGTTCAATCGCGATTAATAAGCACAGAACGAATATTATTTTCATGTTAATTAAAGAAAAAACTAGAGACATTTTTTTGGGACTATTTTTGCCTCTAGCGATCTTGGTTTAATTTCTCTTTTTATTATGTGAAAATAACGTTACAATTAGCTTTCATTAATTTGCCTAACGCTTTTAAGATTGCAGTTTAATTTAAGAAAGTTAATGACATATTTAATTAAGTGTTCTAATTACATCAAATATTTTCAACTGTTTTCATAAATTTAATCAAGTGAAACAACCCATACATATATTTAATTAGTTCAATTCACCGTTACTCCAATCAATGTGAAATATATTATTTGAATAATCAAGGGCCATAATGGAAGTAGTAAAAACAAATTTACAAATGGCATTCCACAATTAATTGTGTCCTCCCTACCCTCCAAGGCTCCAACCCACCCGATCTTTACCTCCACCCATGTAGCTTCCATTCTTACGGCTCATAATATATGTCTAGATTATATATAAATGATTTCAGGATGTATAATATTTTTTGCATACATACTGAACACAAGAAAATAAGTAAGAAACCCACTTATTATTCTAGAAAATATTTTCCTTCATATAAACTAATCACACTCGTTAATCTCCTTTAATTATATATATCAATCTCAACTAAAGAAACATGATGTTTTACCCTTTTTTAAGGCTAATGCGAGTAATTAAAGAATGTTGTGACATATTTTAAATGACTATTTACGTAATGAGCACTTGAGAATACATATCAATATTTTTTCCCCAAAATTTGAATTGAAGTGCCTAATTAATATGAATACTTTATTATACGTTCAAATGTTCAATTCCAATAAATAGTAATTTGAATATGTAATTGAAATTTATTGGTTTTCACTAAATGATGCATTTACATCTAAGCAATATAATTTTTCATTTCCTTTTAATATTTCATATAACACATATGTGCTAGTATTCATTTAAAGTAAAAAAACTATTCAACAATTTTTAATTGTAAAGTCTAAACTTTGTCTAAGATTTAAATCTCCCATTATTAATTAAAAATTAGATACGTGTAGGAAAAACATGGGGTGTAGTAATGCTACAAATACCTCAATTAAAAGATAATAATGTACGTATAGTTTTTCATAAGCTATGTCGATATTTAAAAGAGTTATTTTAGGAATTCAAAATAATAATTAGTAATTGTTTTTAACTATATTCTTATAATAAAGAACTAAGTATTATTTCTTTTAGACTATTGTCCAAGTCGCATAAGAAGTCCGGATCTTGTCTTGATCTCATGTGGACATTTATTTCATCACCTAGTGCATGCCCAAATACGGATTGGAGAGCGCACACAATCATGAATTGAGAATATATTCACAATCTCTCGACACAGTTTGAGATTGAATATCGAATCCAACGTATCTAATCATGACACCATGATATAATGCCCAAACACTATTATACGAACTGAAGAGTGCACAATCATGAATTTGGAGTATATTCACAATCCTTCGACACAGTTCCAATCATAATAAACTTGAACCCCATTCCCAACATGCAACTTTGATATGATGAGACATATATTTTGGACAAATTTAATCTAAAAGTTAGTTCTATGAGGATTGTACAAGACATGCATAGAAATAATTTTTCTCATTGTTTTGACACTTAATAAAACATATTGTAAGAATATTTTAGATCAGTAATAATATTTCGTATTAAAACATATGATCACTTCACAATCATGTTAATATAGCAACCTTTTACCATCATTTTAAATATATAACATTTAAAATTTATCGACTTGACTAATATGACAAGTTTTTGAAGGCTCAAATTAATGGCGGAGGGAATGTAATTTCTTGATGAATTAAAATTTAGGTTAGCCATTGTAATATAGAGAAGTATGAGGACTGGTTTTTGTTAGTAGTATTCTTAGAATAGGACTTTGGTGGAATGGATATATTAGGATGTGGGAGTTTGGTATTTATATATGTGGACGCAAGAGATTTTTGTCTATAAAGTATTTTATAATAACATATTTAATATAATTAGTGTAATGATATTAAATGTAATTAAACATTTTTATAATACATTCAAATTAAACTTGCTATATGTTCAGAGTATAAGTATTTAATTTAATAGTAAAGAGAGTTTATTGCATAAGCAGTTTTTTTTATTTACACTTTGTATCTTTTTTATTTTTAGGATAAGAGATCCAAGACTGCTACTCTTTAAGTACACACATGATAAATCTCGCTTCAATATAATAGTCCACAAATCATACAGAAGAGACAAATCGTACTAGACAACCACTGTATAATGAGCTCGATTGAGAAAATATACTGGATGGTCATCATTACACATTGTTGATTCAGACATGTTTTGAATATTGTACTAAAGAAAACAATTTCAGGGGAAAAAAATACAGAGTTAGATTGTCCAATATATATTATTCAATTCATAATAATTGATCGTTAAAATCATCTATTTTTTTTTTGTCTTCCAAAATTAGTTCACTTTAATGGATCTTAGTCGAATTTTGTAAATTCTGATGAAAACTACTAACATTAACAAGTTTAATTTAAGAAAATATAGTTAAACACTAATTTAAAAGCTTGACTTATTTAAAATTTGACCCACCTTAAAACCAACAATACACCATATCCTCATATAAATCCCACAACAACCAAGCGGAAAATGTTATGAAGATAAACAAACATAACTTGACTCGAACAATACCAACAACTAAGTCTACATTCTAAAAAAGGTTGAGATTGACTATATAAACCATCACTCTTCGCAATACCATAAGTCAATCTCAATCCCATAATTGAAATTGAAGAAAAATAGACTCCCAAAACACAAGAGACTATTATGACAATTGATTGTAACTAGGTATAAATAGTCCGAGAACGGATAGGCAAGGTAAGCTTGCGATGTAACACATGGTTGTTCTTGAGTAGAGAGTTTTTCAAAGGGCGACGAAATTGATCATATGCAAAGGGATAATTAAGTTTAAAAAGATTTTCCTTATTAATTCCAACGCACATATCCTTAACAAATTGAGGAATAAACACGTTTAGTGAATTAACACCCTCAAAGGTACATTTACTTGAAACATCATTGATAGCCTTGCAACACTTATTACCAATGGCAACAAGGTCCATAGAACCATCCCCTAAGTTTCCTCCAAGAATCGCGGAGACCTTATAACCACACACCATTGTTTCTTCCATGGCCATCCAACATTGTGGCATCGCGTAAAATTCAGACAAGTCAATAGATGGAGCATGCCATAGAAGTCCCGGTTGGATTAACATTGAAAAAGATAATATCAGAATCAAAATTAGGCATGGAAATGAAGATAATATTGAAACCATTTTTTTTTTTTGTGTGTGTAAGGGAAATTGTCTAGTGAATTGGATTCTTGAAAATTTAGTGAGAAGAAAGGGTGGTAATGTATGAATTAGATTATGAAGTTGTGATTAACATTCTCCTTAAATAGGAGTTTATAAAACTTAGGTGTAGTATCTAATAAATTCTATTTATGAAGTTTAGGTACTAAAGGATGAGCATAAATTGACTGTCAAATTGTTTTTACATGTCACATTATTTATGTTGTTATTAGTTTTACAAGACACGTGATTATTATTGTGATAATTGCATTTAATTAATGATAATAGTTTTCAAATTTCAGTCAAATTTTAAAATACAAATAGTCAAAACAAACTCATTCACACTTGCATTACATTGAATTATATGAATTATCATTAAATATAAATTACTTTTTTCTATCATAGTTTATGTGATATTTTTTTATAAAAAGATTTAAATTTATGTGACCTTTGACCATAGAAACTCATTCACACTTACATTACATTGATTTTTACTCTTATGGATTTATTATCATTAAATATAAATTACTTTTTATATCATAATTTATGTGGCACTTCCCTCTTTTATGATTTAAATTATTCGAGCTACTGAGCTTTGATCAACATTTAAAATATATAAATTTTTCGTCATATTTACATGAAAAATTTATGACGATAATTACATTCTTTTTCTATTTTAATTTATTTGTTTTATTTTTTTATTCTATTTAAAAAAATATTTCTTTTATTTTTTTGACAACTCATTAATTTACGAATCAAGTTAAAATTCAGACAATCAAATTAAAACACAAAAAATACTGTTTTAAAAAGAAGATCGAAAAATGGCCAATTAACACTATTTCTACGATCACCAAACTCATTTGGCCATTTGGGTATTGGGAAGATAATTTAGAAGTAGCTTAACCAATACTATTGCTTTTCAAATTTAGATTTTCAATATTTTAAAATTAGGTATTTATTTATAGTTTATTATTTTTTAAAAAAGAAAAATTGACCTTTAGAATTAAAATGATAGCGATTATTGTTTATTAAGTCGTTCGAAAGAGAACAAAATGAAAAAAATATGCACCATTTTTTGCTTTGTTTAATTAAC
Source organism: Solanum stenotomum (assembly GCF_019186545.1). Classification (NCBI taxonomy): domain Eukaryota; kingdom Viridiplantae; phylum Streptophyta; class Magnoliopsida; order Solanales; family Solanaceae; genus Solanum; species Solanum stenotomum. The sequence continues at coordinate 51,360,274 of NC_064290.1, forward strand.
AATAACAACATCAACATACCAATAACGTAATTTCACAAGGGGACTTGTGGAGGATAGTGTGTAGTGTGTACGAAGCCTTATTCATATATTGTGAGTAAAGTGGCTGTTTTTAATCAGAGATTTAAGTAACACATATCATAAACAAGTATGAAAAGTAAATACAATAGTAAAAACGTATGCTAAATATTTAAGAGAAGAGAACATAATTTTTTTTTAAAACGATGAACTAAGATTCAAGTGGAATGTTTTATTGAATTAACATTTTTCTATCACGATACATATTGTTCTACAAAATTAGTATTAGAAGTCTAGCTAGTGGCAGGACTAACAACGTGTTAATCATGATTATTTTCTGAAAGTCTTTGAGCTAATAGCTTTATGAAATGAAACATTTTATGGTAATAGTCGATAATTACTTTTAAGATAAGGTTTTATTGAATTAATATTAGAAATTCTAGTAATGAGAGGACTAACAACCTGATTTTCAGAAACTCTTGGGCTAATAGTTTTATGAAATATAATACCTCGTGATAGTAGTCCAGGATTACCTCTAAGATAAGGTCTCTTCGGTACTATCGAATTAGTATTAGAATTCTTGCTAACTGGAGGACTAACAACATGATTTTTAGAAACTCTTGGGCTAATAGCTTTATGAAATGTAATACCTTGTGGTAATAATCCAGGATTACCTCTAAGGTAAGGTCTCTTCGGTATTATCAAATTAGTATTAAAATTTTTGCTAACGGAAGGACTAACAACATGATTTTCATAAACTCTTGGGCTAATAGCTTTATAAAATGTAATACCTCGTGGTAATAATCCAAGATTACCTCTAAGGTAAGGTCTCTTTGGTACTACTGAATTAGTATTAGAATTCTTGCTAACGAAAGGACTAACAACATGATTTTCAGAAAATCTTGGGCTAATAGCTTTATGAAATGTAACACCTCGTGGTAATAGTCCAGGATTACCTCTAAGGTAAGGTCTCTTCGGTACAATCGAATTAGTATTAGAATTCTTGCTAATCGGAGGACTATCAACATGATTTTCAGAAACTCTTGGGCTAACAGGTGTATGAAATGTAACACCTCGTGTTGATAGTCCAGGATTACCTCTAAGGTAAGGTCTCTTCGGTACTATCGAATTAGTATTATAATTCTTGCTAATGGGATGACTAGCAACATAATTTTCAGAAATTCTTGGACTAATAGCTTTATGAAATATAACACCTCGTGGTAATAGGCCAGGATTACCTCTAAGATAAGGTCTTTTCGGAATTCTTGTAAGTTCGGATTGTACTAAAATAGCTCCACATGTTATTATGAAGAAAATGAGGGGGGAAATGAAGAATTTTTGCACCATTTTGCTATACAAAAAGTGTAATGAAAAATTAACTTTTGCTTGGAAATTTGGAATTTTTATAGTTATATTTGCTTGGAATTTTGGACTTGTGATTTATATAATGTTCATGTATGTAAAGCATTTACTATATCTACTAAATGCAATAAGCAGATTAACAGCCTTGTTAATGAAAACAGTTTCAGTACTGGTATTAATTGTGGTTCTACAATTAAGTTACAATTTTGAGAATATAATAAATAAATTATTTTTATATTTATTAAACACAAAAAATTGTATTTGGTTTGGTTTGGTTTTGACTATTGAATATGTTACAATAGACAAGTAAAAAAGAAAACTATTTTAAAAAAGAAAATTATTTTTAATATTATGAACAAATAAAAATGAATGAAGATATTACAAAGCAATAAAATTAGCAAGAAATGATTCTTAAAATAGAAAATTAGTAATTGGTTGGCTAAGATGGGCTAAAAACCGGGTTATAACACAACTTGTCCAATATAATTCTTATTAAGTTTAAATTTCTTTATTTGTTAATTTTTAAAATCATTATGGCTATATACTCCTGTAACATAAAAAAATTTTAAAAAACTTTTTGATAATAGTTTGAAAGGTTTATCATTAGTGAATTTGAGTTACATATTCACTTAATTTTTAATTAAATAGACTGAATTAATTAAGTAAAATTGATTGAGCGAATAAATAAACGGGTTAATAACCTGTCTTAACTTAAGCAAATTTAATGAGTCGTATTTTTATAAGCTAATTTTATCACTCTAGTGACAATCAAGATTGAACACCTACTAAATTTCTACCCTATCCCTCACACTTAGTTTGGATAGTTGTTAGTATCGTTTCATAATGTATTATATTGTATTGTATTGTTTTAATGAATACAATGTTTGGATAGATTGTATCGTTCTTCGTCGTTACATGCCCAATTTGAATGATAAACCTATAAGAAAAGTAAGGTATGAGGTAGAGCTACTATGAAAATGTAGAGTAAAACATTAAATATACTTATAAAATAATAAATAAAGACAAATGAGAAGAAAATATTAATGTAATGACGTGATCACATCAAATTGACCGTTACATAAAATGAGTGTTTTCATCATTACATAAGAATGAATTTAAACAATACGATACAATAAAATTTAAGTAACAAACAAAACAAATATTGTATTCAATCTCCATATCTTGTAGTGTGAAGAAGATGTCTTCAGTAAACTACACATGAACTATGTTCTATCTAATCCCCTCTTCACAAAACTTCTTTGATATACTCGTACAACTCGTAGCATCCACTTTAGCCAATCAGTGAATCTTTTTATCACTTGTCCGAACTAATTCAACCTCATTCTCAAATCTTTTCCATCACGAAAGTCACTCCGAAGCAAAATTTGGAGTATTTCCACAATTATAAGATACCCAAAGGTCTCATTATGAAAATTAAAACTTCCACCTTTCTTCATATAATTAAAAAAAAATGAGCTTTCGCTTGAGATATACGAAATAGAAATGCTGAGAAGAAAACCCAGCAAAATCGAAGTCAAAATCGAAGACAAAGAAGAACTCGAAGAAGCTCGCAAACGCGCCGCCCTCATCGCCGCCTCTTCCTCCACCAGTACCACCACCGCTACCGGCGGCGCTTCCACAGCCGGTGCCTCCTCTCTCCTCCAACACTTCGACCGCTCAACAGTCGATCCCTCCTCCAAAAACAACCGCATCGGCCTCAATTAATGGAGGTTGAAGTGAAGCTCCGATTGCCGGATTCAGCAGCACATCAGAAGGTTCTCTCACTTTTCTCATCGTACCACAAAAAAACACACCACCAGCGTAACACTTTCTTCGATGGCGCTGCCGGGGAGTTGAGCTCGCGCCGGGCTGTTCTCCGGCTACGATTCTATGAGAATTCGGAGAACGTGAAATGCATGGTGTGTCTCAAGGCTAAAGCTGTAATTATCGACGGTGTTAGCCGAGTGGAAGAGGATGAAGAGGAATTAGATCCGAAAATTGGATATGAATGTGTTTCTAACCCTAGAAAACTAATGGAGGTAGATTCTAGGGTTTTGAAAAGGGCAAGAGAGGAATTTCACGTTGGGGAGGAAGGGTTTATTGGATTGGGTGAGTTTAAGAATGTGAGGAATGTGTTTGAGTGGTGTGGTGTGGAATTGGAGGTAGATGAGACTATGTATGACTTTGGGACTTGTTATGAGATTGAATGTGAAAGCTTGGAGCCAGAGAAAGTTAAAGCAATGATTGAGGCATTTTTGAAGGACAATGACATTGATTACAGCTATTCACAAGTGTCAAAGTTTGCTACTTTCCGGGCCGGAAAGTTGCCTTAGTAAGTGAATCTTGTAGTACTTGATTAATTATCCAATATTGTTGCATCTTCTATGTGTCTGTTGTGATTTACATGTATTTGAATGGTGTATGTGTGCATTTGTGTGAAGTAATCTTGGATACACATGATCTGATGTTATGCTTGATAAATTGGCGGATGGAATGAAATTCGTAAAGTTTGTCTATGATTAGTGTTAGGAAGTATTTCATTGGTAAAGTTATTATATAAAAGAGTAGAAAACTGTTGCAATCTATTACATAGAGAGCTTCATTACAACTGTGTAATGAGCCCAAAAAGTCTAAAAAGGGTTGGTTAAATATGAATAATGTTACAAAACGATGCTACTTGCCGGGCTAAAATAGGGAATTCTGACACGCGTGAAGTGAGAGTTAGAGATTAATGAACACCGTTTCTTTTTATAGACATTTGCATTGGCTAAGTGATTGTACAGGCAGATGAAGGAGAATCTCTGTCAATAGTCCTTCAATAGAAAACACTACATTTGCAAAAAAGGTTATGATCTTCTTTTTGCTCTTTGGCATTTTGTATCTGTTGTAGTATTTTGGAATCGAAATGGCCATTTTAAAGCTCAATTTTTTTCTGCAAAAGATTGATCTTGCAGAGAAAGTTTCCTCTTTTTGGGTTGTTGGATTTTTATTTGATTCCTTAAATGCAATTTGATAAGCAACTGAAAAGTCATTGCAATAGTTTAATACATGATGATTAAAAAACTGTGGAGTTGATTAAGCCTAGTTCATTCTATAATTTAGTTTAATACCCTCTCAATTATAAGGGCAAGTGTAATGGCAATATTAGAATTGAAATGAAAAGAAGGAAAAGAGCCAAAAACATACCTGATCTATTTGAAACAGGTTAGCATTACCCTCCGTTATGTCGTGACTCAAAAATGCCTCAATTTGGATTAGTTCAAGGACAAATTTTGATACATGAGTGAACATTATAGAGTGCTAGCGATTACTTGTGATTGAGCTCTTGGAGGTTTTGTTTGTGCAATATGGTAAAATGATAGTAACAGGCTTGCGATGCACTTCTCAATTGCCAATGGTTTTACAAAAACCTATGGAAATTGCAATTGTACCAAGTGTTGTGATATTTTAACGTTCAGCATGATTAGTTTCTCCAATTGTACTGGATTTCCTGCATTTTCTTTGGCGCTTTCCATGTTTTGTGAACAAAGTGAAATCTGAACACCACGACATTATGTCGGGCATCAATTCATATCACTTGATTTCTTGTGGTGATGTCAATTTAGGTGACTATAACCCGCTACATTTCTATTACACTGCAGGTTTACCTTCTAGATGGTACCATATCTCGAAGGCTTGAAGTGTTCATTGCCTCAATATTTTGCAGTTTAAGGCTTACCATCTGGCATATGTTTGAGAAGACTTGACAGACATGAAATAATATTGTGGTTTCCTAATCACTTACCCTCCTGCTGATAAGAGTTTCACTAAACCTCTTGAATATTAGTTTCTTATTTTATTTTTGGAGTACTATTTTGAACATCAACTTCTATTTGGGGAAATGGAGTATGAAGCTTAATTTGGACTTTATGTTTCTCACCTATCTCTTTTTCAATCTGTTTGGAAATGCTTTATTTGAAACCAATGGTCTATCAGAAGCAACCTCTCTATCTCTATGCGGTAGAGGTAAGGTCTTCGTACACTCTACCCTCCTCCCTAGACCCCACTTGTGGATTATATTGGGTATGTTGTTGGCTGATTTGTCATCTTTCAATGCTAGCTTTGTTAGTTCTGGTTACTTTGATCATTACGCTATAGATTTTTTGACAAGATTTAAAATAAATTATTGATGCAACATATCATAAAATTTAAGTAACAATCAAACCAAACATTATATTTAAACTAACAATCATCCAAACAAGCCGTTGTTAATATTCCCCGAAGTTAAAGGAGCGAGCAACAACAACGACGTGAGGTGCTTGTGTACTTACTTACCAACAATAGGTAGATTCAATGTACTGGTAAGTGTTTGATCTATCAAAATGCAGACACCAAGCAAATGCATCATGAACTCCATTGTCAAAATCCCAGAGCTTGTAGAATGACTTATCCACCAAGTTGTAACGTAGTATAACCATTCCAGGAATATGCAAAATCAAGAATGAATCCTCTTCTTTATCTCCCCTTACAACATCTAGCACAGCCATGCCATAGTAATGAAAATCTGTTGTCTGGAGAAAACCTCGAATTATATGAGGAAATGCCAACACAACGTCTTCAAAATTCACCTCGTACTTCAAGAACCACCCTGTACCATCATGTTTCATCTCGTAGACATTGTACAAAGCTAAGTTCTGGCGATTCACTTGTATGAGGTGCAAATGGCCATAAGACTCCCCGAAGTAGACGATCCTGTAATCATCCTCTTCATGATCTTGGACTTCAGGTATGGCAACCTCTTCAAACTTTTCTTGTTCTACGTTGAAACGTTTGATACATGACACATAAATGGCTCCATTCCAGTAAACTAGTCTTGTTTTTGAAACATATATCGTAATGTCTAGGAAAAGTTTGTCCAGAAACTCTCCATTTCTTATGTTCAGATGAGTAAATCTCTATCTGGTGATTTGCAGGTTCAAGTTTAGAAATTTGGAGGGAGATAACTTTGTAATGAGATGATTTCCATGGATCAAAGGCTAAACTCATTCCGATAACATCCCCTGATAATGGTCTAGGAAGTGTGACGAATTGTTGAGTAGTTGGGTTGAATATGTAGTAGTTTTCATCAAACGTGAACGGATTATGAACTGTATGACAGAGCAAAAGTCCATTGCAAGATTGCGATATCATGATTTTAGGATTGTGATGATCATGTTGTAGAAAAGGGAACTTTTGTAATGGTGTTGGAATTGGGTTTTCCAGGCTAAATGACACAAACTTGTGATAAGGGTTAGTTAAAAATGAAGAGTGGTACAAAAAAAGGCCACTTGCAGGGCGAAAACAGGGGACTCTGAGGCGCGTAAACTGAGGGCTAGATATTAAACAAAGCCATTTTCGCGATACACATTTGCAACGAACGAGTGATTTTACAGGGAGATGAAGGAGGATCTCTGTCAATAGTTCTTCATTAGAAAACACTACATTCGCAGAAAATGCTATGATCTTCTTTTTGCTTTTTGACATTTTGTATCTGTACACAGTGTAATTCCACGAGTGGAGTCTGAGGAGGGTAGGATGTATGCAAGTCTTACCTCTACCTGCATGGTATAGAGAGACTGTTTCTGATAGACTCTCGGTTATGTTGAATCTAGTGTAGAATATTGGAACTTGAAATGGCCATTTTAAAGCTGTTTTTTTTTTGTGTGTGTGTTTTGCTGTAAAATTGAGCTTGTAGAGGAAGTTTCCTTTTGATATTCTTTTATTTTATTGATTTATCAAATGGAATTTAATATGCAACTTAAAAGTCAATGCTATATATAGTTTACAATACATGAGGATTAAGAAAATTGTGGAGTTAGATTAAGCTAAGTTCATGTTAAACTTTTGATTTAAATACTACTCAATTGTAAGGGTCAAGTGTAGTGGCAATATTAGTTTTTAAAAAATGAAAGAGAAAGGGTCAAAAAAATATTTCTGAATTAATCGAAATAGGTTTAACTTTACCCTCCGTTATGTTTCAAAACTGTTTTACAACTAGTCAGATAGCTCATAAATATCTTTCTTATTAATGGTAACTTCAAAACAAGGATAAATAAATTAATTTTAATTTTTAAAGTAAAATTAGATATTCTCGTCCATTCAAAATATAGATATTTTTCGTAGCTCTCCAATTTATTTTTTGACTATAGAAGTGCCAGCAAGGTTAATGGATGCTACAACTAATTGCTTTGACTTTGCCTGATCATCAAACATCAAATATTCAACTTTTAATAATTCAATATCTTTTCGTTAAATTTGACCGGTTCAATATTTAAAATTTTATTATTTAAATTTATTTCATTTTTAAAATTTTAACTTCAATTGTTTCCCCTTACTATACTTCATATCGAAGATATTGAGATCAGTTAATTCGTTGATTATATATACTTACATCATTCATTAATAGTTTTAATATACACATTTTATTTTTATTATAATAGAAAATTCAATAAAGTTTATTTTCTACAACGACTAAACCTACCTATCAAAGTGATTTGGACTATCTATACTTCCACTATTTTTTGACTGTCTACATTTTCATTTTTTTTTAGCTTCATACCCTCTGAGTGGATCTAGGATTAAAATTTTATTTTGTATATATAATAGGATATTGAATCCACTTGTCACGAAACTAGAAGCTTCTCGTCTTTTAAGCGAATTCAATAATTTATATGTTGAGAAAAAATAATTTATTTTCATCACATTTGCATATATAGTATAGTTTTTTTAGGTAATTTAATTGATTGAGTTTCCATTTGGACCATGTACCTCCACTCCACCTCCAAATATTAAGAGATTCATAATTTGCTAAGCAGATTACTTAAGACATTCTTAAAAAGGGAAGGAAACTACTCACTCCGAGGGAGGCAGAAAGCTACCGCTTCTAAACTGAACTAGATACATGACCCCGTGCCAGCACGGGGCCCAATATCCGTTTGTCTCATATTAATTGATTACTTTTCATTTGCATGGTACCGAAGAAATTATAAATAAGAAAATAACTTTACTAATTCAACCCTTAAAAATATTTGTGAGAATTTTACAAACAAATGTGACACTTTCAAAAGGAATTAACGGCAAGGGTAATATAGGAAAATTTTAAATAATGTTTTGTTGATTTAGTAAGATATCAACTAATATGAGACAACTATTTTTAGAATAATAGTCAATTAATATGGGAGAAGGAAGTGTCATAGAACTTGAAAAGTTAGCCAAATTTTTATATGATTTTAAGTTGTTAGTACTTTTTATATAATTTTAAAAATAATATATATTACTCTCTTTGTTTCAATTTACGTGGCATATATAGAATTTCAAAAATTAATCATTTTTTATATGTCTTTTAAATATTTAACGTAATTTTCAGATCATCTATGTTACTTCTCCTGTCCCAATTTATGTGGCACTGATAAAATTTTTTTAAAATCAAGTAATTTTTTATATGTATTTTATACTTTTTAAATTGTTAATTATTGTGATTTAAAAACAGCCATGTTGAAAATTGAAAAAACTGTCTCTTCTATATAAGAGAAAAAAGTATTCAAATCTCTACTCAACAAAATTTAACAGATACTTTACCAACAAAAACATATTGAGTATAATTCTACAAGTAAAATCCGAGGGAAGATAGGGTGTATACAGACCTTATGTCTATTTTAGTGAGATAGAGGTGTGTTTCCTATAGATTGGTAGATACTTTACCAACAACAATAACATACCCAGTGTAATCCCACAAGTGAGATCTAAAAAAGGCATTCCGCAGTTGAGATCCAAAGATGGATAAAGTGTATGCAAACCTCACCTCTACCTTTGTGACAGAGAGGTTGTTTCCGATAGATTGATAGATACCTTACCAACAACAACATACCCAGTGTAATCGGTACCAACAACATACCCAATATAATCCCACAAGTAGGATTTAAAAAAGGTAAGATATAAGCAAATCTTACCCCTATCTTTGTCAGATAGAGAGGTCATTTTCGAAAAATCCCACAAGTGAGGTGTGGGAAAGGTAAGATGTACGAAAGAGAGGTGGTTTCCGATAGACTGACAGATATTTAACCAAGTATGCAGAATATTAGTCCAATTAAATGTAACATGTAGCATAAGTAACAATCCAACACTTCATTTGTTCTGAACAAGGATGGTTAATTTCCTACACTGTCAGAGACAGAAAAGCTAAACCTCCCCTTCTCTTTCCACTACATACTCTCCTCAACCATGATAGAGAAGCAGAATATGTTATCTAACAAACACTTCACTTTCTCTTTTTGGCAGGTGGTTGATCCTCGTCTTCCTCCTCGTCTTCTTCCTCTTCCTCATCACCATCATCATCATCATCGTCGTCATCACCCCCTTCATCACCATCATCATCATCGTCATCACTCCCTTCGTTGCCATTAGCTGCAGGATCCTTCTCAGGATCTCCTTCTTCTTCGTCGTCATCTCCCTCTTCTTCACCTGAGAAATCTTCGTCGTTTGCATCATCGTCATCATCCTGATCCTCAGCATCTCCATCGTCGTCATCATTATCATCCTCTGTATCACTGCCATCTTTGACCTGGGTACAAGCTTGGTTCTTTTGACTAAGCGCCTCAAAGGGAAACCTAGAATTGACATCATTAGACTTGTTGAAGCTTGTAACATGGAGCTGCCAGTTCAGTGATACCAAGAATGTAGGTGAGACAAATATTACCTTCTACCGGGGCTTATCAGCTCCGACAATGGAGCAATGCTTACAAACTCTGACGATGGAGCAATGGTTGCCAACTCTGGCAATGGAGCACCATCCTTCAGCAAACATCCCACCTGAAATCCAAAAACTTCCTTAAGGGGATTTAGGCAAAAATTTGAGGAACATCAAGTCCCCAATCAGTGCACCGTAAGCTTAATGACATGTAGCAGTGAACAGGAAGTTTCACAGTATCAAATGACACAAATGTTGTTATGTTTAACGGGGAAGAACAACCGGAATTCAAGGTAAAAGCCAAAAGTAAATTAAATCTTCAAGGCTTGTGAGTACAAATATGCTTCAAGAAGGCACTAAACATACGAAATGCCTACATACATAAAAATTCTTTAGCATTAGCAGTTACAGCGGTGACAAATGTCATGGAAAGAAGATGACTCATCACAATCAAACATGAAGCTCTGTTCAAAGAAATAGTACCAAGCCAGAATAATTATGACCAGTAGAACAACAAGATCCAATAAAAAATGTCACAAATAGCAGAAAATTGAACTAGAAAACCATATTTGACAACACATATCGATGTTCAAAATGTTAGTCTGATCTGTGCATATTTTCAAATATATGAGCAACAATTATTGCACAAATATTCTCTATGCTACTTCTTCCATAATCTTCCTAAAATTCATGACTCATGATAGTTTACTTTAAAGAACTCTTGTTTCTTCATCTTTCTTTTTGATAAGGTAGGTTAAAACCATTGTTTCAACCAACTTCTACAATTATAATCCTTAAATCTGAGCATAACAAACAGCGGTGTATGAATTATAGGGAAGTAGAACAGAGAACATCTATTAGAGAATACCACACAGAGGCGTCTGAATTATAGGAAAAAGAAAGCACAAAACACTTATATATACTGCGTTGACAAGGAGATGATTTCATCTCAAGAAGCTTTGTATGGTTAGGATGTGAATAATGTAAATCAGCTTTAAGACGCTACTAGACTTTCTCTTTTTTTTTTTTTAATAACTGTAGTGTTTGGGGCAGCTTACTTGCACCTCGACGTATTGTACCTGCATCCTCCCCACTAGGTAACTCCCACTAAGGTTTAGGCAGATGGGGGACAGGGAGAGACGCTACTGAACAGTGGCAGTAGTCAATTACAAATCAAACACAACCCCCGTTTAAATTTTCATCTCCAAACATTGTAGGCCAGCAAGGTTAGAAGTTTTCGTAACATTAACAGCCTCACAATAAGCAAGGTTCACAGGATTTAACATGGGATTAACCCTTTGTTAATAGCTTTACGTACCTGTCCTTCACAATCCTCTACTCTTTTGACCACTGAAATATCATGACGATGTGAAATTGCTTGTGGTAATAGCCCTGGATTTCCTCTAAGATAAGGCCTTAATGGAACTTTCGTAAGCTCTCCTTGTACTGACATGACCATACATGTCATCATGAAGGAGAATAATACGTGGAGGGACATGATGTATCTCAATACCATTTTCACTAATAGAACTAGTTAAGAGAACTTTTCTCATTGGGGCTTAAATATAGAAGATTCACATAACAGGAGGGGAGAGTAGTTACAATTACTTGAATTTGGCATTGACATTCAATGCTGGTTTAGGAATAGGTTACTTTATGTTTGAAACATTTATTAGTCTACTAAATGAAATACAAGTAACAGCTTTGTTAATGAAACAGTTTCAACATTCATGTATTCGAATAAATTATGGTTTTACAGGTTGGTCTTTTGATAGTAAGAGTCAGACCAATGTTTTGGACGCGAAAGGCGACAAGGGTCTGCCTCACCACAAGGCGAGATGAGCGGCAAGGCACTCGCCTTTTTGAAGTGCGGCCAGCACCAAATAAACCAAAAAACTAAGATATTTAACTGCATATATAATTAATGAAAATTTCAATAGCAATAACATATTAGCAAATATTTCAATTCAACTGAAAATGGATTGTAGATACTAAAAGTCTAGAACTTGAATGAGAAAAAAAATAACAAAAGTCAAAATAGTGAGAAAAAAAAACAGAGATAGATATAACTCTGAAGTGTGAAGAAGGAAAAAGAAACAAAGGAAGAAAAAATCTGAAGAAGAAAAGAAGAAGAAATGTGTATTAGTTGGACTTTGGAGTCACCGAAGAAATCTAGTCGAGTGGACTAGTTGGAGTCACAATCGCAGTCTAAAAGTGCAATTGTGAAAATTTGGAAAGAAAACCCTAAAATTACCCTTTTAACTTTAGAAATCCTAAATTGGTCGCATTCTTTTTTTAAGAAAATACAAAAGGTCACGCCTTTGTCGCCTTTTGAAGATGGCAGTGCCACAAAGCTTAATAGGCGATGAAGGGTCGCCTCGCCTCTCACCATACCATTGGCGACCGCCTTTCGCAACACTGAGTCAAAAAGGTTAGAAGATCTGACGATTAAGTACAACTACAACATACCTAGTGTAATCCCACATTGTAAGGTCTGTGAAGGGTATACTGTACACATACCTTACCCTTGCACCTTGGAGATAGAGAGACAGCTTCCAATAGACCCTCGACAAGATCTGACTATACTTAGTGTATGAGTAAAAGTTTTCTAAAACTAATTAACTAACTCTAGAAGGTAAAGGTCTGAAAACCACAGTGTAATAGCCTAATCATTACTACCTCGTGAAGGTAGAGACACTATTTGTAATAGATCCTCCCCTCATGTAAAACATATCAACAGAAAAAGACAAGTAAAGCAAATACAGTAACAAAGAATCCATGCTAAAAACAATGAAGAATAACACAGTAGCATAACAAACATTAACAATGAAGAAACAAACTGAATTCTCCAGTAAACAGTTACTTAAAAAAAGAACACAGTCCATATACACAACTTCAAGAACACAATAACAAACACATAAAACTAGAAATTCAAATGAAACAGCTAAATTATCAACTATAAAACCTCAATTACTCTATAAAGAACAAAAAAAAACTAACCCCAAATAACAAGAACATATTTTGTTCAGTGGGGTTGGACTCGAATACAAAACCCACACAACAGAAGCAAAAAAAGAGCAAGAAAACTAAACCCTACAACATAAAAATAAAAACTGTACAAGAAAACAAAAGGGTAAAAGTGTTTTATTTATACCACCATGAGCAGAGAAGCAACAGATCTCTGAGTAACCAAAAAGGTCTCAGCAACAACAGCTTCAAGAACAGAGTTCACCACTATTTTCCCAAAAGCTGCTACTTCAGAGCTGAAACTTTTCACCTCTATTTCCCCTAAAAAAAAAAAAACCCCAAAATTTCCTTTTTTTTAAAAGAAAAAGAGAAACAAGAAAGAGAGTTAAAGTGAAACAAAAACAATTTTGAAAAGAGTTAAAGTGAAACAAAAACAATTTTGAAAAGAGTTAAAGTTGAAAGATTTGGAAGAGAGATGAGGGAGAGTTTTCTGGGTTAGGGTTGGCTTTGAGTGTACTGTCCCCACATTACCGGGGGTGGGGTGTTTTTTTTTGGGGGAGGGGNGAAGGAAAAAAGAAAACTTGGGGAAAATAGGAGGGTTTTTGTTTGGGGGGGGGTGGTTACAAATTTTGTCGTTTTGTTTGGGGTAGGGGCGACTCTACGCTTTGTAAAATAAGGCTTATGCCTTAGACCCAGAGGCGAATCTAAGATTTTTCGAACATGGGTGCACAAAGTAAAATGTATTGAAGTGAGAATTGATCCTTAATTCTCAAGGTCAAAAGCTCAACATCTAACCATGTGGACCATTTAGACTTCTTGTAGTACGGGTGCAAGAATATAATATTATACAAAATCTTTAAAAATATACATATAAAATATCTAATTATACGAAGAGACCACGGGTGTCCTATTTTTTGGCTGTAAATTCGCCACTGCTTAGACCATCTCCAACCCACCTCTATTTTACTCTCCATTCTCTATATTTGGAGAGTAAAATAGAGAGTGGACACTCAAACCCAACTCTATATCACCCTCTATTCTTCATATTTAGAGAGGCGAATAGTAGTTCTCCAAATTTGGAGAATTACAATTCACACTCTCTATTTCACTTTTTAAATATTTTATTATTATTTCTATTACTTTCTAATTAACATATTATTTTACATATAATGTCATTAATTAAATATCTATTATTCATACTTCTTTTAAATGTAATATAATATTTTAAAAAATATATTATTTAATATATACTACTTTCATCCCGAATTAATAGTATTTTATTTATTTTTAATTTTCGTCGATAATATAATTTGATTTTATTATTAATTTTCACTATAAAGAATACACAAAATTAAAATGATAAGATGAAAAATTTAATTTAAAAATACAACACATAATATGATAATTAAAATACAAGATAACAATGCAATACATAACATAATAATTTAAATGCAAGATAAAATACAATACATAACATAGTAATTAATTCGCGATGAAACAAGAATCATGCCGAAAAGATGTTGAACGTGCATTTGGAGTTTTACAATCACGTTTTGCAATTTTTACAGGACCGTCACGTTAGAATAAAATAAAATTTTATATTAAATAAAAAAATAAAATTTTGTATCACATGAAACTTATATAAAATAATTATTGGAAAAAAGAAATAAATGATTTATACTATGAAATAAGAAAATAAGAATGAAATAGAAATAATAATATAATATTGAGGAGAGAAAAAAAGATTCATTTTTAGAGAGTAAAATAGAGAATTGGGTTGGAGTTGGTTGTCTGAAAAAATAGAGAACTCTATAATTGGAGAGTAAAATAGAGTGTAGGGTTGGAGATGCCCTGAGGCCTCAATTTTTTTTTTAAGAATAAATTATGTGTTAAATTTTTATAGAAAAAATTGATTATTTATGATAAAAAGTATAATCTTTTAAAAAATATATTATTTCACCCACTTTAACATCTTTTGTACTTTGTTAAATAAGAATTAATAGTGAAAAGTATTGAACAAAGTGTATTACGAATTCTTTTTTATTTGTTTTTAAATTTTAGTTTCAAGCATTACGACAAGCATATTAAAATGGGGTATACCAAGTCATCAATTTCTTGAGATTCTATGATTCTACTCTTATGTTTATTTAATATTTGTCAACTTATTACTTATAGAATTATGTTAACAATTCATATAATAATTGTCTCACTGAAAGGATGTATTTCAATGTTGAACTGATAAAATCTTACCTAAAATTAATAACTGAAAAAATAATATTAAATTTCATCTAAATAGTGTAAGAAAAGTAAAATTTGAATAAATACATATACGAAGTTTGTTTATATTTTAGGCCTCAAATTGAAATTTCGCTTTAGGCCCCCGATTATGTTGAACCGCCCTTGGTTTGGGGCAAGTAAAATACAAAGAGGTAATTTTGTAGGCGGAATGAGATAAATAAGGATGTTAATTTCTCAAAATATTTTATGAGATTTTTCACCGTCTTACACCTTGTTTGGATGGTTGTTACCCGTAATTGCTTAGAGGGTTGCTACCCATAGTATTGTATTGTTAGGATCGTTTTGTTGGGGCAAGTAAACTACAAAGGGGTAGTTCTGTAGGCGGGATGTGATAAATAACGATGTTTCTCGAAATATTTTATGAAATTTTTCACTGTTTTACACCTTGTTTGGATGTTGTTACCTATAGTATTGTATTGTTAGTTTAAATACAATGTTTGTTTTGATTGTGTTTTAATTATATTGTATCGTATCGTTTCGTTTAAAATTCATTGTTAGATAACAATGAAAAGACTGATTTTATGTAACGACCGATTTGATGTGATCGCGTCGTTACCTTAATAATTTCTGTTCATTTTGTCTTTACTTATTATTTAGTATTTCTATTTTATCATTACCTTACATTTTTCATAATAATTCGATCCCGTACACTATTTTTCTTATAGGTTTATCATTCAAATTCTGGATATGTGACATTATGTAACGATGGAGAACGATACAATCTATCCAAACACTGTATTCATAAGAACAATACAGTAGATACAATATAACACAATACAATACAATACGATACATTATGAAACAATAAGTAACAACCATCCAAACAGAGTGTAGCATAAACTAGTATGTAATGACCCAGGAGGTCATTTTTGGAAATTTTGAACTATTCGTTTAACGTAAGTTAATTAATTGATGGATAATTGTAGATAAATGACTTAATCGACAGTTAATGGGCTAAAGTGATAATTTATTTAAGTTCCTATGCCATTTAGCCTATATTTATTCAATTTCTGCCTGCTTTAATTGCTCTAGGCTTTCCTTAATTGCTGCACACATATGTATTTATATAACAATGTTATATGGAGTATGTAGTTGGATATATGTATAATGATAAGTAATGATTGTCAATTTGGTTCTTAAAAGTTAAATAACAAACCACGTGATTGGTTGTAAATTGGGATAATTTTGAAATCAGTTTGTTAGTGGGTAATCGGTGAGTGACTAGTTGGGTGATTTGATTATAGATAATTTGATGTGTATTGTTGAACATTGAAAAAGAGAAAAGACAAAATATTTGTCATTAATTGGTAGTTGTTCAACGTGGGTCCTGAAAAATTGTGTGACTAACTTTAATGAAAAAATTGATAGGTAATGATTGCTACACTATGTGTGGTTAACAATTAGGAATTAGAATTGGAGATACAGTAAGGACATATGTATTCTTAGGTTCAGAGGTGGTGTTCTTTCCTTGGTAATTTGGTTTAATTTCCTATTATTATCACATTATGAGTTGAGTTTTGACATATTGAGATAGATAATTAAATATTAGATTTATCGTATCATATAAATACCATTCGAATTATGACATCCGATAAAATTGGAACTTAACACAGAGCTTGAAACTTAGGAACTTGATTATAGATTTGAGTGATCTTTTGGGTCTAGGCTAAACCTATAGTAATATAGGTGTTGTTAGTTTCGAAATCTTATTGTAAATATGTACTTGATAGCTTGCATTGGTTTGGAAGCTCAACGAAAAGTGAGGGCTCAAGTCCCGGAGTGATTGTTCGGTTATCTGAGGCAAGTGAATTTCTAAACCCTTGTTAAGTGTATGAAATTCGTGTATATCCTTGTGGTATATGTTTGGGAGTAATGAGAATTGGTGATGGGTTGATTTGTCCATGTTGAATAATTCTAATGATAGAAAAAAGGGTAATAAAAAGATAATATGATTAATTGTTGGTGTGTGATGTTTGAGAGGCTTATTGTTTAATTGTTGATGTTGTATCACGGTTGTATTGTGGTGAATTGTGCATTGATATTAAAATGGTCATCTCATCATTATTTGTGTGAACATGTCATTTGCATTGATTCTGAGACATGATTGTGATAAGTGTTATGTGATAATAGGATGTACTATTTTGAGGGACGTATCGCGCGC
This sequence comes from Solanum stenotomum, assembly GCF_019186545.1. Taxonomy (NCBI): domain Eukaryota; kingdom Viridiplantae; phylum Streptophyta; class Magnoliopsida; order Solanales; family Solanaceae; genus Solanum; species Solanum stenotomum. Next base: position 51,377,781 of record NC_064290.1, read on the forward strand.
CGCGATGGATACTATATTTCGAGGGATGTATCGTGTGCCGAGTAAGATACTATATATCGAGGGTCGTATCGCACACTGCAATGGATGCATGGACATATATGTCCCCCATGGGTCCCAAACTGAGAGACAACGGGTGTGTATCATTAATGGTTGAGGTGGATGATCTTGAATTGAATACGGTTGAGGTGGATTTATAAGAAACTTTTAGTATTGAGTTAAGTTAAATACTTTTAAAAAATTGAATACATCTTAAATAATACATGCAAAATTGGGTGATTTATAAGAATAACGGTTGAGATGGATGATCTTAAATTTTTGACCTTGCTTATCTCGTATATAAAATTTCAAATCTAACAAGTTTTCTCCTTTGAATTTAAAAGTATGCAAGTAAAGCAAGCGGAAACTAAAAAATAAAGATCACTTATTATCAATGTCGTATAATTGGCTAATGTGAAGATCGATGGTCGGCCCATCACATACTTTTCTTGTTTTTGTAAGAATGAATTTGCGGTGTTGAAAAATTTTAAACCAAATTAATTAATTTTAACGATCCAACTTAGAAGTTTTTAGTTGAAGAATAAATTATAAATATATGATCAAATATTGCTATAACAATATTTCATTATAACATTATGATTTTCTCAAACTACATGTTAAGTCAAAATAAGACAAACAAATCAAAATAGGGAAAATACTATTTTGAATGTATAAGTCAAGTAATATGCTTATTTTAATCAACAAATCATTTAATTTCCTTTTTTTTTTTTTAATTTTAAAAAAATGAAGCATATACTTAAACAAGCAAACATAACTTTAAATTCCAAAAAAAACACGCTCAAGAAAAAAGTTGTATGTGGCTCACGTATCAATACATGCAAAACACATGTATGAAGTCTTTCGTGCACTAAGTCATGGCTATATGCGGACCGCATATCACCATATTTTGTCGTCATGCTAGACTTCTCTTCTCATTGGACTCCTTTGTAAATTACTTCATCCATTATAGTTTGACGACCTGGTTCAAAATTTAAGAAACAAATAATTTTTTTTGATATTTATAATGGTCTTAAACCCTTCTATAAGTCTACAACATTTGTATGACTATAGAGTGTTAACCTTTGAAACTTGTGGCCTTAAACATGTTGTAACATTTGTGTTGTTACAAAAACTTCTCATTAGAGTAAAATGATAAGTGTAAACTTAACTATTTTCGAATTCAATAGTCATTCTCTTAGAAACAGACTAAAAAATGAAAGTTTATCACATAAATTGAAGCAGAAGAAGCGGTGAAAGAGAACATCTTGCATGAAAGAAGAGAGGATGTCAAGGTAGCCAAGGAGACTGCCTGAAACCAACCAATAAAAGGTGACCATTGTATTAATAATGGTGTAATTAAAAACCTTTCAAGTAATATTGAAGCAGGCAAGTCATCCTTGGCTACTAAACAATAATATGACTCTCCTCTTCATGTAAGATCTCTCTTCTTTCATATATATATATATATATTGAGATGATTTCTATAAGGCAAGTTAGTCATCTATTTATAGTCACAACAAATTAGTAAAAATGGAGAAATAAGCATCTTTTTCAAAAATATAGTAGCTTTATGTTTTCCTTTATTGCTTTGACTTTTGGTTTCTTAGCTACATTATCTATTTTCCCACATTGGAATAAGTTCTTATCCTTAGTGGGAATGTATTGCATCCCAATACCATAGAACCATACTGAAAGATTTATCTAATTTTTAGTATTGTTATTTTGCTGAATAATAAGTTATATTATTATTGTGATATTTAATTGTTTCCCAACACCATATATATGCCCAATGATCTAAAGTATATCAAGCAAATTGACCATGGAGTAATTATGTGGATAGGAATATGCGGGCATAGTTTGGGCCAATTGAAATTCGAATTTTTGACAATTTTATTTTTAAATTTTATAGACTTTGGATTGGATATGGGATTAAATACTACAAATTTTTTATTATTCAAAAAAATTATATCTTATATACAACCTTATTCATATCAAAGATTCAATATATTAGTACCCTATGACCATATTCAATTACACGACATACGTGATAGGATAGTCTAAATCCTTATTAACACTAGAAAGTTTTACATTTTAAGGAGCAAACTATTAAGTGAATTGATATTGTTAATTGTTATCGCCAGACATAGAGGCACAAAAGTCATAATCGAAAATCCGAAATATTCAAACTGATTATCCAAATCAAACTTAAAAGTTTATTTGAATTCTATTTAAATTGTAATAAAACCAAATATCCAAATCAAAATTTTCATATCCAATCCAAATGACACGATCATCCCATCCCTAGATAGGAAACTTCTATTTCCATTTTTGAGAATGTACAAACTAAAATAACCTCCAAGAAACTATTAAGCTATTGTACCCTTCACTAGTGCATAAATTCCCAGTAATTCCACCAATTTTGTAAATCTTTTTTTATTTTTATAATTAGGTTAGTATATATCCATTGAATAAATATGATTAAATGGAGCATACTAAATACTACTGATAAATTAAAAGGTCATTTGCACTTCTGCCCTATTTTGTGTTCCTCTTTAATTTATATACTTCTCACAATAAATTACTTTTTTCATAGAGTATAAATTTATATTTTCGTTCCATAATATTCATAGATTATGTCGAGGCACAACTTTAATTTCTAAAGAACTTATGCAAGCATACGTTCAATTACTACAAGAAAAAAAAATCAACAGGGTAATAATTAAAAATCAACCCTATTAAAGGACAAAACGTGCAATTTATGTACACTCTAAAATCGAGCCCAAATAATTTTGGATTAAAATCATATGATATGTGTATGCCTTCAAATAATTGTGTCATTACTCATGCCTCTTTTAGTGGCATGGACTTTGATTTCTTTCTAGCTATTCCAAAGATTTGATTCGAATCAGATTCTGTAAGAACAAATAAGTCATAACTAGAGGCTAAAGGGAACAGAATGGAGTGGAGGACTAATTATTAACTAATGAAGGAGCCAAGAGAATAACAGTTTCGAGTTTGAGCCTTGAGAATGTAGAAAGATAGTACTCTTGATAAGAATTGCCCCTTCAATAGGCTTATGTAACAAAATCTGAATTAGTCGGGTCAATAAAATTTGAAACACCAAATGTTATAAAAAAATAAATTTTTGAGTAATTTGTACTTTCTAAGAAATGGAAATAAAAACTTCCCATACATATATAATTATTCCATGGTCAATGTGCTTGATATACATTCCTTCTAATTAGAATTGCTTGAAGATAAGGTGAGGGCAAGTGTCTTTACAAATGAATAGAACTTATTCCTATTTGAGAAATCAAAAGACCAATAAAGTCAAAGACAATAAAGTAACTTTGCCATAGATGCTTTAGTTCTCCATTGGAGTACTATTTTGCTATGGATAACTTGGCAATTTGTAACATCATCTCAATAATTTATTGTGACTGTAAATACATGTCTTACATACCATATAGTACTCAGCACAAACAAAAATTAAAGAAAAGTGTAGTCTTACATGAAGAAAAGAGTCATAATTTGTTTAGTAGCCAAGGATCATGACTTGCTTGCTCCATTACTTAAAAGGTTTTTAATTAACATACCATTAATACAATGGTTACCTTTAATGGTTGGTTTCAGGCAGTCTCCTTGGCTACCTTGACATATTCTTTTCTTTCATGCAAGACTTTCACTATTAAAAAATTGTAAAAACATCGATCCCGAAAGATTGATTGTTTTTATCGATCATAACTTTATCGACCTTCGAATAAAAGAGTGGCCTAGCATGATGAGAGGAGTTTTATTTGGTAGCCAAGGATGACTTGCCTGCACCACTTAGAAATGTCTTTACATGCACCATATATAATATCGATGGTCATGTGTCCTTTCTTTCTTGGTTTTAAATTACAAGGACTTTCATTTGCTATACAACTCATAATATAATTCATTGTATATATGGAGATATATATAATCCATTGAAGTTAGGTCGTGTGCGACTATATAGTCATTTTTTTCCCTTCAACTTAGCCTAAGCAAAAAATTAATAGTTAGCGGACGGAGCTTTACAACATGTGTGCTAACAACATACTTAAAATTTAAACCTATCTATTGAAAATAATAACAATAATAATAAAAAGGGTAAACGTCTAATTTCCCACCAATTGTTTCTTTTTGTAACTTTTTTTTTAATTAAATGGTACACAAGGGATTCAAAACAGTTAGGGGTCGTTTGGTACGCGGTTTGAAGGTGAGTTATGCAGGTATTAAATTCTACTTAAATAATATCACGTTCGGTAGCTAATTAGAAAGTAAATTATTTATGTATAAAATTAATATTGTGTTTGGTTTGCTATTTAAACCCAATATAATTAATGCATGCATAAGTTATATATGAGAGAATCTATGTATTATTTTATGTGGATAAAGATGGAATAACTAATACACGTATAACTAATACATGAATAACTAATTCATGCATAAAATCATATACAGAATCCCTCGTAGCTAATCCCTATATTATATTAATACTTGCATAGGGGTCATTTGGTACTTGGTTAGTACATGTATTAGATCCTACATAAATAATATCATGTTTGGTAGTTGGTTAGAACTATGTATAAAATTAATATGATATTTGATTTGCAATTTAGAGACCTACATCTATAACTAATACATGTATAAGTTATAGACATAATACATAAACCTTATACTGATACAATATATATATATATATATATATCTATATATATATATAATAATGATTTAATATCGATTAAGCGAAATTATCAGCATTAACGATATCAATACAATATATGATACTGATTTAATATTAGTTAAACGAAATTAGTTGATGATATAAAGGGGTATATGTTTGTAATTATTTTGCTTTTATGAGGTATTTACTTATTTCCCCTAATTAAGTTAGAGAATTACTCTGTCAAAATTATAAATTAATAGTCGAAAAGATTTGAACAAAGTGAAGTACAAATACTTTTCTTATTTCTTCTAAATTTTTCTAGCATTACAACAAGTATATTAAAGTGTGGACCCAATTTCTTGAATCGAATTCTATGGTTCTAACCCTTATCTTTATTTAAAATTTGTAAACGTCTTACTTATAGAATTATGTTAAAAATTCATATAATGTTTGCCTCAGTAAAAAAAATGTTTTTCAACATTAAATTGATAAAATTTTACCTAAATCTAATAACCAAAGGAAAAAGTTTGAAGAAATCATTTATATAAAAAAAAAAAAAAGTAACAATTTGCATCTAAAAAAAATATAAAAAAATAAATTTAAATAAATATATATAAAATCTGTTAATAGTTTAGGTCTCTAATTAAATTTTCACTTTAAACCTCCAATTACATTAACCCGCCCCTGATTGAATATAAAAAAACTAACATATTGAAACCTTCCTTTCTTATATTAATATAAAAATGTTGCCCGTGCTATGCACGGGCTCAATAATATAAATGGTATGTTTTGGGGCTAATAATCGAGTTTTTGAAGCGATTGTTTGCGTGGATAAAAGAATAAGTTTTTTTATCACAAACTTGTATTTTCTTTGACGCTATTTAAGGCATAATAAGACTACCCACATACAATATTTTGTAAATATTTTATGTTGTCAATTATCATGATTTATAGTATTTTTACAATAGATTCACTTCAAGAATCAGTGATATTTTTGTATTTTTTTCAAAACATATTTTATGTTGTCAATTATCATGATTTATAGTATTTTTACGCAATTTTTAAATATAAAAAAAAATAAGACAAATAATTTAAAATGGACCCAATATATGTTATTTTTGTTGTCTCAATCTATGTGACACAAATGAAATTGAGAGAGTCATCCGCCCTTGATCGAATATAAAAAAACTAACATATTGAAACCTTCCTTTCTTATATTAAAATAAAATTTACAAAATTATTGAAAAGTTTTACTTTACTTATTTTCTTACAAATATTGAATATACATGAGATATATGCCCCGTCAGATGTCTTGTGAATTGAGATTTATGTCTCGTTCCGTTGCATAAAACGTCTTGCCTCATACTTGTACAGTTTAAAACATTATTCATCTTTTAACTATCTTGCTCGCCTCACACCCAAAAAAAATAAAATTGATTGCATAAATGGAAGACTTGCTCCATACGTTGTTGGTTGTTGTTGGCCTCAAAAGCAANATATATATATATATATATATATATATATATATATATATATAATGATTTAGTATCGATTAAGCGAAATTATCAGCATTAATGATATTAATACAATATATGATACTGATTTAATATTAGTTAATGATGTAAAGAGGTATATGTTTATAATTATTTTGCTTTTATGGGATATTTACCTCATTGAAAAAAAGTTCAATTTATCATTATTTTCATTTATCTTGTTTTTTAAAAAACATTGGAAAAATTTGAGATCTCAGCCAACCACTATACATATGTGTCAATAGTTCAATTCATCCCATCATATTCATTGATATCTTCCAATGGCATATTATGTAATTTTATAGGAAAGCATGAACCGTTGAAGTTGTTGATATGGTCCAAATAGCCAAACACAAAAGCCAATCTTACTAATCAAACTTAAGTTGTTGATATGGTCCAAATAGCCAAACACAAAAGACAATCTTACTGATCAAACTTATCTCGTAAAATATTATTATATTCTTAAGCCCCAAGAGCAGGCCTCGCAGTCGCGCGAGCCGAATGACGTAGGTGCATAAAAGTATTTAACTTTTCATTGAATCGCCGACTTAATGTTTTAAGAGATAAGGCATATGCCCTAGATCGCCAATTTTGGGGTTCTCAAATTTTTATCAAAAATAAATTATGTGTTAAATTTTTAATTAAAAATTGATTATTTAGATAAAAGATATATATTTATTCTCTTTAACTCCATTCAATGAGAAGAAGTCAAGTAAATATTGTTCTGCCTCTTTATATTTTCTCCGTTAATACTTATATTATTTTATTCTTTTTAGCTCATTTGTACTCTTCTTCTTCTTCGTCTTCTTCAAATTTTTGATAAGTTAGAGAATTACTCTGTCAAAATTATGAATTATTAAGTCGAAAAGATTTGAACAAAGTGAAGTGCAAATGCTTTTCTTATTTCTTCTAAATTTTTCTAGCATTACAACAAGTATATTAAAGTGTGGACCCAATTTCTTGAATCGAATTCTATGGTTCTAACCCTCATCTTTATTTTAAATTTGTAAACGTCTTACTTATAGAATTATGTTAAAAATTCATATAATGTTTGCCTCAGTAAAAAGAATATTTTTCAACATTAAATTGATAAAATTTTATCTAAATCTAATAACCGAAGGAAAAAGTTTGAAGAAATCATTTATAAAAAAAATTTAAAAGTAACAATTTGCATCTAAAAAAAAATATAAAAAAATAAATTTAAATAAATATATATATAAAATCTGTTAATAGTTTAGGTCTCTAATTAAAATTTCACTTTAGACCTCCAATTACGTTAACCCGCCCCTGATTAAATATAAAAAAACTAACATATTGAAACCTTCCTTTCTTATATTAAATATAAAAAAAAAATTACAAAATTATTGAAAGTTTTACTTTACTTATTTTCTTACAAATATTGAATATACATGAGATATATGCCCCGTCAGATGTCTTGTGAATTGAGATTTATGTCTCGTTCCGTTGCATAAAACGTCTTGCCTCATACTTGTACAGTTTAAAACATTATTCATCTTTTAACTATCTTGCTCGCCTCACACCCAAAAAAAATAAAATTGATTGCATAAATGGAAGACTTGCTCCATACGTTGTTGGTTGTTGTTGGCCTCAAAAGCAAATGTCTTTTTTAAAATTTTCCCATTGATGTCTTTTGACCATAGACTACTATATATACTCTGTTAAAAAAAAAAAAATTGGTTTGTAGAGTGAAGATTGACCAAAAAAATGGATAGAGAAGACATTGAGTGTTCATTGATTGAAGAAAGTGTAAAGAAAAATGAGATTTTGGGAGAAGTAAAGAGGTTATTGGTATTAGCAGGGCCTTTAATGTCTGTTAATTTTTTACTTTCTTGTTTACAGGTTATATCTATAATGTTTGTTGGTCATCTTGGAGAGTTATCCCTTTCTGGTGCTTCAATGGCTACTTCATTTGCCTCTGTATCTGGTCTCAGCTTGTTGGTTAGTCTATTTTTTAAACTTATTGGTAGGCGTGCAAATAAAAGTCTCGTATTAATAGCTGAAAAGTTTGAGCCCTTTTGAGAAAAAAATACATGCAGGTTTGGTCCAAAATGGACAATATCACAGTAGTATTTACTTATTGTGCTCTTGGTGTTTGAAGAAATGTCTATTCCATTAGTTAAAACTATGTTGAAGTGTGTGAGCATCTCATCTAAAAATTTAAGTTATTAGAGGGAACACACTTTTATTATTTAATAATATTTTCAACACGCCCCTTCATGTGCGGGCCTGATTTTCTTTCTTGAGCCAAACGCGTGAAAATTCTTTTTTATTTGGGTGGCGGTGAGATTTAATCTCAGGACCTCTGTCTGCTCTCTGATATCATGTTGAAGTGTGTGACCATCTAATCTAAAAGTTTAAGCTATTAGAAGGAGGGGAGCACATTTTTATTATTTAATAATATTTTCAACAAGCTCTCATGTTAATATTTGTTATTAAGCTATTATTTGGTCATACATTTTGAAACCTAGAAAAGTTTGAGTGTTTAAAGTTGTGATTTTTGGAATTTGAAGTTGTGTTTGGACGTGCATTTTACTTGAAAAATATTTGAAGTTATGTGACTGGAAGTCTCAAATGCTGGTCTGAGCCGGTTTTGGGAACTGAATAATAGTTGAAGATTGGAATTCCAAAATCTGATCAAATTTTATTGCCAAACAGATATTTGAAGATAAATTTTCAGAATCTACTCCCAAATGCTAGTAAGCTAAAATGGTTGTACTGATAAATGCTTAATGGAATTTTACCATGTCGGACATGTTTACTGAGTGTTTCATTTAGTAGAATTTTACTCACATCCACTAATTGATACATATGGAACTAAGTTCATTTTGTAGGTTATTGTATAACCTATAACTGAGTATATAGAAATTTATCTTTTTAGTTATTTGGTACCAACTTAAATGGTGTTTTAGCATCTCTAAATATCATACTGCATCTTGCTAGAGCAGCTAGGATTGGCAAGTGCATTGGACACTTTATGTGGGCAATCATATGGAGCAAAGCAGTATCATATGCTCGGTATCCATATGCAAAGGGCAATGCTTGTTCTTCTACTGGCCAGTGTTCCTCTTGCCTGTATTTGGGCTAATGCAGGACATATTCTTGTATTATTGGGACAAGATCCGGAAATAGCAGCTGAAGCAGGAAGTTATGCGCGATATATGATTCCAACTATTTTCGCCTATGCGCTTCTTCAGTGTCATATTAGATTTCTACAAGCCCAAAAAAATGTGATCCCTATGATGTTCAGCGCCGGAATCACTACTTTACTGCATATATTCACTTGTTGGATTCTGGTGTTTAAATCTGGGCTAGGCAACAAGGGGGCTGCTCTGGCTAATTCTATTTCCTACTGGATTAATCTCTTGTTGCTAACGGCATATGTCAGAATATCGCCTTCCTGCAAAAACACTTGGACTGGATTTTCGAAAGAGGCATTTCATGATATATGGACATATATGAGACTTGCCATTCCTTCTGCTGTTATGCTCTGGTAGTGTTCTTAATCTATGTGAACCATTTATTCGATCGCCCTTTCAAAATGAACAAATGAAACAAAATATCTTTGCTTTTCTTGACAACAGCTTAGAGATTTGGTCATTTGAAATGATGGTTCTGTTGTCCGGACTTCTTCCAAATCCAAAGCTAGAAACGTCGGTTCTTTCAATCAGGTTGGACTTCTTAGACACGCTAATACAAATCTCAAGTTGACATTTCAAAGGGTTGCTAATTTTGAATTATTTCAGCCTTAATACATGTTCCATGGTGTATATGATACCTCTAGGACTAAGTGGTGCCACGAGGTGAATTTCCAACATCGTTAATTTTTCCTTTATATGGTTCTTCATTAGTTTGTATAATTAATTGGTTTTCTCCTCAGTGTAAGAGTCTCAAATGAACTAGGTGCAGGACGACCTCAAGCAGCTCGTTTAGCAGCTAGTACTGCAGTATTCTTGGTGGCAACAGAAGGAGTTATTGCAGCAATAGTGTTGATTTTTGTTCGTAAACTGTGGGGCTACTGTTATAGCACTGAGGAAGAAGTAGTGTCATATGTAGCACAGATGCTAGTCTTGCTAGCAGGATCCCACTTCTTAGATGGCATTCAATCTGTACTTTCAGGTTCGTCCAAATTTTTACAATATGAGTTTCCTGCTTTTATATTTCAAGACTCTTGACTACAATTCTTGATTTGTCTAAAACAAGGCTTGAGGAGGCTAGACGGGTATGTTGCCCGTACTCTCCAAAAATGTTGTCGGACACCCCAAAAATGTACTACTTATGGAGGATCTGACACGCACCTGGCAACACTTTTGAAGAGTCCAAGCAAATTTGGAATAGCTAAATGCAGCAGTTTGATTAGCTAATCGAGAGAGTGGGTTCTGAAGTGTATATCTATTGCTATCTACACTTGTTTTTCACACGCGCACACATATATATGTTCCCCTGGAACTCTGAGTTCTACGAGCTCACAAACCCATTCTATACTTGTTTTTTTCATAGACATACATATATGATTAGACCCTGAAACATTGAGTTCTGCTGAATCCGCAAACCCATGGTTGGATTTGCAACTAAAGTTAAATGACTAGATGATCTTATCACCTATCAAAATCCAGGTACTGCGCGAGGGTGTGGATGGCAAAAGATTGGGGCACTTGTCAACTTGGGAGCTTATTACCTTTTCGGAATACCTGTTGGTGTTATATTAGCTTTTGTCTACCATTTAGGTGGAATGGTACGTACTCCTTCAAGCTTCTCATTTTTTTAGTATTTCTGTCTTTCGAACTATGAAAAAATCTTCGGAAGATATGATTTTCAGGGACTATGGTTGGGAATCACTCTTGCCCTTTTTGCACAAGCACTACTTCTTTTAATAGTTACTCTTCGGACAAATTGGGAAAAAGAGGTAAATTTCTCTTGAACTCTTTGGTAACTCAGGCGGATTCTTGAATTGTGTTATCAACTCATCTAAAAGTTTAAACTGTTAAGGAGAACTTACTTTTAATTACTTAATTATATTGTGTCTCAACACAGATCTCCGGTGTTTGATTTCTTATCTAGAACACCGAGTTCTATGAAGTATGATGTAAGTCTTTTTTTGGGTTTTATAGGCAAAGAAGGCAGCTGATAGGGTGACTCCTGTGTTACTGGATAGTGATTCGATTGCAGGAATCTCAAGGATTCGAGGATCGACAGATTGTTTAGGAGAGAACTCGAGAATACAATTAATGGAGATGCATAGAAGTAGAGAGAATAAGAGAGAAGAATGAACTGTATATTTCATATCTTGTATGGAACTGTATTACACTTTATATAGAATTGAAATACAACTGAAATGGATTCAATTCTAACTAACTCTGTTATTTCGATTTATGTGCCTATCTAACTAACTGTTACTACTTCTATCACTAACTAATATATGAAATCTCTTTTTCATGTAATAGTACTCCCCCCATACAAAAGATCCTTGACCTCAAGGATCAAAAGAAGGAAATCGTGTCTTCAGGACAGTAGCAAATTCCCAAGTGGCAACATCAGCAGGTAGTCCAACCCATTTAATCAACACCTAAGCAACAACTTTGTTGCCTCTCTTAACCATCCTTCTTTGCAAAACAGATTCAGGACTAGGACAATTTGGACTAGCCAAATCAATAGTAGGAGGACAAGAAATGGAAAAAGGAACCTCATAACACCTCTTTAACAATGACACATGCACAATAGGGTGTATCTTCACTGAACTAGGCAAAATGAGGGTGTAAGCCGCCGGACTAACTCTCTTGATGATCTAAAATGGTCCATAATACTTAACAACTAGCTTGTGGGAAGAATGTTGAGATATGGTAGCTTGTTTATAAGGCTTCACTTTAAAATAAAACCAATCTCTAACAGAAAATTGTCTATCACTCCTATGAGAGTCTGCTTATTGCTTCATCCGAAGCTGAGCTGTTAGTAAGTGATGTTTTCGTAGCTGCAACTTGAGCTCTCTATTCACCAACGTAGTGTCAACTTCAGCAGAGGCTGACTCACCTGGTAGATAAAGAAGATGGAGGAGTGGGAGTCGACTATACAAAGCCTCATAAGGGGTTGTTTGAATGGCTGAGTGAAAACAAGTATTATACCAGTACTCAGCCATAGGCAAACAAGCTAACCAATTTGAAACATCATCATTACAGTAGCATCGCAAATAAGTTTCCAAGCATCTGTTTAAAACCTCAGTTTGTCCATCAAACTGAAGATGATAAGCCGTAGAGGTATTCAACAATACAACCTGCAGAGTGAAGAGCTCTTGCCAGAAGGAGCTCAAAAAAATAACATCTCTATCACTAGTAATAGCATCTAGAAGACCATAGAGTCGGACAATGGTATCCAAGAAAACTTGAGCAACTGATTGAGATGTGTAAGGGTGTTTCAAGGGAGGAAATGACCATATTTGCTGAGTCTATCAACCACCACCAAAATCACCTCATGCCCTTTAGACTTAAGAAGACCATCAGTGAAATCCATACTGATTTGAGACCAAACTACCTTAGGAATTGGCAAAGGTTGTAACAAACTAGGGTATGCAGCCAAATCAGACTTATTCTTTTGACATATATCACATTTTTGAATGAATTCTTTCACTTCCATCCTTATGTTCTTCCAATAAAACAGTGACAACAATCTCTTGAGGGTAGCTTCAACTCTTGAATGACCACCAAGAGGGCCAACATGCCACAAGGTAATAATGTCAGTCCTCAAGCTCTGTACATTTCCAATCACAAGCTTTCTTTTCCTTTTCAACTAACCATGTAACCAAGTGAATTGGCTGTGGGAAGTAGGATCCGCCTGTAGGTCGGTGATTAACTGATGCAACTCCTGATCTGAATACCAACTCGCCATTATAGCTTGAAAAAGATCAGTATTAGTAGGTGAAATTTTCAAAGCCAGAAATTCAGCTCCAGTCACTCTAGAAAGTGCATCAGCTACTTTGTTCTCAATTCCCCTTTTGTACTCAATAGAGTAATCAAATGGCATGAGTTAAGTCAACCACAATAATTAAGAATTAGTATGCAACTTTTGCTCCATAAGAAACTTTAAGGCTTTCTGATCAGTCCTAATAACAAACCTCTGACTTAGTAAGTATTGAGACCACTTAGTAACAGCTTGAACAATTGCCAATAACTTCCTATCATATACTGATAAGGCAACATGCCGGGGAGACAAAACTTTACTAATAAAAGCTATAGGATGCCCTTCCTGCATAAGCACAACCCCTATTCCATAGCCACTAGCATCTGTTTCAACAATTAAAGTCTTGCTTGCATCAGGCAAAGCCAAGACAAATGCTTGAGTTAGTGTCTCTTTCAATTGTACAAAGGCTTGTTGAGCTGTGGAATTCCATTTGAACTTATCCTTCTTTGTAAGATCATTGAGAGGTCTACTAATCATCCCAAACCCTTAGATGAACCTTCTATAATAACCAGCTAAGCCTAAAAACCCTCTCAACTGCTTAAAAGTAGTTGGGACAGGACAATTTTTAAATGCTTTGATATTCTAAGGATCAGTCACACCCTCCGTTGTGATAAAGTGACCTAGGTATTCAATCCTACGAACACCAAAGAAACATTTACTTTTTCTAGCAAATAACTGGTGCTCCACCATCTTCAAAAAGACAGACCTCAAGTGTAATACATGATCTTCTAAGGTCTTGCTATATATCAATATATCATCAAAAAATACCAATACTTGATTCCTTAGAAATTGCTGGAACACAGTATTCATTAATCCTTGAAATGTGGCTGGAGCATTTGACAATCCAAAGGGCATAGCCAAGTACTCAAAATGCTTAGAGTGAGTTGTGAAAGCAGTTTTAGGCACATCCTCATTAGCCATTCATAGTTGATAATATCCAGACCTTAAGTCTATTTTAGAGAATATCTTGGACCCTCCCAATTCATCCAATAGGTCCTCCATTATAGGAATTGGAAACTTGTTCTTGATAGTAGACTTATTTAAGTCCCTATAATCTATACATAACATCCATGACCCATACTTTTTGCCTACTAACACAACTGGTGACGCAAAAGGACTGCAACTAGGTTGTATAATCCTTTGATCCTATATTTGTTGTACTAGACCCTCAATAACATCTTTTTTTACTGAAGGATATCTATAGGGTCTCTTATTCACAGGCTCCACACCAGATTGTAGTACAATTCTATGATCAAATATACCCTAGAAGGTGGTAAATCAACAAGATCATTAAATAGAGCAGAAAATTCTGATAATACCTCCAATAATGCAGGATTTTCCTCAGTCTGTTTGTCATTTTCCAATGAATTCCCTTTCATTTCATCACTCCATCGAGGGACTACCTGAATCATGCAAAGTTGGGATTGATTTCCTGATTGTTTGGACAATCTTCTAGCACTAAAATTTAATATTTGACTGCCAGATCCCCTGAGTAAATGCTTTCTACCCTTGTACCAAAACTCCATTGTTAAACTCCTGAAATTCATCTTGATATCACCTAATGTTAACAACCACTGAACCCCCAACACAACCCTACATGAACCTAGTGGAAGTAGTAGAAAGTCAGCTACAAACTCGACTCCCTGTAGCAACCAATTGACAGTAGTCATTTTGTCCACCTTCATACTTCTATTAGTTGCAGCAATCACCTTAGTGTTAATGGACTTTACCTCACACCCTAACTGCTTGACTAAATCAGGATCTATGAAATTATGAGAGCTACCAGTGTCAATGAGGATATGTAATGCCATTTTAGAATGGTACCCAGTTACTTTCAAAGTCCTAAAACCCAATGACCCATTTAAAGCATGCATTGAGATCTCTATGTGCTCCACAGGTTCCCCTAAATCTAACGTATCACTCTGCGATTCTTGCAAGATATTTCCTTGATCCTCTATTAAATCCTGCAACTCATCCCTTTCATCCACTTCCAACAAATATAATTGTTTAGAAGTTTTACACTTGTGTCTTGGAGTGTATTTTTCAGAGCAAAAATAACACAACCTTTTGGCCCTTTTTTCATTCATCTCCTCTAAGTCCACAGTTCTTCTACCGATTCCTTTAGAAAAACTGGAATTATTGCTACCTGGAGTAGGTAAAAGAGGCTTACTAGTAAAATTCCTTTGGTCCAAGAACTTCCTTGTATGCATCTGAGGTTGATTATGGTCAGGTTGCCTCACCGCCTGCAGGTATGCTTCCTGTATTCTTGCACTCCTGTACACCTGGGATAATAAAGTAGGATTGGTGATCTTCACAACAATATTCAGCTCAGGTTTCAGACCCCTAATAAAACAGCTAATAGCATTCTCTTGTGACAAATTCACCCTTGTCAAGTTTCTCTCAAACACTGATTGATAATCCTTTACACTACCAACTTACTTGATTTTTTTGATTTCCTCCATGGGATCATCAAAATCAGTACCGAATCTTTCAACCAATGCCCTCACATAGTCACCCCAATTGGGTGGTTGTAAGTATGGTCTATAGCACATGAATGACAAATTCCATTGGATGGCATCCCCTTTCAATTGCAGAGCTGCAACTGTAACTTTCTCGTCATGACCAACATTCTCCATGGAAAAAAATTGATCAATTTTAAACAACCATGACCTAAGATTTTTCCCCTAAAACCTCAAGAACTCAATTCGTGACCACCTATTGAAGTTCGATTGGTGAGATTGGGAATTATTACATGTGCGAGGACTTCTTTCCCTTTCCCTATGAACCCCTAAACCATCATTTCCATCAGAAACACCCTCATGTCCCAATGGAACAATACCCCTGCGATTTTCTGTTGAAATCTGATTCCTCAATTCCATCACTGCATAATCTAATTTCTCTAGCTAAATTCCCCATCTTTGTTACCAGATTTTGCATCATATCCCGTAAATCCCCAATTTCTGCTACAGAATTGTCATTATTTGTTTCCCCAACTGGTCAACTTCCTTTTGCCATCATTGCCAAGGAACGTTAAGCTCTGATACCAATGTTACCGGATAGTGATTCGATTGTAGGAATCTCAGGGATTCGAGGATCAACAGATTGTTCAGGAGAGAACTCGAGAATATAATCAATGGAGATGCATAGAAGTAGAGAGAATAAGATAGAAGAATGAATTGTATATTTCATATCTTGTATGGAACTGTATTACACTTTATATAGAATTGAAATACAACTGAAATAGATTCAATTCTAACTAACTCTGTTATTTCTATTTATGTGCCTAACTAACTAATTGTAACTACTTCTATCACTAACTAATATATGAAATCTCTTTTTCATGTAACATCCTGAGCTAGCTAACAGAGAGTAAAATGCAGAATGACACTTGATTTGGATGGAAATGGGGCGGGGTGAGGCGAGGCGGGTTGAGCCTTAATCCGAAAAATCTTTGTTTGTGTTTAATCAAATCTATGAAATTAAACAAGGCATTGAGAATTTGGAGAATAAAATCTATTTGATGTTTCATTCATTATTTATTGCAAAAAGAAATGAAACATTTTTATTAATTTATATACCACAAAGGAGTCTTGTCTACATCAAACACTTTTAACATGAGAAAATTGGAAGAATCAAATCCATTGGTTAATATAGTCTTGTTTTCTTCATTTTAAATATATATGTTTTTCAATTATATAGGATCCCTATTATCTTATATAACAATAAAACCAAATAACCAAAAAGTTAAATAAAAATATTGAATCAAAGCAAGTTAATTTTGATTCGAATTAGATGATAGGTTTTTCAAAACAATATATTTGAATAATGCAGAACTAAATTGAGGGGAAGAACATAGCTGAAGCTACTAGTTGAAGCCAAGTTAATAATTATGAAGGGAAGCACATAGCTGAAGCTGACATGTTAACGACCAGCTGTGTGCTCCTAGCCTCTTCTATATATTAGACTATTAGTAATATATATTGAGATTATTGCTATATGTCAAGTTAGTCATCTATTTAGAGTCATAACAAACTAGTAACAATGTAGAAATAAGATAAGCAAATTAAAACCGAGACAATAATAATTTGAATGTACAATTCAAGTAACATGCTTATTTTAACCCACAAATCTATTAATTTTCATTTTTTTTAAATAATATATAATCAAATCAACAAACATAGCTTTAAATTCTAAAAAAAAAATCACTCAAGAAAAAAGTTGAATAGAGCCATATGTACCCCACATATCAATACATGCAAAATACATATATGAAGCCCTTCATGTTCCAAGTCCTAGATATATGTGAACTACATTTGACTATATGTGCCACAAATCCTCAGCGTGTTCAAATAAAAGTTCAACTCTTTTACAGTCCATATGTGGTGGATATGCAAACCACAATAAGCCCATGAAAATGGCTCAAGTATTTCATAAATAAGACTCTTCTTTTCGTCTCATACCCATTTTGCTCTCTTGATATTGGAAGAAGAGAAAGTATTGCATGAAAGAGAAGAGCTTGTCAAGTCAGCTAAAGATGACCTGCTTGACTTCAAGAACGAAAGAACATATGAAAGATCTTTTCAGAAGTGGTGCAGGCAAGTCATCCTTGGCTACCAAATAAGACTCTTTTCATCATGCTAGACTCCTCTTCTCATTAATTTGACTCCTTTGTAAATTACTTCCTCCATTATAGCTTGACGACTTGGTACAGAATTTAAGAAATAATTTATAAAAACTTTTGATACTTATAATGGTCTTAAACCTACTATAACATTTTTATGACTTTAGAGTGTTAACCTTTGAAACTTGTTGCCTCAAACATGTCATAATATTTGTGCTAGTTAGAGTAAAGGAGAAGTGTTAAGCTAAATGTTTTCAAATTCAAAAGTGTGTCATTCTCTTAGAAACATACTAAAAAAATAAAAGTTTATTAGATAAATTGAAACAGAAGAAGCAGCGGAAGAGAAATTCTTGCATGAAAGAGGAGAGCATGTCAAGGTAGCCAAGGAGACTGCCTGAAACCAACCAATAAAAGGTCACCATTGTATTAATAATGGTGTAATTAAAAACCTTTCAAGTAATATTGAAGCAGGCAAGTCATCCTTGGCTACTAAACAATAATATGACTCTCCTCTTCATGTAAGGTCTCTCTTCTTTCATATATATATATATTGAGATGATTTCTATATGGCAAGTTAGTCATCTATTTATAGTCACAACAAACTAGTAAAAATGGAGAAATAAGCATCTCTAGAATAATTGCTTTTTTATTGCTTTGACTTTTGGTTTCTTAGCTACATTAGTTGATTTCCCAAATTGGAATAAGTTCTCTTCTTTAGTGGCAATGTATTGTATCCCAATACCATAGAATTATACACTCAATGATCTAAAGTATATCAAGCATGTATTGCCCATGGAGTAATTATACATGGATAGGGAACTTCAGTTTCTAAAGAACTTATACCCCACTACACAGTGAAGAAAAATCAGAAATTTTGTTTTAGAATGTTCAAAATTTACAGTAATATATAGGTATGAAAAAATAATTTTTGACCTATATACTCCATACAATTTTCTCTATACATAATATAGTTTTTCGACAAAAGGTGCCTGACTAGCCACACTGAACTATATGTGGCTACGTCAATGTCACTAGGCATAAGTTCAATCTAAAGGATACAAAATGACAAAATTAAACATCAGTCTATTTGAAAGACAAAACGTACAATTTTATGTAAATTATAAAGTCGAGCCCAACTAAATTTGGGATTAAAAGCATATCCTTTTTTTTGGGTCAAATTATCCAATCAGATTATTATTGTTCTGCATGTATGTGCCTTCAAGTTGAATATAAAAAATCAAATAAATGTGTCAATACTCATGCCTCTTGTAGTGTCATGGACTTTAATTTCTTTTAATTCCATAGATTTGATTCGAATTTATCAGATTCTATATGAGCAAATTAGTCAAAATTCCCAGGAACCAACTTTATTATTATATATATTATTATCTAGCAGTTCCTTATGTATTTGTTTATGATATTTATATGACAAATATGTCAGAAACTACTTTTGTTAGAAAAATATCGATTAGTTTTTTTTTTGTCACTAATGGTTACCTTACTACAAACTCTATAGTCGGTAGCGAACCAGTTCCATTTGTATAATATTTTTCGTTTAAAATATAATATGTTCTATCATTTCTATCCAAAAAATGTGATTGGTGGTTTGATCCATAATTATGTACATTTTTTTTTTCAAAAAACATCTCATGATAACTCTAGGTAACATTGAGTAATTTTAACCACCTTGAGGTGTGGTAGGATGATGGATCCTTTACCCCTTAAACAACAGTCTCGAGTTTGAGCCTTGAAAGTAGAGAAAGTTTATGTGACACAAATCATAATTAGTCGAGTCAGTAAAATTTTAAAGATCAAATATTATGAAAAAAGAAAACATTGAGTAATTTGTACTTTCTAAGAAATGGAAATAATAACTTCCCATACATATATAATTATTCCATGGTCAATGTGGTTGATATACATTCCCTCTAAGAGTTGCTTGAAGATAAGGTGAGGGCAAGTGTCTTTACAAATGAATAGAACTTATTCCTATTTGAGAAATCAAAAGACCAATAAAGTCAAAGACAATAAAGTAACTTTGCCATAGATGCTTTAGTTCTCCATTACTTATTTGCTATGGATAACTTGACAATTAGTAACATCATCTCAATAATTTATTTTGACTATATTACATGTCTTACATACCATATAGTAATCATCACAAACAAAAATTAAAGAAGAGTATAGTCTTACATGAAGAAAAGAGTCATATTTTGTTTAGTAGCCAAGGATGACTTGCCTGCTTCAATCCATTACTTAAAAGGTTTTTAATTACACCATTAATACAATGGGTACCGTTGGTTTCAAGCAGTCTCCTTGGCTACCTTGACATGTTCTTTTCTTTCATGCAAGACTTTCGCTACTAAAAACTAGGGGTGTACAAAATTGAACCGAAAACCGAATCAAATCGCAAACTGAGTCAAACCGAAAAAAAAAACTCGACAAGTGGTTTGGTATTGGAAAAAAAAACCCAAATATATTTCGGTTGGTTTGGTTTTAACTAAAAAAAACCAACCAGAGACCAAACCAACCTGACATTATATATGTAATTTTAAAATTTTATTTTATACATAAAAATATTTACTTTGATATAATTTTAAAATATTTCTTATACTATTTCATAGTTTTTATCTTTTAATATATTATTTCAAGTTTAAAACTTGGAATTCGGAATGGTCCAATAAAAATTATATTTCATAGATGTTGATAATTATAATAAAACTTTAATCAAAATTAAATTAATACTAATGCGAAAAGAAAATCAATTCAACACTAAGAATGACAATAATATTTAATATTTGTACTTTAGTTTTACATTGGTTTAGACAATTAAAATACATAATCTAATTTTAATTTTCCTTAAATATTTAGTAATGTGACTAATATTTATTAAACTTATTTTAGCATGATTTAGTACTTTTAAATTATGATCATTTTCATTATGACTTTGCAATATTTATTTTATATGATGATTTCATTATTATTTTTTATTGAATATTTTAGTGTTATCAGTACTCATCTCATATTTTGTGTTATTTTCTTAAGAAACACCTTAGATAATTGTATTTTGCTTGGACTAAAGAAATATTTGGAGCACAAGTTAATTATATGTTTGTATGAAAACTTTACCGAAAAAATCCGAGGTTTATTAGTTTGGTTTGATTTATAAATTTAAAAATTCGACACAATGGTTTGGTTTGGTATTTGAAAAACCCAAACCAACCTGAGGTTGAAAAACCCGAAAAAATCCGAATTTTATTAGTTTGGTTTGATTTATAAATTTAAAAATTTTACACAAATGGTTTGGTTTGATATTTGAAAAATCCGAACCAATCCAGTCATGTACACCCCTACTAAAAACTAGTAAAAATTAATTATTTTTATCGATCAGAACTTTACCGATCTTCTTCCATGATGAGAGGGGTTTATTTGGTAGCCAAGGATGACTTGCCTGAACCTCTTATAAGAAAGGTCTTTACATGCACCATATATGATATGATGGTCCTGTTCCCTTGCTTTCTTGATTTCAGGCAGGCCAACTTGGCTAACTTAACAAGTTCTTCTCTTTCATACAAGACATTTTCTTTTTCTATTGTTTATTTAGTTTACTTTGATAGTATTAATTATAAGTGACAAATGAATAAGTTGAGCTGAATTTGAAGAATTAAATTTTTGAGTTAATAAATGAACATGTCAATAATACATAAGTCCAAAGACTAGTTATAATCTTAAAAAAGCTGAAGCAAAAGCAATTTTTCTTTTCAAGACTAAAATATCTCTTCTATATATACATATTTATCAATATATATATTCCTTATTAATTAATTATCATATCTCATAAGTTTGATTTTTTTTAAAGCAAATTTACCACTAGACAGTGTCTAGCGGTCTTTTATTAAACATAAAAATATCAATAGGGACAAGTACAAGCAAGGGGGGCTAGGCCTTACCTTACTAATCCTAATGAAATATCTAACTTCTACTACCTAACAAGTATGAAGAAAATAAAAGCTAGAGATAATTAAGTATTTTCTGATCATCACAGAGTTTGTAATACACTCCATGATAATATTACAAATGAGGATGCTTAAATAATGTAAAAATATGTCAATCAAGAAGAAAGTTGAGTTATCAACCTCAAACTTTCTATTACAAAAGCATGAATTAGAAAAGATTGATTGCCCATCAAAAGT
Source organism: Solanum stenotomum (assembly GCF_019186545.1). Taxonomy (NCBI): domain Eukaryota; kingdom Viridiplantae; phylum Streptophyta; class Magnoliopsida; order Solanales; family Solanaceae; genus Solanum; species Solanum stenotomum. The sequence continues at coordinate 51,399,822 of NC_064290.1, forward strand.
AACTTGACGTATTTTTCTTTTGTCTTCTTCTTCAAACCTATCCAACAACACTTGATAATTCATACCATCTTTATGGATTTATTGGATCTAGCTGAACCTATTGATACTGTCAAATGGTTTTGCTTTGCATGTCTCATCGGTAGGTGCAATATTGAAACAAACTCCTCAGTCATTTTATCGTCCCAACTATGTTGCCTTCCATGTGTCTTCTTTTTGCTTTTGTTGCTTCCAATTCTTTATTGCCTAGGTGATATATCCCCTTCCCTAGCCACTCTATCAAAGCATATGTCCAACATATTGTCTTCCTCATCTTCATCAAGAGAATCCTCACCCACTCATAAGTTTGATTAAGTTTCATTTTAAAATTTATTTTTTATTTTTAAATTTTTTTATTTTATTTTACGTTTATATATTATTATTATTTTATATTTTATATTTTGTATGTTATTTTACGTATTATTATGCAGAATTAGAAAAAAAAAAGTAACAACAATATTTTTGCAAGATTAGAAAAAATAAAAATAAATAACAATTAAAGAATTCACCCCTCCCCAAAAAGGTACAATATTATTTGTAATTTTGAGTATGTACATTTTAATTTAATAAAAATAAAAATAAAAATATTTTTTTTACCATAGATATTTAAAATTAAAGTGCAATAAAAAATAATATAGAATGGACAGACAATTTGAAGCATTAATAACTAGTCTACAAGGACTTGTCATTCATTTCATTAATATAACGAACAACTATTTTATTTTAAAATTTAAACTGCTGATAATAAAAGGACACATTCATTTCCCACCAATCGTTCTTTTTGCAACATTTTTTTTTTAATCAAATGGTGCACAAGGGATTTAAAACACTTGTACACATTTGATCGAGTAACAAGTTATTATGAGATTATTATTTCACTTTTAATATGGGATAAAAATAACATTATAATTCTGAAATATTTTTTACAATTTTATTCCAATCAAATATGAAACTAATTATTCCTCGTATCTAGGGTGTGCAAAAATCAAACCGACCGATTAAACGAACCAAAAAAAAGTGTTATTGGTTTATTGCTATTGGGTTATTGGTTAACAATTTTTAGTGGTTTTATAAAAAAAAATTATTGGGTTATCGGTTCGGTATTTGTTTTTATTATTGAATTAGAGTGTAGTAATTTACTACTTTTACCTACATAAATATTAAATAATAATCACAATACCTTACTAGTTACTGTCTTTACCATTTAACCTTCAATTCTCACAGTAACTTTAAATTCACAACTTCACATTATGCAAAACGTCAAAACCTAAAATAAGAACCATGTTCCTCTTAATTTCTCTTATGTTATACTTGTATAGTTCTTTTCATGTCAATTAGTATTGTTTCTATTTTATGAGCATTTGTAAAGTTACATTATTGTCTTGTCGCGTCAAATTTATTTAAGAAGTCATATATTTTTTTTATAAGTATTTTCTTATTGGTTAAATCGAAAACCGAACCGTTAAGGACCAAAACTGATAAACTGAAAATCGATAAAAAATATCTTATTGATTTGGTTATTGGTTTAACGTTTTTAAAATTCGAAAACCGATAAACTGAATCAATAATAAATAAAGTTGAACCGACTGATGTGCACCCCTACGTCGTACCAAATGAGCCCTTAGTATTTTTCGAAGGAATAATAAAAGCATTATCACCAACATGAGTTATGATGTAGTGATGGGACTGCTTAAAATTTAATTGGACTTCAATACGGGCTCGATAAAAGCATGCATTGTTTGTTTTCCTCAATGGGAAACTTGTTGGCGGCTGGCACTACAAGAAAAATAACTTTTAGTAGCAGTAAATATACATATTAACAAAGAGCGATAAAGCCTTTACTAGATGAAGTGTCACTATAGGCTTTAGGGACATTTACAAAGAGTAGCTAAATGCCACAAAAAATATGTTTTTAGCGACAATTAAGCTATATATTGCCGTTAATTAATTGCGCTAAAGATCGGATTCTGGTCTTTCAATCTGGTCTAGGCAACAAGGGAGCTGCTCTGGCTAATAGTATATAATGTCTTGTTTCTAATCCTTGTAGTTGAAGTCTTGTGTGGACTGCAAATAGAAATATATATATATATATATATATATATATATATGGTGTATGCACTGGCTTTTTCTATTTGATATTAGCAAAAAATGGACATCTGATGTATCTCATTCATTATCTTATGATTGAGGTTTTAGAAATGCATGCTTGATGTTAAATCATCTAAGTTGCAGGAGGAAGTAAAAGAAAAGCTTGACAAGTGTTCTATACTGAACTATGTATAGGTATAAGGTCTTCGTACATCCTATTCTCCGATTACACTGAATATATATGTTGTTAGCATGTATATATATCCAAAAGAATTAAAAAGTTTTGCATGAAAGAAAAAGAGCATATATGTCAAGGTTGCCAAGGAGACTGCCTGAAAGTTGAAACCAACCAATAAAAGGTGACCATTGCATTACCAATGGTGTATTTGAAAACCTTTGGCAAAGTCATCCTTTTGGCTACAAAACAATAATATGATTCTCCTCTTCTTTTCAAATGATTTATGGAAGCATGAAGACATCAAATCCTATAGCCAAAAAGAAAGAATTGACCTTATTTGATGTGTTTTTAAGTTAAAATAGTTTTTAAGCACTTTTGTATTATTTGGATAATAATAAACACTTGTTTTTTAAGCTACAAAGACAAAAATAAGCCGAAAGTTATAAGTCCATCCAAACAGGCTCTAAGATGCTTGGTCAATGTTCTTAAAATGTTTCTCGAGAAAAACTACTTCTTTTAGCTTCTTAAGAAACAACTACCACTATTCATAATCGCTTATGTACTTTTTAAATAAGCACTTTGTCTTATTAGAAGTTTGGCCAAACAGTCTATTAAACTATAAGTTTCAAAAGTCATTTGATCTTTCTTGCTGATACACGATGCACAAATGATCCTTCCGTAGGTAGATCAGGTTCAATTCCTACTCTACTCTAAAATCATGAGTCCGCCTCTATGAATGAGAACGACATGACTAAAAAAAATGGAAGAAGAGAAAGTCTTGCATGAAAAAGAAGAGCTTGTCAAGTTAGCTAAAGATGACCTGCTTGACCCCAAGAATGAAAGGACATATGAAAGACCTTTCCAAATATGGTGCAGGCAAGTCATCCTTGGCTACCAAATAAGACTCTTCTCATCATGCTAGACTTCTCTTCTTTTAAATAAGACTCCTCACATCATGTGCCTCGTCTCGATATTTTAACGATGACTGAAGCCTCTATTTTGAAAAGATGTCTTGCATAAAAGAAAAGAGCATGTCAAGGTAGCTAAGGAGACTGCCTGAAACCAAACTAAAAGGTGATTAAACACATTTTAGACTATGGAGCAGGCAAGTCATCCTTGGCTACTAAACAATATGACTCTCCTCTTAATGTAAGACTTCTCTTCTTTTCTATTGAGATGATTGCTATATTGCAAGTTAGCCAACTATTTATAGCCACAACAAATTAGTGCTAGTTATGAAAGAACTATATAAGCATCTTTGACTTAATTCTTTATTTAACTTTTTTTCCTTTAATAATTGCTTTGACTTTGATTATTTAGCTACATTATCCAATTTCCCAAAATGGAATAAGTTCTCTTCATTTGTAAAGAACATTTATACTCACTTTATCTCCAAGTAATTCTTTTAGGGGACAAGATCAAACTAAAATTATTTTTGAAAGAAATTGTCTTTGAAATGTCTTTAGTTTTTTTTAAATAATTGGGGTGTTCTGATCAGTTCACGCACTTCGATTAATTCCACATAATACATGTCATCTCTTAGCAATGAGTACTAGGTAATTAACTATGTCCACCATGACTAGGACATATGAAAAGAAATCGCCTAGTGTTTTTGTCTCGAAAGACCTATAATTTCTTGATAGTAATGCAAATTCAACTAAATATTAAAGAGGACAATATAATAAAGGGAAAAGATTCATATAGAGGATATATGCTAGTTTGGAATAGTTATCTTGCTAGAGGACTTATAATATTGCTATCATTACATATATTTAACTTATTTTCACTTTTATTTTTATTTGATGACATGAATTAAGATTAACTAGAACAAAAATAAATCACATGTCGATCGATCTCAACTTATTTGAAACTGAGACGTATACATATTTTTCTAGTCTAAATTAGTTTGTCATGCATGCACATTGACACTTAAAAATTAGTGCATGTATTTTCTTCTCCTTTTGTAGTTCCCTATACAACACAAAATTCGACCTTTTATGAATTATGATTGACCTTGATTATTTTGTGGGGCTGAAAAAATGGATTTGATGCCCAATCTTTATGTTTAAAGGGTATTCCTTCCAAACAATATGCTTTATCTAAAAAGTCAAATATATTGATGATCCAACTTTAGTCAAAATGATATAATTAACGGAAAAGGGTCAAAATTGTCCCTGAATTATGCGAAATAGATCACTTATACCCTTTGTTATATTTTGGGATAAAAAATGCCCCCGCCGTTATATATCCTAAGAGACCACAAATACCCTCAAGATTTAACACCCCAAATTTTTAGTGACGTGGCAAGCCACGTGGAACTAATCCTTCCACCTAAGCATTACCAACTAGGATTCAATACAATAGAACTAGACCTTTAGTGGCGACAACAGTCGCCACAAAAGCCCATAATATCGTCACTAAAGGTCTTTTAACATTAAATTCTGATTTTGTGTTGTTTTCTTCATTGTTTTTAAGAAACCAAAAATGATATCTATTAAGGAGTTTGAAGACACTATATGTTTTATTTTTATGTCATGTAAATGTATAAAATGTACAATGATGCATTATGCATATAATTGGAGACTTCAATCGAAAAGTAATTTTGATGATTTTCGTAATAATATTGGATGTTTTTAATATTGATAGTGCAAGTTATTTATTTTGAAAAATTAGATTGCAACCAAAACTTAATTATTATATTTTTTATTGAAAATATAGGTTTTACTAGCGAATGGTTGTTGCAGCCTTAGTCGCCACTAAAAATCACTCATAACCTTTAGTGGCAATATTTCAGGATTTTGTGGCGACTTTGTCGCCACCAAAGGTCAAGCTCTTTTGTAGTGAATCCTAGTTGGCAATGCTTAGGTGGAGGGATTATTCCTATGTGGCTTGCCACATCACTAAAAAAATTAGGTAGTTAACTCTTGAGGATATTTGTGGTCTCCTGGGATAACAACGGGGTATTTTTTATCTCAAAATGTAATGGAGGGTATAAGTGATCTATTTCGCATACTTTAAGGGTATTTTTTTACCCTTTTTCGTATAATTAATATGCAACTTTTTCCAAATTTTCTGACATGCATGAGCACATTTTTATTATTTTTAGTAATTTAAATTTAAGTTTAATGATTGAAGAAAATAAATATAGATAGACTTGATCTACGTATGATCATTGCTCGTATTCAATATATTTCAAGTACTATTACATGCAAGGTTCGACATTGTTATAGGAAAGTCAATCAAGTCGTAGATGTCTTAGCAAAATGGAGTATTACAAATAAGGAGCGGATTATTTTTGCATAAGTTCACCTCCATTTGATAACCATTGAACATTACAGACTTGATCTCATATAAATGGAGTTCTTTAAGGCATAAGCAAAGGAAAAAATATTTTGTATAAAATTAATCTAGTTGAGATGTTATAGTTGTTTTTGTCCATCACACTAGACTTGTTTATTTATGTAAAACTTGTATAGTTTTTGCCTATGCCTTTTTTTTTACGAAGTATCTATTGGCTACAATCTAGAATAGTTGGGCCGGGCTTATGCTCTCCTTAGCTTTGTAATTTTATTCATTAATATAAAGATCACGCTACCATATGGTAATTAAAAAAATTAAAAAATTATATCAAGTTAATAGTAGAAAAGGGTATGACTCCATGCAATGTGAAAGGACACATGAGCTTGTAAATTGTAATTAAAGAATTTGTGTGCACGTAAATTGTGGTGCAATAGTGGAACTGCTTCACCCTTAATCAGAGAATTCGAGTTCGAGCCGTCCCGAGTATGAAAAATTTTTGTTGGAAGTGTCACCCCTGAATGGACTGCCGTGCGCGATCCAAATTTAATCTAGGCTTCAATGTGGGCACAAGGACACCGAATGAAAAACCAAAATAAAATAAAATAAATGATACACCCAAAAGATTATTTGGTTTTCATATATGTAGTTACACTACATCAAAAAATTACCTTTAACTGTAATTAATTAACGGTAATAGCTTAATTGCTACTAAATATGTATTATTTAGCAGTAAATAGCACTCTCTGTAAATGTCCCTAAAGCCTATAACGATATTAGATCCAATAACAATTAACTAATACATATAAAAATTTCCGCACTCTTTATTAATGTGTATATTTATTCCCTCTAAAAGTTATTTTTAATTGTTGTAATGTTACTCGAATTAGAATAGCACTCAAGTTATTTTCTTTATAAAAAAAAAAGAATTATTACATAGGATAGGGAAAGGAAAATGTAGTTGATTTGTTTTCCATGTCAAGAAAATAGTTCTTCTTTCTGTAAGGTTGACTATTGAGATTTGCAAAATATATATGATAGACAACCTGCTAGAATAATTGATCCTTTAATTTGGAGAACATTATTCACTCAATTCTAATCCAAAATCATAAAGAATATATTCCAAAATATGACTTGAGATCAATAGGAAGAATGTCAAATAGGGAGAACAAAAAAGCAAAAAATAAAATAAAATGAAGACCAATTTTTTCTCACTTTTTTCCCCTTCTTGAACCTATAAATAGAGACATTTAGAGACCAAATAAATGCATCACATATTTGTAGAAGTTAAATAACATTATTGAAGAGGGGTTTTACATGAAGTTGAGAGTATTTTTTAGTAGCCAAGGATGACTTGCCTACTCCATTTGATAATATTTTTTATTTGGTTGTAGGCAAGTTATCCTGGCTATCTTAACATGCTCTTAATTTTTCATGTAAGACCTTCTCTTCTATTGCTTCATATTCTTTGTTCGGATCATGCTAATCTTTTTTGTATGATTTCGATCTATTGCTTTCTTGAACCTTATAAGTTTTTGTTAGTTCAATTTCATATTGGAAAATGATGCAAAAGATATTTGATTGATTTCTTCTTCTTTTTTTTATAATAACTGTGAAATATTATCATACACCAATAAAATAGCTATACCTTAGACCACCTTCTAGGAAGGGCATCTAAGACATTATTATAAGACCTCTATAAAAAAAATTAATTACAAATTCTTTAAATAAATGTTCCACATTTTTGTGTTAATATCATTGCATTTCTAGAGTTGCTAAAACATTTTTGCGGCATTTATATGATGTAACTTTGAAAAAACTACTCCCATAACCATCAGGATAGAGGCGGAGCCAGGTAAGGTCAAGGAGGTCCTTTGGTGGAAAATTATATTATATATGTATAGTTAAAATTATTATTTTTATGTATATATATTAGATATTGAACTCGCTTCGACTTCTTTTTTATGTTTACTTTTTCATATTTTAAACTTTTTTAGTAAAAATTCTGACTTTGTCACTGCATCATTTTTTGAAGTTTTATTGATATTTATATTTAACAAATAAAGGCTCTATGACCTCTTGACCTGAGTATTCTTGGTTTAACATGTTGTTCCCCAATGAAATAAGTTAGTAACGCAATAAAAAAAAATTGAGTGAATTACCATCATAATAACTCCTTAAAGGCCAAAAATATTTGAGATATGAAAAAAACTAGTGAAAAAGAATATTACTATTCAAAATGCACTATACATTAAAAGGGGTAAAGGTAGTCAATGACCAATTCCTTACTTTTGCACCGACATACATTGCGATGAGATGGTTGAGTCCCTCCATTCTTAATCAGAACTTTTGATTTCAAACTCTTAAAAATGAAAAAAATTCTCATTAGAAACATTGCTCCTTCAATATGCAAATTCAAATTTAATCGAGACTCGAGCCTCAATGCGACTCAGGTGTGAACCAAAAAAATATTGATACATGAGAAAATTTATCAAAATATTTTTTAGAAGACTTGTTTCTATTTGATATGTTATAGACCAACCTAAGTTTGATCCCAATTGATGTAATTAATTATTGCGTAATTTGAAATAATTGATCAAATCCAAATCGATCAGCTTTTTCATTAGTTAATTCATACTTAATAAGTATTATATCGAGATAATTTAATTGTAATTTGAGACTTAATTAACAATACTAGGTAACGTTGTCTTGTAGATATTTATGTTAGAAACTTTAGAGTACATTAGATTAAAAACCTTATGAAAAGTATATTTTAAAAAACATTGTCCCGTTCACATAGGGTTGAGCTGTCCATTTAAAGACATGTCGACATAGTAAGTTAGCCCAACCCAATCCAATCCATCAAACTTCAAAGCTCAAATAGGCTAGGCACACGAATAAATTAGGTCGATTTATATTGATAGCTCTAATTATACCAATCAGCCTTTTTCTGTAAGTCCACTATTGCCCTTCACATAAGTCAAAATTTAGCCACCATGAAAAGTCATCCATTAATGTATAAATATTTCATTTATTTAATCCATTATTCATCATGGTATGTAAGACTAGATGAAAAAGAAGAAAATGTAAAAGAAAATATTTGGTCTATTATTCAACACGTGTGCACACTAAAACAAGTGAAGCAAGCAACATTATTAATTAAAACTTATCAGGGGTGGAGCTAGTGTACTAGCTTTCGATTCAAACAAATTCATACATTTTTTATTGCAAACTCAATGACTAAAACGAGCTAGGTGTACCGATCAAGTAGAGATCATTCTCTCTTCTAGCAGTTATTCCATTTGACTCAGTCATATCCAAATCCCTTACATGAATTCCTTCTGGAAGCTTCCAATCAAACTTGTAAAGCAAATGGGCTAATGGTAGAGTAACAAGAGCTATACCAAAATGTATTCCTGGACACATTCGTCTTCCTGCACCAAACGGAAGAAGTTGAAAGTAATTTCCAGTAAATTCAATAGAACTATTCTCGAATCTTTCGGGCATGAAACATTCAGGATTATTTTCCCAACTCTTAGGATCCCTTCCTATTGCCCATACATTAACCAAGACTTTACTTTTCAACGGTATAGTGAATCCATCTATCTCAGTTTCCTCCCTACATTCTCGAGGGACTAACAAGGGTGTTGGAGGGTGTAACCTAAGTGTCTCTTTGATCACTAACTTTTGGTAATTAAGTTTTTCAAGGTCAATATCGTCATTTCCTTTAAAGACTTCTCTCACTTCGGCTTGTGCTTTGGCCATCACACTTGGACTCTTCATCATTTCTGATAATGCCCAAATAACGGTTGCAGATGACGTGTCTGACCCTGCTACGAACATGTCCTACACCAACCAAGTCATATATATATTAAAAGGAAACAAATAAAAAGGTATGATGTTAGTAGTTAACCAATTGTATCTAAAAATAAAAAGATACACTTACAAGAATAACTGCTTTAATATTGTCATTTGTTAGAGGGAATTGAAATTCGCCGCTCTCCATGACTCTTAAAAAAACATCAATCAGATCTTCAGTTCCAGACTCACCATTATAATTTTTTCCATTTGTGTGATTCTCTCTATGCACATTGATAATGTTGTCCAAGAGTATGTCTACTTTATTACGAGCTTTCATAAGTTTAGATTCCATCCCACTAATTCCATGTAGAAATGTTTTCGAAGGGAACAAATCAGCTAGCTCGAATCCACCAGATAATGACATTGCTCGTTGAATCAACGTTACCAACTCATTTTGATTTTTACATGCTTTCCCAAATGTTGACCTACATGTCGAAGCATTCATAAACCAAAAAAGTTTTTCTGATAAGTTGATTGGTGAACCTACCATTGAGTCGATAGATGATAGGAGATTTGAGAGCTCATCGCGTCGAATTGAGCTAAAAGACTTAACCATCTTGGCACTAAGTAGCTCCAACACACTCAATTTACGCATATGTCTCCAGTAATCACCATATGGGGAAAAGGCAATATCCGTACTATTATAACAAAGAATTTTTCCCAACATGGTTACTGACCTAGATGCAAAGGCAAGGTCATGAGTTTTTAGAATTTGTTTGGCCATATGTGGGGAGGATACAACTACTGTGGGAACTTCCCCGAGTTGTAAGTACATAATGGGTCCATATTTTTGCGACAAGTTTCGGAGAACTCGATGAGGTGTTCCACGTGTCAAGTGGTGTACACTTCCAATAATAGGTAACCTCCACGGGCCCGGTGGCAGCTTTTTCTTGAGGGTTTTTGAGTTTCTGCTCCAATTTTGAATTATCATAAAGAGGAAGAAGATGAATAGCGAAAATGAAACAAAGTGATGAAACTCCATATCTTAGTACAAGAAATTAAGAAATGTAAAACTCTATTTGATGAACTTTGCATTTTGAGATGGTTACTTATATAGTGGCTACACTTCATGTGGAACACACTTGGAATGTTGATTTTTCTCTGGAGGGAGTTTGAATAAATAATTTGTACTTGAGGGTATGTTTGGCGGGTCTAGAAAATATTTTTTTTGGAAAATAAATGAATTTTTTATTTATTTTCTTGTGTTTGGTATGTAAGTAAAAATATATTATTCTCGAAGCATTTATATATAATCTAACAAAATTTTACGGGAATGTAATAGGGTGGGGAGTGGGGGTTTGGGGGTGAATAGTGAAAAGGTATTGGATGTGAGTGAGAAAGAGACAATGTAGATATTAGTCAATCTTCTTTTGTGTTACCAATCTGGCCTTTTTAGAAAAGTCTACTTGTAATTTTTTTTTTGATGACCTGATTGAATTTTTATTTTTGCATTGTCGATTCATAAAAGTTAAACTCTTTTTCGGCTCCCTCTTATCTTATTTTCCATTTTTAATTTGAAAATTCACATTAATACTCATTTCTTTTCGACATTATAATTTTTGTTTTAAGTTTTATACATTTTTTTAATTAAGAAATAATTTATACGTATATATAGTGTTAGTTAATGCCATTAATGAAAGAAAACAACTATAAATAACAACTTAACCCCTCTCTAAAATTAACACGTGTTCAGTTTTTAATTAATTAAGTGGGGGGAAAAATTCAAGTGAAAAAATGTTGAAAATTAAAAAGGTGACTAGTGAATGTGTATTGTTCAACGATGCATGCATAAGAAGACACATAATTTCTAAAACGAATTTAATAATCATAGAAAAGAATATTTGAAATGTATGCCATTTTTGTTTCATCATTGATGATGTAATAGCTCCATTGTACGAAATACTTTTAATATGGAATACACTAGGAATTTAAAGTCATATTAAATCAAAGGAAATTAGGTTTTGATAAAAAAAATAAAAATTAATCAGACTTTTGTCCCCAAATGAAATTAAATCAAAGTCAAAGGAAAATCTCTACCGGATTTGAAATGTATGCCATTTTGTTTCATCATTGATGATGTACTAAGGAAAACACAAACAATTACGAAATAAAATGTGAGATTATTTTATTTTATATTTAATTGATCAGTTTTTTACGATATAAGTAATTTTGAATTTATATATGACACACCATACTCAATATGTGATATAATATTTTTAGAATTGCTAATCACAATTCACAGAATAAAATAACGAGTCTCTTCTGAAGTTTAATTTACTAGGAAAATCTAGGTTAAAATTGAAATTAAAATTTCTCTCATATAAAGCTAAGTATGTATTTTATATAACATTATATATATTATATACACATGTGAATAATTGAGTTGGCATCTACTAAGAAAAGTATATTCTTATTCACGTCAGTATTTAAGTACTCTTGTATTATAATTTTAGTATAATTGAAAATTTATTCACCAATTACCAAACGACTCGTAGTAATTATTATCGGAGGAATACTATTTTTATGTGATTTTTTTCTATATTGCCTAATGTTGATTAGTTAACTATATAAGTGCATTTTGTGTGTCAAATCTTTTACAAATTAATCCTTTTATTTCAACTTATGGCATTTAACATATGCCAAATTGGACATATTAGGAAAGTCGTGAGTACATTAATACATAAATCTGTCCTTTAATTTGATCTTATTAGTATGCCCTTCAATTTTAGGTGTGCACAAATAGACATTTAAACTTATATAAAGTTGAACAAGAAAGACACACGCGTCATAAATTATTCTTTCCAAATCACATAAATCGGAGAGAGTGTTTTTTTTTTTTTCTGAAGTCAATTAATTAGGCTTTTTGTGATTTAACTTTTCAATCTCGTCATTTATTATGAGAAAGGGGTTTTCCTTTTTTCTGAAGTCACTTATCAAATATATGTACAATCACAAAAAATCAACCAAGAAAAATAATTAAGATGATTAAAATGACAAGTGCTAACAATAACACCAACATAATGTAGAAAATTATAATGTTTTTCTTGTATTTTTCTAAAGACAAAGTCACATGCTTGTTAGTTGTTACAAGACAAATTTAAAAAGAACTTAACTTTACATCACATGAAATAAACAATATTCATATTCAATTTTTACATCAACTTATATGATTAAATCATATACAATAAATTGGAAAATAGCAACTATTTGGAGTTATAAAATCCAAAGATTATATTATGAATTTTCACTTGTGAAATTTACAACTACAGAGTCGACAACGAAGTTTATAAAACCCTTGGTACAGTCATAATAAAGAAAAATAGTAGTTGCATGAATATGATTTATTTCTCAACTAGTATATCAAACAGCTTTTTCTGTTGATGCATTTTCGGCATTCTCATTAAATTTTGCCTTCTTCGTCTCGTAATCCTTCTTAGCAGCCCTAATTGCATCCTCAGCTAGCATACTGCAGTGAATTTTTTGAGGTGGAAGGAACAGATGTTTTGCTATCTCCCTGCAGTAAACTCAAATATCAACAACAACAACAATACCCAGTGGAACCGCACAAGTAGACTTAGGGAGGGTAGAGTGTACGTAAACCTTACCCCTATCTTGGGAGGTAGAGAGGTTGTTTCTAATAGAAACTTGATCGGCTCAAGGAAAAAGAAATAGTGGGATTAAAGAAGCCATAACAAGACACTATAGGAAGCATGACAAAGCATTCTTGAAAAAGGAACAATAACTACAATAAAACAATGTACAGTTATTGAAGTACGTGAAACTACCTAAGTAATACTGCGGCAACTAGTATGTTTCTACATACAGATAAAAGAATAGATTTGTTCTCATAGACTATCTGATCATCTCTCTCCACAGATGATACGGAAAAAAAAAAAATTGGATCAAAGATAACGGTAAGGGAAAGATGTAACAAGAAGCCAGGTATTTAGAAATAAGACTAATGACGTGGCGTATCTGCTTTTGGGAGTTAATAATGTTGCAAAAGTTGAAGTTGAACTATGCCATGAGGTAGTCTATCCTAACGAAAGAACACGCTTTCATGGGGATCCTCGAAAAGCAATTGATTTCAAGATGGATCAATTTTCTTCCAAGTATGGTTAAAGACAGTTGTAGCACCGGAAATCCAGTCTTCTAAGAATATATATGCTTTCAGTAAAATGACAATCGCATTGACACAAGAATAGCCGCATGATTTAGCACGCATATTGTTCATTAGATTCAAGTAAAGTTATCAAACAAATTGGAAATAGATCAAATTTAAACTTAGCAGGACTGGACTTGATAACCTTCGCGTACTAAACTTAAGATTCACCAGGTCCTTCATATGAGCATCAATTCTCTCATAAATAACCCTTTTTAGAACTGGGTCAAAACCGAGGACAAAGAGGGAATTGTAAAATGCTTTAAACTGCAAATATACATGCATCATACAGATAGTCTAACAAGCAATGGGGCCAGTTAGCCAATCCTCACTTCCTTTCCTGATGTAAGTTGGCCAAGCCTCGAGTTAGAAGGGAAGTTTTTTCGGTATCCCATAAATAGTTATGATTGAACCTTCTTGGTGCTAAACTAATGATATCTCTCAAAAGAAAGTTGCACATATCCAGTTCCTCAAAGTAAGTTCACTCTAAACTATATTAAGAAATGAGTATTTTTAGTTTTAAAACTCGGTCTATAATAGGCCCGGTCCTCTACCATTTTCTACTTAAATACCAGACTTGGTACACAAACCAGGACTCAAACCCATGTAGTGTACATTCCCCTTTAAAGTTTGAACCAAAGGACTTGTTGCATTCTGTTTTTGTTGTTCGGCCAAGTTTTCTTTCTTCTTTTTCTTTTTTGGGCAAGTATTTTTCGGCTAAGTTTCAAAAAGCTTTTCTTCCGAGGTTTCAATAAGTTCATGAAAGAAAGAATTCTCAAGCTCAATTCAATCATTCCTAGTTTAAGGGACCATCTTCTAATTGACCTGTTACAGGTGGGGATGAGATATCCAGTGCAGTAACCTCATTCTAAAAAAGGTTAAACCTTCAATTTTGCTGAATCGACACATACAAGATAAAGAACCTCTAATCTCCAAGCAGTTCAACCTTACCTTTTCAGCCTGTTAGGAAGATGGCACAAACAGTGCATCCAAAGAGCTGAAGTAACATCCTTGGGACATAAGGTTCAAATCTCAACAAAGATGACACAAAGTAAATTTTTCATTCGTTTAAATCTCGGGAACCAGAATTACTCAAGTACACCTGTACTAGTGAGAGATAACATGTATCGAGTGGGTTGGTCAACAAGCATGCCCAAGTTTATTGGTTAACATGCATGCCAGCTAATACTCCACCTCCTCACCCAAAAGGGAGGGAATTACGCTAGCCGACTACTTTGGTTAAAATGCTAATTTGCAGAACAGTATTTTTGAAACTGTAATCTGACACAATTTAGGAGCCACTGAGTACACACTTTACTATTTCAGAAGCAATATTGGTATTGAACCAGGTAAGAACAACATAGCAGGACCATTGAATTGAAGGACATTTCACTAAAACTTGACGAAGCAGGAACAATAAAAATGGTTTCTTTGAAATGAAACTCAAAATTCGAGACGAATAGCTAAGAGAATAAGCTCTGTTCAACTACTTAAGGTCACTTGAGGAAGGCAGGAAAAAAACTGAAAGGGGCAATCTCAAACCACACTATGTACCCTTAAAACACACACAAAAATGACAAAGGAAAAGAAAGTTCAAAGGACTTACGTGTTCTTTATGGACAATGCTTCCTCCATTGTTCTCCCTTTCACCCATTCCGTTGCTGAAAATTGGAAAAATTAAACTCAGAATCACCAACACCTATCTTAATAGCATCATATGCTCAATAAAAACATTACATAATATGTGAAAAAGGGTAAATAGATTCCTCTTTTTTCAATTTAGCTAGAGATAATGATCAAAAACACACTTAATGTATCACTATTTTGTGAATTTCATACCTTAACTAGCACCAACTATGTATCAAAACACACCTCTGACAAACTTTCATCCACATGACAGCTAACTCATTAAATTCGAGGCTAGTTTTGATAAATACTTGGTTATAATTCAGATAGCAAACAGAAACACCTCCTAGTTCACTTGGAAACTCGCAAAAAAGTGATCCATCTGTTATCCGGTAATACGATAAATGTGATAGTTCAGATATAAAACTCGCACAAAAGTGATAGTTTCCGTGTGTTTGTTACAATTATCTCTTTTTCTTAGTACTAAATTCCCAGAAAACACAGAACACAACAAAGATTTCGGAATTGAAAAACCGTACCGAGTGAGGAAGAAGCAATAGCAGAGCCACAACCAAAGGTCTTGAAACAAGCATCCGTAATTTTCCCGGTCTTTTCATCGACTTTGATTTGAAGCTTCATTACATCACCACAAGCCGGAGCTCCGACGAGACCCGTACCGACTGTGGGATCGTTCTTATCAAAGGACCCAACATTACGAGGATTATTGTAATGGTCCACCACTCTTTCATGATATAGCCGCCGGAAAACCCCTTGCGCCACCGCCGCCGCCGACGTTCGTTGCCCTAACCCCGGAATTCGATTTCCGACGTGCCTCAACATCTTTCTGATTTACCCTAATTTGATTGAATTCGGAATTTGCCTTTAAGAAATTACGTCAATGCATGTGTGTTGTATATACAATGACATATGTATAGGTGGCAAAACCATTAGATTTAATGTTAATTACTTAAATACGGTCTAATTTGTAATATTACGAATCTTATCGGATTTTGGTGTATTCAGATATATCTACCTCTTAATATATAGAGTCAAAATTAGGTGTAATTTGTTTTAGATATACTGTATTCAAATGGATTCGCATATATCTAGAATACGTACACAAATCTTGTTCCCCTCTCTCATCTCGCTTGCCACTTTCTTATATATGTTTTCCTAGATACACGCCATATACATGTATCTAATGTGTATTTGGTGTGATTTGTATGTATCTGAGATACATGACTATTTCTCTTCCCATCTCGCTCGCCTCTCTCATTATTTTAGTGTATTTAGTAGCAAAAATACATGTATTTAGATATATCTTCCTCAATATATGATAAGAAACCTTTAATTAATGGTAAAATACATCATACATAATTATAGATAGAAATTAGAGTTAGTATATATGGTATAGAATATGAATGTATGTCTAATAAGGTAGTTTTCTCTTAAAATTTAGATTAATATTAGCCCAAGTTTAAAATTAGAAGAAGAGACATTCGCACAAATATCTCTATTTTATGTTGGTCTTTAATATTTGCCTCTCAAAATTGTTGGTCTATAATTTTTTATCCTTCAGAACTTTAAGTAACAAAAACTAATCGAAAATATCCATATATATAGCAAAAAGAATGAAAAAATAATGTCAACACATAAGTTTAGTAAAAGATACCCAAGTCATACGTTTAGTGGCACAAGTTATACTTCAAGATAAAAGATATTATTATGTCTCAAAGGCAAAAGAAATTATGTTCAATGCACAAGTGTTGTGGCACAAATTATGTCTCAAAGGCAAAAGAAATTAAGCTCAAGGCAGAAGTCATGGCCCAAGACATAAGTTCAATGACATAAGTTATATCCAAGCCATAAGTTCAGTAGTACAAATTATAATCTGGAACAATAGTTCTCTTAAAAAGTCTTGCCAATTGAATCAAATATTATCGAACCTATGCTCCAAGATAAATATTCTTTTAAAAGTGTTGTCTCGCAATATTAGTTTTGCCAGTGAAATAGGTCATAATTAAGTACATTTTAACCCACAACTTTTTATTAAATGAGCAATAATGATTTAAAAAAATTAAAACTCGCATATTCGAGGAATAAAAATTAAATTCCACCTCAAATAAAGACAATCCATACAAAAACCTTCTTCACTCGTCAATCACGAACTTAATTGAATTACATAATCTGCATTAATATTTTTACATTTCTTATAAAGGATAAACAAGTCGAATGATTCGCAATGTATTTATGAACTATGGATTATTTAGTGATAAATGGAAGAACATATTAAGCCTATCTTGTATAAACATTTAATTTTGGTTCCCAATTTCCATATCTTATTATTTTGTTGTTGTTTCGCCTCAATATCTTATTATCTTCTTGTTATTTTTGTTTGTTTATGACAATCATTATTTGGGAGAGGATATAGATTACTCCTTTTAACTCCACCAAGTCGAAGATACAAGTAAGCCTCTTGCTCAATAGTGAATAATCATATTAGTGCATCAGTATCTTGACATAACTAGTAAAGTTGTTGATCGAGAGAGTTTTTTAAAGTCGTTGATTTGTGCATGAGAGGTCGTTCTAGGTTGTTACTCTGTAAAATCTTCTTTTATGAATCTACTTATGTGTGTTTTAGTGATCTCAACAATATATATTGTTTTATTGGTCTCAACTCTCACCCTTGTATGCCCATTCAAATCTATGAAAAACCATTGTAAAAAGAAGCTGAAAGTGTGAAAGTTTGCCTCTTTTTGGGGGTAGTTGTTGTACTTATCAACAAAGCATTATGGGAAAAGGGGAACTTCTAAAAGAGTCAATTGTGAACTTAAGGTAATTTTGGGACTTGAACCTTTAGACGGGTACGGAGAAAATATCTGAAGGCTCGTGTGTAAAGCTTAATTCTAAACATCTAACTATACACCTTAAATATGTCTAAAGATTGACGCTAGAAAGTCGCTCAATAATTCTTACACGAATTGTGCATCAAATTTCACAATTTACCCTCATGAATATTTGGATAAATTAACAATATTTAGTTATTTTTTTCAGGTCAAATAAAAAATCATAGAGTACATATTTACTTTAGAGAATATCTCGATGGTGATTATCACGTAATATTTCTTTTTAAAAATATACAATCAAGTTTTATATTTCACTCGTCATTCAAATTAAGAACTTCATTAAATTTAATGCGAACAAATAAGTCTTTAACACTAATCCAAATTACATTTAAAAATTCCAAAAAAAAAAATAATCTATTTCCAAGTACCACTCTTTCACTTTCCTCTAACTAAAGTACAAAACTACTACTATTACAATATGATTTCATCATTCTTTTTGTACTCTACCTCATCTCATCATGAAAAGAGATGCCTCCAACAAAAAAAAATTAACACAACTATATCATAACTCACTCGTATTAATTTGACGTAAACATCCGGTACGAGTTATCATCAAGTTGCAGAAGAAGAAGCTGCTGCACCAGCACCAGCACCAGAATCAGACAGAGAAACAGATTTATTTTGTGATTGAGAAATCCAATCCAACCACCTTTTTACTGCTCCTTTCCTTTCTCTTTCTTCTTCATTATTACTCCTAAACCTACTCATCCCTGTCAATTCCGACACACTTCTCTCATTTATTACCCTTCTGCCACTCCCCATCTCCGCCGTCCGTTTTCTCGACCCTGAATATCTACGGCTCTCGCTTAATATCATCTCCGACCTCAAATACAACCTATCACAACCCTCCACGTCACTCCACCGGTGCCGGGACCCACTACCCGTGCCCAGCTCCGGTTCATCGCCGGATATAATTATTCGATGTTCCAACCGCTTTTCCTCCACAGCCTCCACCTCCGCTTCCGGCGGCTTTTTTTTGTTTAATAGTATTCCGTCTTTTCTCGATAATGAAGTCGAATTAGTGGATTTGCTTTTTTTCCGGTAGAAATTCCAACTGTCTAACGACATTCTCTTGTTCAGAAACGACGGCGTTTCCTGTTTCGGACTTTCAACGATTATCTGCAAAGACGACGATGAAGTTCCTCTTTCTCCGGCGGAAGAATGTCTTCCAGAAGATGAATAATAAATCCTCTGTTTTTCTTTTTCTTTTTCTTTTTCCTTCGCCGGAGAGGATGAACATATGGAAGAAG
This sequence comes from Solanum stenotomum, assembly GCF_019186545.1. Lineage (NCBI taxonomy): Eukaryota > Viridiplantae > Streptophyta > Magnoliopsida > Solanales > Solanaceae > Solanum > Solanum stenotomum. The sequence goes on from NC_064290.1 coordinate 51,419,226, forward strand.
AAGCAGATTTTCTCTCATTATCATGTGAAATTAGAAGAATATCTTCTGGATCAACTTGATATCGACAAAGAGGACAAGTAGAATGAGCATCAAGCCAAGTATCAACACACTCAATATGAAATGCGTGTTTACATTTAGGTAACAATCGAAGAATTTCACTCGATTCAAATTTATTCAAACAAACCGCACATTCAAGTCCTTCCGCTTTTTGACCTCTAAGAGATCCAAATCGAAATACAGGCAAAGACTCAATCACCGTCCGATCAATACCAGAGTTTTTCCGGAAGCTTGACGAATGCAGGTTATTCGTCAATCCTCCGGACGTGGTACCAAATGTACCTTCCCTCTTACAGTGTTTTGCGTATAACAATAACATAAATACAATTGAGAAAATCGTTGTGAGTATTGCTACTACTATTGCTATGCTCGGCCTAAAAGGCGAACCTCTAGATCTGTAATATGGTGGTAAAGCTGGTGGAGATGGTGATTGAGCATTTTCATCTGCGTAGCTCGAATTTATAATTACAGTAATCATCACGAAGAAGAAGAGCCAGAGAGAAGGCGAAAGAAAATGAACATTACAAATGCCCATATCTCTGCCTCTCTTTTACTACTTAATAATCAAGAATTTGAATTTTTGATTTGTGATAGAGTTATTTGTATATATAATGGGTTTAAGGAATAATGGGGTTTAAAAAGAATGAAATATGAGAGGGAAAGAAACAAGAAAGACAAGACAAAGAGGGATTAAAAGTAGTAATATTTGTTAACATGAAATGAAACATATAGGGCAGGAATTGAGGGAAGTTGTGGGGACATTAAATTGTTTTTTTTATTAATGGGAAAGGAATGAAGAATAATTGGTTTTGATTATGAATAAATTAGTGTTAATTGTCATGATTAAGCACTAATTATCAGAAGAAAAAAAGTTGAACAAGATGATGTTGATTGATGAATATGATTATTATGGAAAAGCACAACCACAACAGAGAATCCGTAACTGAAGCATTCTCTGTGTAGTAACGAAACTTGTGAATTATGACACATGGTTGGTGTCATCTAGCTAAATATTTAACGATCTTTGATACGAGGGATAAAAAATATTAATAATTTTGATATTTTATCGATTAATTTAGATTCACGTTAATAAAAGAGCTTTAGCTAAAATTAGTGTAACACTATAATTCTATATGCAAAATTTAGTATAACGTATATATTAAAATTTTAGATCTATCTTTACTACTCGTACATATTATAAAATAGAAATTGCACTCTGCCACCTTTCTCTGTTGGTGGTAAATAATGATAAAAAAAATGTGTCCAAATTATTATACAGTAAACTTACTTTTTGNCTAAATAGGGACAACCAAAAAAGGAAATATGGACAAGTAAATAGGGACGGAGGGAGTACTATATTGAGGCTAAGCTTTTTTATAGCCAAAATTTCCACTGTATATAGGCCACGATTCAAAAGGTAATCATCATCGTTCTTTTTATTTATTTTTTTCACTCAGTGTTGATATTCATTTCTTTTTTCACCTCGACAAGTTCGATATTGAGGTAAAGTAATTTTTACTAAAGGCAATTTCTTATTCAGGAAGATTTGAATTCAAAATTTCTGATTAAGAATGAATAAGTACTTACTACTTTAATATAACTTTTATTGGTGTTGATATTCATATTAAATTGTGACTAATTCAAAGTATTAAGTAAATTATTAGGATATGGCATACCTTTTAAGATAAATATTTTAGGATATCAATAAAATATTACTTTTCACTATTATTCTTCAAATTGTTCTTCTAAAAAATATAAAATAGTTAAGAATCTTATTAAATGAAGAGTAAATATAAATAAAAATCAATGATTTTTTTGGACTTTAAACAATTTATTTATTTTAAATTAAAATTGAGGACAACTTAGTCATTTCACGTATAAGCTAATTAATGAATAAGCTAAGCTACGTGGCTTATATTCCAAGAGCCAAGAATTATTAATTATGTTCTTAGATGAACTTATTAATTCTATTCTTAGAGAAATTAAAAAGAAAAGTATGGGTCTGATAAAATAGAGTGTATATAGATCTTATTCATATCTTAAGAGGAAGATATGTTGTTTTCAATAGACCCTCTGCTAAAAAAATATATATATCAAAGCAGGAGGAGAACAATTTTTGCAGTATACATAAGACGAAGTAATCTACTTTATTTGCAAATAAAATATTATGCAGCCACCAAAAATCATTTGAAAGCATGCTATAACACATAAGTGTTGGGCCCGTGCTTGCACGGGCGAATACGTCTAGTAACTAATAATACATGAATTAAAATAGAGTAACTTTCACATAGAGCTAACAAAAAAATCATATTTGTATGTTATAGCAAAGTTTACATAATTGCGCTCCATAGTAAACATATATATGTATAATTAACTATACATATACAATTGAAAGCTGTCTATTTCGCTATACATATTTGCAAAAAGAAGCATTTGTATAATTCGTTGGCTCCTCTTCATATTTGTATAATTTCGCTGCCAGGCCATTTGTATAAATTGTTGTTAGCCTCTCGTTTGTATAAATCGTTGACAAAAATATTTGTATATAAAAAATCGCTCTCTCTTTCGCTTTATACAAACATAAATTATACATTATACAAAGATAAAATTGGGCAGGGAATATTTTTATTGTATAATTATAAGTATATAGGACGAATATATATGTATTTGCATGTGTATATACAATTTTCTCGCGCTTTATACAAACAGAAACGCAATTTATACAATTTTGTTGTATAAAACGAGAAAGAGAGAAAGACAAGAGACCTGGGCAGGGGAATATTTTTATTGTATAATTATAAGTGTATATGACGAATATATATGTATTTGCATGTGTATATACAATTTTCTCTCGCTTTATACAAACATAAACACAATTTATACAATTCTGTTGTATAAAGCGAGAGAGTGCGAGCACAGAGGGAGTGAGCGAGAGAGGAGAGTGGCGAGCGAGAGTTTGAGGGAGAGAGGCGGCTGGCAAACAGTTTGCTACAGGACACAATTAAATCAAAGTATAATTATACCATTTAATTTGAATTAATAATTTGTCATTATGTATAATTTTTCCATTAAAGAGCATATCATGACCAAATTGATCCACAAATTTGTAAATAAGTTTTTATTTTGTGTAAAAGTAATTTTTATAATTTTATTTATTCTTTAAATTGTTGGTATGTAAAACTATATAGATATCATCAATTCAAATATTATATTCATAGTAATACAATACAATATAATATGTATCATGCATTATAAAATAATACGTTACAATCTTTCAGAAGTAATGTGCATTAATGATTTCATGCAAGTGGTACTCTACTGTTAGGTCAACAATCAATGTTTAATGATTTCATGCAAGTGGTATTATTTTGTCATTGCCTAGCCCATGTTACATGGTCTATAAGGTTGTCTTTGTCAAAAAGAATGAAGAAAAAAAAATTACAAATTGTTTATTACTTAATTTTTCACTCAAATAATTGGGAATTTTTTAATTAAATCTTAGATATTTTTTTTGACTGAAAATTATTTTAGGGGTCTATAAGGTTGTCTTTGTCAAAAAGAATGTAATTTTTTTAAAGAAAAAAAAATTACAAATTGATTATTATTTCATTTTCACAGAAATAATTGAGAACTTTTTAATTAAATTTTAGATATTTTCTTTGACTGAAAATTATTTTAGGGGTCTATAAGTTTATCTAAAGAAAATTACAAATTGATTATTACTTCATTTTCACTCAAATAATTGGGAAAAAAACTTTTTAATTAAACCTTAGATATTTTCTTTGACTGAAAATTATTTTAGGGGTCTTTATATACGTCAAAGTAAGTTTTTGTTTTAGCCCCTATATATATGTCCTAAACATTAGAAACGGTTTTTATATTAAAATTCAAATATTTTAATCTTAGCTTACATCTTAAAATATAAATTTTCAATCAAATTTAAATACTATGGAATCTAAATAAAAGTTTTATTTAAAAATAACTTAACGAGTATTCAAAATCAAAGGCTCATAGAAGTAAGTTTAAATTTCAAAAACAGAAAAAATGTTATAAAATAATATATTGTGGATGTCCACTACATCAAGAAGTTACTCCATTACTTTCCTCCATTATGAAGATAACCATAACCTCCATAACCTCCACCTTTATAACCATTATTCTTGTAACTTTTCACTTCCATAACCTCCCCTATTATATTCATGTTAATGTCATGTTTATGACTAACCTTTTGTATGCCTCTATGTTACACTATAAATAGAGGCATAAGGGTTCATATTGTATAGACTTGAAGATTTAGTGTACACTTGAAAGAACGAAAGTTATCTCATATTGTTCCTCTTGTCTTATATTCTTCTTGTCTTCATCTTTATCTTTTGTTCTTAAGTTTTATAACACGTTATCAGCACGAGTTGCTCATTCTCCGCCAAGAATCAATAGTAGGTATTTCTTGATTTTTATGAATTATTCTAGTAATTCTTTGGCTGCAAGGTATACTTCATATCCTATATATTATTTGTACTAACAAAGCTTGTTTTGTGGGTTATTTAAAATGGTTAGTAAATTATGATAATCTTCATAACAATATTGTGAGGGATTATTAAAATGTTTTAATTTATTTTACTTGAGATTTTTTTATGGTTCCAACATGTTGTTCTAATTAATTAGTTTTGTTCATTTTTATTTAATTTTAAGTCAAATTCAGATTATGTTTATGGTATTCAATATTTATTTTTGGTAATACATTTGGTTTATTAAGACACTGGTTGAGGATAAGACGGTGAATTCAGGTTTCAGCGCACCAAGTTGGTAAGACATCGAGTTAAAGTCTCGATGCACCATATGATAATAAGCAGTTGGGTTCAAGTCTCATTGATTCATGACCAAAGGCGTCTTTATATGGGTAAGACATTGGGTTTAAGTCCTAATGCACTATAGTGATGATATGATGATGACTAACATAAAGTTGTACACTTTTGACTGAAAGTCATGAAATTTGTCCAATTAATTTGCTCCATTCTTTTATGTGAATATGGTAGCAGTGCATAATATGTCTGAAAAATGACAAATGATTGAATGTATTAATATGAGTATGGTAAAATGTTAATGATCATCATTGTTGTAATTAAAAGGAAGAACATTATGGGTTCTTAAGATGGTCCTTCAAATGTGAAGGTAATTTTGTCCATCAAAGTGGTATGAAAGGTTATTGGGCACATTGTTTCTTAAGATGGTCCTTCTAATGTGAAGGTAATTTTTATCCATCAAAGTGGTATGAAAAGATATTGTGCACATTGTTGTTGATGCAACCCAATTTGAAACGTTTTGTAAATCCTCCATCAAGGTAAAAGCATACAAAGTGGTAGTACATTTAGTACATTTGACCTCTTAAAGTGATGTTGAGGTGAGTCACATAAATTTGATAATGCCAAAGCATGACAATGAGTTTCTCATAAAAACTTATAGAGCATGTACAAATGGTTATGGTCCATTTCTTGAAGAAAATGTGATTTGTGTTCGTATGGATAAGAACATGTTCATGTATTGATGGATAAATGTCACATCTCACCTCTACGGGAGGTTTGAGAGATTGAAAAAAAATATTTTGACATAAATGGTCATTTTGGTCATATACTTTGAGTACTACACAAATATTGTAGTATGTTTTATTATGAACTATTGGAGGGCAAAAGAAAGAAATAATTCTTTTCTATAAAGGTTGTGGTCATGACCAAAATAAATATTGTTGTGTGGCAACACAAATTTATCATTGGTTGTCAAGAAATATGTCTCGCATGTGATAATTTTAACCATGACAATAATAATAATTTTCTCCTTGAAGGAGATGGTCACCATAAGAATGGTTGTGTGAAATTTGTGGCAGTACACAAAATTAATTGAAAGTTTCGAAAAGACTAATTTGTTACTATCCAGAAAATGAAATAGTTCATAATATTGAAGTTGTAGTAAGTCTCAAAAGAAACTTTTTAAGTTTCGGAGGAATTGAAAAGAAAAATTATTATATTGAGACTGTAAATTATTGAAAGATTAAATATCTTCAGATTACTACAATCAAAGCGAGTTATGAATATTTACATAAAATGTTACCCGTCTTTCTCTTGTTTGTTGTATCAAGATATGGACATGATGAAGGAATCACATGCAAAAGTAAACTAGAAGTTTACTAGAATAAATATCAGTTGGCATAACCGGTTGACCATTTCGGTTCAAATGTGATGCAAAAGAATTGAGAATTCATATGGTTATATGTTGAAGAAATAAAAGATTCTTCAAGAATTCTCATGTGTTGCTTGTTCTCATGATAAAATTATCATTGTACCAGTTAAGGTTGAGATTGTATTCCCTGAAATTATTTGGAACATATAAAAAAGTGAATATAGGCATGTTCACCTGCCATGTGGACGACTTTCTATTGTGATTTAATAGATGCAAATATGGTATGGTCACATGTGCATTTGTATCAACTTACAAAATGATTTTTGTAAGGTTGTTTGCTCAAATTGTTAAATTAAGAGCACAGTTTCAAACTATAAAATAATAGTGATAATACTGGTTGGTTAGCAGAAATTGTTTGCCTCCAATTATAGCTAGACCATTGATTATGAGAACAAATCTCTCAAATAAAATTTGATATGGGATGAGTTTATTTAACATGTATGCATCAAGCCAACAAGGTTTTCTCATCACAATTGGTTCAGGGTCAAGAACCAAATAATTTTCATCTAAAAATTTGATATGTGCACATATGATTTTATTGTTCCACCACGCACAAAGATGGATCCCCAAATAAGGTTGGGGGTAAATGTTAGTTTTCCTAACATTAGGGGGACATGAATTTAGAAGTTGAAAATTATGTGTGAGGTGAATTATCTAGATCTTCGTTAAAAAAATGTGAACTTAAAGTTCAAGAGATAATTTATTTGCAAAATGTTGCAAATAATTTGCCAGATGTATTTGTTGACCCAATATTCTAATTAAACTGTAAATGCTCCAATAAATAGTCCTTGATGAACAAAGTCTATAGTATGCCAGAAGCGTGATAGACCAATCGATTCCAAATGTAAAACTCCTTGAGGAAGGAGAGGAGCAAATTATCAAAATGGTCATGATAATGAGGTAAGTGCTTTGAAAGAGCACTATGACATAACACTTCATAAAACCTTGTCAAAGGTTCAGGTACCTGAAAATGATGAAAAATGAAGAGATCTCGATAAGTTATGTCGAATTGGAATCGAATTAAAATGACAATCGACGGTATCTTTGATATGAAGTAGCACTCAATGCAATAAATGGTTACGAGGATCTTAAATTCAAATCTGTCATATAGTGTGGACAGATAAATTATTGGCACTATTCAAGTATGTTTTGTTTCACTTAGAAAAGTGATGTTTTTGATCTTATAGTTCATGGATCAAAATATAATGTCAGTGTGGTACAAATGAATCATTGTGCGAAAGTATAACCGTAAGATATAAAGTGCGGTTTGTGCCTCGGGGCATAAAGGGTTTTCGCAAAAATTCTGACATTATTAAATGCAGATATATTCTCCAGTGGTGGATGCAATGAGACTTGTTTCAGTCTGGCAATAGATGAAATACTTGAATATGCATAATGAATTATTATTATGTCTAACTAGGCGATGAAGGTTACATGAAAATCCTTGAAGGATTTAAAAGGTCTTAAAGCAATTCCATTGGGTACCCAATGGTTTTGAGACTGCTTAACACAGAGAAAGAATCTTTTTGATCTCATGAAAATAATTTTAAATGTCATGTATTAGTGCAATTGGTGCACTTACAGATTGTTGGTTATGCAAATGCTAGAAGATTATTTGATACACATAACGAAAGTTATGTGAAAATATTGTCATAGTATCATTCAAGTTATGACAAGAAACTAACAAAACAAGTAACTCAACACATAGAAGATGTGTGATTTTCTTTTAGAAGAAAAGACGAGCTTCAATGAAATTGAAATGATCAATCTCAGAGTCAGAAATGATTTGATTATGTAGATGCAAAGTATTTATTTGATTTGCATAAAGCTCGATCACAAATGGACTATTATTTACATATGGAGACACAACAATATCTTGGAAATTCAAATAATCACATTAGTTACCACTTCTTCAAATCATGCAGAAATAATATTGATCTATGAATTAAGTCGGAAGTGTGTTTGGTTGGAATCATGATCTATCATATTCAGAAAATATGTGATTTTCTTTTGAAAATGATATTCTAGCCACCATATACGAAAATGACATATAGCTCAATTGAAGGGAGGATACAATCAAAGGAGGTCCGACAAAGTACATTTCACCAAAAGTCTTATTTACACATGTTCTTCAACAAAATGGTGAGATGCACGTTCAAAGATCCATTCAAGTGATAATCTTGTAACTTATTCACTAAAGATTGCCAACATCAATATTTGAGAAGTTGTGTTACAAGATTGAAATGCATTGTTTCCGAGATATCAAGTAAAGTTTTTATCAAGGGAGAAAAATATGTGTTGTACTCTTTTCCTTAACCATGGTTTTATCCCAATTGGGTTTTTCTGGTAAGGTTTTTAACGAGGCAATATTCAAAGCGTATTAAAAGATATGTGTACTTTTTTTCCTTCATTAGGATTTTTTCCCGCAGGGTTTTTTTCTAGTAAGGTTTTAACGAGGCATATTATCTATGGACATCCAAGGGAGAGTGTTATAAAATAATATATTGTGGATGTCCATTACATCAAGAAGTACTTTCGTCCATTATGAAGATAACCATAACCTCCATATATAACCTCCACCTTTATAACCATTATTCTCGTAACCTTTCACTTCCATAACCTCCCCCATTATATTCATGTTAATGTCATGTTTATGACTAACCTTTTGTATGCCTCTATGTTACACAACAAATAGAGGCATAAGAGTTCATATTGTATAGACTTGAAGATTTAGTGTACACTTGAAAGAAAAAAAAGTTATCTCATATTGTTCCTCTTGTCTTATATTCTTCTTGTCTTCATCTTTATATTGTTCTTAAGTTTTATAACAAAAAAGAATTAAATGTGAATATTGAGTAATTTCCCTAGATAGTCATCCATGTTTGAGAAATTACCTAGGAATATCACTTATGTATGTTTTAGGACTACAATAACACCCAACTTTACCTATTTTCCTCAAAATATACTTGACACAATAAATACATTATCCCTCTCCTACTAGGATGCCATGTCACATTATTCATTTTTTTTTATTATTAACAATTTTTTTAAAAAAATTAGACAACCCATATATTATACCCAGTAAAAAAAATTACATAAGGAACTGTAATATGAGCTCCTCCGATTCTTCAAGGAATAAATTAACGAATTTGCATAAGGAACTGTCTCCTGAGCCGTTGTATACCTTTAATGTCTACCAAAGAAATTGCCACGAGGTAAATTCAAGTTTTCTTCTGATTCTTTTATTTTTGAAGTGTAAATTGTGAAATAATTTGAATACTTAACATGATATTGGAGTAATTTTCTTAAAATTTAGGGATTTTTTGCTTGCTTGTTTTTGAATCGGATATTTCTATTGTTTGATTCTGCCTAAGCTTTGAACAAATGTTTATAGTTTGTGTAAAAATCTTATTTTTTACCATGAACAAGAAACCTTTGATTTTTTACCGTGAACAAGCAACAAATATTTATAGTTTGTGTAAAAATCAATGTTCCTAATATCTAGTTTATCTCTAAATATCCAACTAAATTTATTGTCTTCTTCATCAGCTTCTAGGAACTAGTTTAATTTTTTCCTCGACAACAAGACTAAATTTTTGTGTGGATATAATAACAAATACTCGTAAATGAAACATAGGATAAAAATTTTCGCTATAAAATTGAAGTAACTAGATTTTCATAGAGAATGGATTAATGCTCTCTTATAGATATACATTAAACAAGTTGTCATTTAAAGAATTAAAAAAATATTATTAATAAACTAAAAAATGTGACATGGCATCATAGTAGGAGAGAGATAATGTATTTTTTATGTCAAGTATATTTTGAGGAAAATAGACAAAGTTGAGTGATATTGTAGTCCTAAAACAAACATAAGTGATATTCCTAGGTAATTTCCCAAACATGGGTTACTATCTAGGGAAATTACTTTGTGAATATTGTATGATCTTACAAAATGATTAGTCAAAACCAACAAGGTTATGATAGGGTAGATAATGCTTTCGTTCTTAATTAAGGTCTTAGGTTTGAATCCTAAATATATAAAAATAAAACAAAATTTAGGAAGCGTTTTTTTTCCTTAAATGAGTCTTATATTGGCGAATTTGAGTTAGTTGGGCCCTAATGTGATTTTTTGTTAAATAGTTTTTAAGCTGCGCAAATTAAAATTTAGTTGAAACTTCAATGTAATAAGAATATGGCTCATTTCGATATTTAATATGAAATCAAATTAATATAAAGTTGAACTTTGTTTCGACATGCAATTTGAATTTCTTAAGTTTTATTTTTTTTTCCTCATAAAAATGAAAATCCTACAAACTGTCAAAACTATCAAAATTTCCCTAATTCTTATACAATCTTACTAAATTTCCGAGAAATAAAATGATTGATGACAGTTATAGAAACACAAAAAAAAACTTTTGGAATAGAAGGAACAAGCCTCTTTTCTTCTTCTCCACCACCATCACATACAACTCATCAGCAATTGAGTAAAAAATCATAACGAAATTTATATACTATTATAAGGTCATTTATAAAAAAAACACATATAACATTAATAACTATAAAAATTGAACATGAGTTATAGTATTCTATTATTTTATATAATCCTTTCATATAGTATGAATAATCTCCGTATTATTCGATCAAATGATTGAGAAGACGAACAAATATATAGTTACAAAACATAAATTTATGAGTCTTTTTATATTAAAAAATATATATAAACGGTGAGTTAAATTTTACATTTTATTCTTTTTGAAATCATGATTTGAAATTAGAGAATTTGAGATACGAAAGTATGATTTCACAAATTACATGTTCAAACATTCATTTGAATCATAATTTAAATCATGATATAATTTTGCATATACGAGCGGCTCCTTAGGTCTTATTTGTTTATACTTAATGAAGATTTTAATCTTAATTATTCAGATCTCAGTTCTTAAATTTGTTTGTTTTCAACGTCTAAATCTTAATCATTAGTTGTTTGTTTTACTTATTTTACAACCACTTGATAGGTTTGAATGGTTAAGATCTATAACAAAGTTTTCATATTATTAATATGTCTATTTAAGAATTTGTTCAAAGATAATTGTTTGTTGTCACTCCATCTACTTTCACCTATCACCCACAATCCACAACAATCATTTTGCCATAACTACCATCACGGTCAATCACCACCACCTTCCACAGTCCAAACCACAACCGCCTCTATTGCCAATCACCAAAAATCAATCATCATCACCATTAATCAGCATTTGCAATCATCACCACCAATTATTATTACATTCATTAATCACTATCGATAATTATCACCATTATTCAACATTATATACTGCTAACCATTACCATCATTCACTAGCACCATTAGCTAAAAATATCATCCTACTACTAATTAGTAGCCACCATCACCATCAACCACGATTAATCAATACTACCAATTACTATACCATAAAATACTACGCACAATCACCGTCGTCAGTCAATACCATTGACACACACACAATCACCATAGTCAATTATCACTTAATTACCATACAAAAAATTTAAAATATTTATTGATATACTATTAGATCAATCTAGTATTTTATTTGAATTTCATACTTATTATTTTTTAAACAAAGACAGACATTCAAATGTTGAGAAACAAACAATCTTATCTATTTAGTATTCAAATCTTAATGCAACATCTTAATATTCATGTATATTCAAATTCAAACCTCTGAATCTTAATGCACATCTTAATATTGCATTTATATTCAAGCGTCTTAATATTAATGAAAACAAATGAAAAGGAAGAAAATAATTAATCTTAAATAAAACAAATGAAGCCTAAAAAGAAAAAAAAAACGTTCAACTCTTATATTAGTTAAAATAATTTTAAAAGGGAGAAGTAAAGAAAAATAAATTTAAAAAATAATACGTTAAAAATGAAAACGAATAATATATTTATGGAAAAATTGTATGAAATAGCAAACTATTAATTAAAATTAAATGATATAGCTATAGTTTATTTTATTTGTAATTCGTAGCAAACATCCCATTTTTTTGCCATTTGGTTCGGTGTACAATTAACCATTTTCGGTATACAATTACCCATTCGGTATACAAATGTATAAAATGTGTTTGTGCTTGTATAAAGCAAGTGAAAAGTGTATATACAAATACAAATACATAAATTTTCGTCCTATACACTTATAATTATACAATTACAAATTTTATTATACAAATTACAATGTATAAATGAATTTATACAAAATAGAACAATTTATATAAAATTGAATGTATCTAGCGAATTATACAAATCAAAAGCTCCATACAAACATAAAATTTGCTATGAAGCCCAATTATGCAAACTATAACTATAACATACAAATATGATTTTTATGTTTACTATATGTGAAAGTTGCTCTTTATTTATTATGAAAAAAGGTATTTTTGACCCAAAAATAATAATAGAGAATTTTTCTTGACTAAAATTAGAGTTGTCAAAATGGGTTTGGCCCGCTAAGCCGGTCCAACCCAACCCTTGAATTAAGTAGGGGTTGGACCTAATTTTTTGGCCCATTTAGGAACGAGGCTTTTTTGCCTAGCCGCATTTGGTCCGCTAGCCTCGTAGGCCCAACCCGCAAGCCTCAGAGGCCAGCCCGTGGGCTATGAATATTTTAAAATATTTTTTATATATATTTTTAATAGTGTTTTATTTGTAAAGTTTTTATCAATAAATATTTTTAAAAATAAAAAATCAAGTCTTTTAAACTAGCTAGTTTTTTGTGGGAGGAATAGCTCTAACTAAAATACTGATAACAAGACATTTTTTTTTAATCAAACTAGAACGAAGGATATTTTTGTACATTTTTTACCCTCTTCCTTTATTATAGATCAAGTAGAAGTCAATTCAGTTCCAACTCTTTTTGTTTTTCTTTAAAAAAATTCAAATGCTATCTTATTAGAGATTTCAAGTTTGAATTTTAATATAAAACAAGCGCGCTTTCCCTTAAGGCGAATTCAAGTGAATCTAACCACAATTTTGATAATATGTAAATTCAAATTTAGTCCAATCGTCAAAATAAATATAACAAAATTATTCAAAAATAAAAATTTGTAAGAAAAAGTCAATTGAGATATAAACACCTTTCAAATAAAAGATAAAAATAATAAAATAAAGGATCTTAGAATTCCATAGCAACTGTTAGTTTTACTTTTCTTTGGCTTTCTGGTGATTTGCTGTTTTCTCCATACCGAGTCAACCCTCTTCCTCCTTCCCAGAAAAACCCTAGAATCTCCATTCATTCTCACGTTCAAATTATATACATATTGAATCCAATTTCACAGTCAAATTTCATATTGATTCGGAAATGGCATCGGAGATCGAGGTGGTGGAGGAGGTTGAATCAAGAAATGAAGATGAATCGTCGTCTTCTACGGCGGTGGTTAGCGGTGGTGTAGGTGAGGAGGAGAGTTTGAGGGATGATGTGTATACGGCAGCCGCGTATGGGGATATGGAGAAGCTTCAGAGATTGGTGGAAAGTGAGGGTTGTTCTGTATCTGAGCCTGATGGTCTTGGTTACTATGCGCTTCAGTGGGCTGCTCTTAATAATCGCACTGCAGCTGCACAATATATTATTGAGGTTTGGTTTTGGTTCAAAATTGAAATTCACAAGTTTTGAGATTTAGTTTATTAATGGAAGATAAAAAAGAAATGTAATCATTTGAGTTATGTTAAAATTGAGCCATAAAAATGTTGTCTTTAGTTATCATTGAGTGGTATTGTAGTGGTCAAATGGAACCAAGGATAGAATCTTAGTAGAAGCGATATTTGGTGAATTATTTCCATTTGTCTTAAGTTTTGGTAGATAGAGTTACCTAATAATTGTTCTAGCAGGTGCCACAATATAGTACTTATTATTTTGATGCTTAGATTCGAGCTGTGTTAAAGTTGAGCCATAAATGTTGCCACTGAGTGGTATCATAGCGGTCAGATGGATGGAGTGACAACAGTTGGAACCAAGGATAGCATCCCAGTAGAGGCGATATTAGGTGAACTATTTTCATTTTTCTAAGTCCTGGTAGACAGTTGGTGTTACCAAATAGTTGTGCTAGCAGGTACCTCAATAGCTTAGTTGGGTGGGCGCAAGCTTTCCTGAACATCACATTTTAAGAAAAAAGATTGTTTTTAGTTTATGAAAGTGCAGTGATGATTGTATTGTGTTGTAATCAGGGAATTGGATGGTAAATAAGAAAAAGAAAATGGAATTTAGCACGATAACTAACTACTCTATTACACAATAGGATACATTGTTTTGATCAAGTTACAACCAATCAATCAATAATTCAACTTACTCTCAATCTTACTAGTTGGATCAGCTGTATGAATTCACTTTGGTCTGTCTAGGTCTATATAATTCTAATAAAGGAATTAAGTAATATTAATGAGACAGAACTACTGCCTTAATGTTGATTGCTATTCCCTGGTTGTGTGTGTGTATTATTCCTTATTTTTTGGTTGGTTGGGAACTGATGGCTAGTGGTGGTGATGCGATTGGCAGCACGGAGGAGATGTAAATGCTGCAGATCATACGGGGCAAACAGCATTGCACTGGAGTGCTGTTCGAGGTGCAGTGCAGGTTGCTGAGCTCTTACTACAAGAAGGTGGTCGTGTAAATGCAGCTGATATGTATGGCTATCAGGTATGGTTTTGCTTGTATGTTCTTAGTAGTCATTGCATTACTTGAAACAATTTAATGTTTCTTTTGCTGCTTAAATTTCTGAAGCTGAATCTATCCAGTCTTTATGGTATTCTAGATACCCCATCTAGGGCCTCATGAGCTGAGATCATCATCATTTTGGTGCATATGCGATTTGGGTTTTGCTGGACAGTATAGGTTTAGGAGATAGACCTGATGACGAGGGTGCAAGGAAAGTGTATTCTTGCCTGAATAAAAATATAATTAGTTGGACCAACCATATATGGATCACGAAGAAAACCTTTAAAGTAAGTAAACCATGTTTGCTGCAGCAAGCTTAGTAATTCTCCAGCAAACACATTAGCTTTTCAGGAGCTATGCCTTCTGTGACTTTGAAGCACTATCATTCTCCAGATGACATTAAAAATCCAGACCTAAAGATCGAGTGCTCATAAATACTTGTCCATCCTTATAAAAGATAAATAGATACTTGTCCATCACTGCATTTCCACACTAACATTTTTATACAATCTCTGATCTTGAACCTTATAAAAGGTACTAAACTGATTGGCAAGTCAGAGAAATTAGAACAAGAGTGCTTTCAGATTCATCTTTTTGAACAATGCCAAAGTTTTCCATAAAACTGGACTTTGGTCATCAAACTGTGCAAAGGCTGTTCCACATTGTTTGATGCTCTGAGACCAAAGTAATGCACCTGAAAACTTGAACTCTCTTAACTTCAAGTGGGATCTTTTGCCTTAAGTCTGCACATCCCTTTACTAATTAGAAGTGACTGTACCTTGTGAAGCCTACCAGCTGTCTATGTAAGGGGAAATTCATGTGAACCTTAGTTTTGTTCTATATCTCCTTTAAATGCTTGTTCACTTTGATTTGATACGTTTATTCAGAAGAGTTAGAATTATGAATAGTTTAATACTGCTGAAAATACTGGGGCATATACGGAGTTGTCTAAGAGTAAATAGATGGAAAAGTTGAGCAGAGATGAAAAATAGTGGGGCCTTGAAGAGTTTTTGTGGTACTTCGCTCGAACAAATTTGCTGTGGGCTTTTGGCTCGACTCGAGATGCCGCACGACGCATGGGTTCCTCTACCCTGTCCACAATAGGATTCAAACCCGTGACATATGTCTAACTCACACATCATGTGCTGCAAATGTGTTTCAGCTTTCCTTTTAAGGAGGGTGAACAGCAATAAGGAACATCTCAAAAAGAAAGTAACATTGATGCAACAACTAGAAGGTTGAGAATATGATTGGTGTTTACCAATTCTCAAAAAGAAAAAAGAAAAGAAATGATCGAAAATTGTCATATCTAACCATAGGGTTTTAAATAGCCACTTGAAAACAGAAAATCTGCAAAATAAATAAATATCTAAACAACCTAAAATATCTTAACTGAAATTTAAATTTAAAAGAAAGTAATGGATACCCCTTACAACTAAACAAGTAATTATTCATCGAATCAGTGGGAATAGATGCAAATTCAACAACTTCAGTCACTGCAATCTATAAAAGTTGCTCCTCAACAATTTATGCTTGTAAATTGTTTTGAGTGTCTTTGCACTTGCACACTTTTACAACATGACTTTTTTCTTTTATTTTATTGTGCATAACTAGCACCTCTCAAATCTCAATAACAACTTTGTCTTGTGATATTTTGAATGAGCTTTGATTTGGGTAAGGGTAGGATTTGCGAGGAGTGGTTGTAAGGGTATATCTTCCATTACGACTTCCCTAGGATTATAGATTTCAAGATAAGACTTCATTTTCACTAATCAAATCTGATAGTCTTCACCAATAAGGTTTGTGGGGCATTGAAAGATAGTCAGTTGTCTGCCATGTTTGAAAAGTAAGGTTAAGAAAGGTATGGTTTAATACGCTTTTTCTATTGAACTGAGAACATGTAAAGACCAGTTGAGGCTCTAATACCATTGTTGAGTTTTTGTTTTTTAAAAAGATGCAACAGCAAGAATATTGATTATATGACTGGAAACTGTCTCTTCAATTTTATTAACCACAAGCCTTTAAATAGCCAATCTGCAAAATAAATATTCAAAAAAAACTTTAAATATCTCTCAGCAATTAAAATTTAAACAAAGTAGTAGACTACTCCGGCAGGCGGCAACTAAACAACTAATTAATAATTATTCTAGCAATCAACAACAACATATTTGATTTTCGACTAGATGATCTTTTCCCCCTTTTGATAAGCACATCTACAACAGATGATCTTACTGTCCAAGTATTTGAAGATGCATCCTGTCTTTCTTGATATTATTTGTCCACTGTCTATATGAACGTGGGATGCCTTGTGCACCGGGCTGTCCTTTACTTCCTCTTCTTTCCTCACATTGCTGTTGTACTTATTTAATAACTACAAGTGATTAAGATCTTAGTGTTGAAATCTTTGAAGAATTGCCTATTACTCATTCTATTAAATTTTACTGCAGCCAACACATGTTGCCGCACAGTATGGTCAGACAGCTTTCCTTTATTATGTTGTTACAAAGTGGAATGCAGATCCTGATGTACCTGACAGTGACGGGAGAAGCCCTTTACACTGGTAGTTCTGAGAACCATACTATACCCTTTTTCTGAATAACACGCTTGAGGTGTTAGAAGCATGCAATAGTCGTTCTTTATTGCAGCAAGTGCTACCTATACTTCTGGAGCTTCTTTATCTGTCTAATACATGGTTATTTGACACTATGTGAAAACTTGTGAAGTGGAATTTGTTGGGTTCTTGATGCCATTTTGTTTTTAAAGCCAAATTTCTGGAGAAATTCCTCTAAAATATGACTATGTGATTCTTATCCAAGGAACCAGGAGAAACTGACAGTGTAGAGGTAACAAATCCAACCCTTGATTTGGCATTAAAATACCTAAGGAATCTTCATAATGGATTTTATAATTGCTGTTTTCATTAGAAGCTGAATATGGAAAAGAGAGTAGCTACAGCTACAAGCATGCATACTCAGCAATTGAATATGGACAGAGAATTTTCTCTTATTGCTTTCTTTAACAATCTCTAGCCCAGATGTTTTAATGGTATACATAGATTAGAATTTTTTTTTCATTGTCCATTTCTGCCATAGTAATATTTGCATTACTCTTTGGATAGGAAAATATTGTTTGGGTTTATTCATTCATTCATTCAGAAATGGAAATATTTTTGGTCAGACTTGCTGTTGATAATTCTTTTCCACCGGCCTTCTGTCCCCTCCCCTTCCCCTGGATGAATATTCTCTTTTGTTGCTGCTCGTCATCTTTTCTGTTACTTTATTCATGAACCAAGTAGTGGGGTTATCCTTGCACTCTTTTATTTTAGTTTTATTTGGTAAATACTTACTTGTGAATTTATTTCCCGAAAAATTTAGGGCTGCATACAAGGGTTTTGCTGACTGTATACGCCTTCTACTCTTTCTTGATGCATATCGTGGACGTCAGGATAAAGAGGGTAAACCAATTATCTTCCTCCAACTCTCTTTTTCGTGATGCATTGCTTGAAATCTAATGTTATTTTACATTTCATTCTACTTTAGGTTGTACTCCTCTTCACTGGGCTGCTATTAGGGGTCACCTAGAAGCATGTACGGTGTTGGTGCAGGCAGGGAAGAAGGAAGACCTTATCGTGACAGATAACACTGGCCTTACACCTGCTCAGCTTGCTTCTGACAAGAGTCACAGACAAGTTGCTTTTTTCCTTGTAAGTGTTCCTTGATTTTGGTGTCCCTAACTTGAGATTAGATTGTTTTTGAGATGGTATCTATTTTAAAGTCCCTGAGAATCAGCATTTGTTATGTTAAAGTCTGCCTGTCTCTTTGCCAGAATGCAGCATTTTGTGCATTATTCGATTGTCACAGAATGTTAAATGGTTCTTCAGGGAAACGCTAGGCAGTTATATGATAAACGCTGTGACGGAAGTACCCGGCTTGGCAAACTTTCAAAGCTTGGACTTGCTCCTGTTCTTTGTTGTACAATATTTCTTCTACTTACCACTTACATTCATGCGGTAATTTTGGGTACTTCTCCTAATCCTTTTGTTCACAATCAACTTTGTCTCATTAGTTTTACGATGGTCAATGTGGAATGTCCTGTAAAGTTTCTGTTTGATTCAGCTTCAACTTTGCCAAAATTAACTGCTGCTGGCGCACTATTTGCATGGTTGGGAGTTTTCCTTGCTACAGCTGGACTAGTTACATTTTACCGGTGCAGCAGGTATTTCTTCATGCTCTTTTGATATATAGGAATGTAAGAATGTCCATATGGTTTTTATAAAATTCCTGTTTTTCGTTTTGCCTTCCTTAGTTGGATTTCTTAGAATTACTTACTCCTTATACATTGCTATCATTGGCAATGTCAGAAATTCTTATATGCTAAACTTGCTTGTACTCGTCAAATTTGAATCTGTCTTGTTTTTCTGTCACAGAAAAGATCCAGGTTACATCCGGAGGAGTCAACATGATTCACAAAATATCAAAGATGATGTAAGTTCCAACCTTGCAGTCCAAACCAAAAAAAAAGTTTGAAAACGAAAGAACGAAGAAAACGAAAATTAATAGTGTGAAAAGAGGCTCTTCAAAATAATACTAATTGTTTCTTATTAGGAGGTGTGCATAATCTTTAGCCAAGACCTTTATATACTTCTGTCTATTCAGATTTGCCTCTCTTTTTTCAACCTGTACAATTCACAAGAAATATGTGATATTCCTTGTCCTATTTCAGGAACCTTTGCTCAAAATGGAAATGAATCATCCTGCTTTGCTTGCTGGGAATTGGTCTCAGCTTTGCTCCACGTGCAAGGTACTGACTAGAGCTGTTTGTTCATACTTTTATTGATAGAGACTCATCTCTTAGGGGGTTATGTACATTATCGTTTTTTCCTTTTGCCAGATTGTTCGTCCTCTTCGTGCAAAGCATTGTTCAACCTGTGATCGTTGTGTGGAACAATTTGATCATCATTGTCCATGGGTGTCTAATTGCATCGGCAAGGTAATCGATTCTGGATTCTTGTGATCTTTTTTCTCCTTTTTTTTTCCCTACGGCC
Source organism: Solanum stenotomum (assembly GCF_019186545.1). Classification (NCBI taxonomy): domain Eukaryota; kingdom Viridiplantae; phylum Streptophyta; class Magnoliopsida; order Solanales; family Solanaceae; genus Solanum; species Solanum stenotomum. Next base: position 51,439,269 of record NC_064290.1, read on the forward strand.
CACTAGTGCATTTGAGATTATATCAACAGTGAATTGTGAGACTAGTGTATATATATGAATTTTTTTGTTATGAGAAAAAAGGGTATGTGTGATGTAGCCATTAGCTCATTAGGTGATGGTCATAGTATAACATAAGACGAAATCACGGTTTCCTCTGATAATTCAGTATGTCTTATGTTTGCCTACTAGTTCTTGGTTTCATCCTCTGAAGAGTTATTTTTCACATTTTTGTTCAGAAAAACAAGTGGGACTTTTTCATCTTTCTTGTTCTCGAAGTATTGGCAATGGTCTTAACTGGTGCAGTTACTCTTACAAGTAAATCCTCTTTCCTGTAACTCACGTAAATATATTTTCATTAGAATTTTTTTTCTAATAAAATGTCTTTTTGTGATAACAGGAGTCTTGACTGACCCAGCAGCTCCATCATCGTTTGGGGCTTGGCTGAGTCATGCTGGTACTCACCATATTGGTGCTTTAGCATTTTTATTTGCAGACTTCTTCCTCTTCATTGGAGTGGCAGTCTTAACTGGGGTACAAGCTTCTCAGGTATGTTTTTCTTTGTTTTCCTGTTTACATTTGATGAGCTCTTTAGTCTACTCCGTGAAACTATATGCTATTTTATGCCTTTAAACATATAAATATATTAGTATAAATGAAGCATACAACAAGGAACTCCAGTATTCGTTTTCCTGGTTCTCTTACAACTTTACATACTATGTCTCAGCTGTTTTGGAAAATAGGTCCACTAGCACGCATCCGGTGATCTTTAATTTGTCTTCTTCCAGATATGTTTTCTGGAAGAGACAGAATTCTTGTGTATAAATGATGATCATTGCGGATCGGAAACTGTATTTGAATAACTTTCTACAGACGAACATGCTTATAGTTTGCCCTGAGATGCTCATTGGCTTCTTATTTCCTTTACCTGTGCAAGCTGCTTTTCCTCAAAATTCTTACTGTCAATAGTGTCTTCACGCCATTATAAGTTGTTAAACGGATCATTGGTGTTCAGTGACAATTATTTCACCATCTTGTGAGAGCAGTTAAAACACATGAAATATATCTTGACCTTCCTATTTTCCCTTTTGCAACAGATATCACACAACATTACAACAAATGAAATGGCCAATATGATGCGTTACAGTTACCTCAGAGGACCAGGTGGTCGATTCCGTAATCCATATGATCATGGGTGTAAGAAGAACTGTTCAGATTTCTTGATAAACGGTTACAACGAAGACGTCGAGTGCGTTGAAGAATCGGTTGAATCTGAAGGGATTGGAATGATGCAGATTCCTCACAGTTCAAGTATGCAAAATGGCACCGGCCATTCTCATCCGATCAATGGAAATGGCCATCATGTTATCAATATAAGCAACAATAACCAGAACTCACACCAGGCCCATGTTCATTCTGCCCATTGTAGTCATAGTGTGAAGAGCAAAACTGATTCTGTACCTGTGGGTTTGGGTGTTGGCTTAGGAAGAAATGCTGCGCGTACCGCGTTACCTTCATAACTAGTGTGCCGTTGGCTTTTTGGGTATTTAGAATCCCTTCTTTTTGACCTTTTTATTGTTTATATATGAAGCACACACTGGTTTTAGAGCTTAAGTTATTCAATTGGTTTACCATTTGTTTCTTCCCCAAAGTCTTACTTTGTACAAAGTTGTGATTCTTTTGCAGAAGTAAAGATGCTACTGAATTTGCAGCTGTTAGTAATCCATTTTGAGAAATTGGTTTGCTTAAGGAATTCCTTGCCTTTATATAAGAAGCTACTTCTTGTTTCTTTTTCATATAAATGTTTGACCAGTATTTGAAACTCATTGATCCGACTAATTTAGATTCTCTATGCATGTAACCTGTTAAAGGGGGAAGCATACCTTACCATGAGTTTTCTATTTACTCTTAGGGTGTGAAACTCCAGGCAACTTTCGTACCGACAAAACACGGGAGAAATATTGAGTATATAAGGAAATAAGCTTTAGACCCTTATGACATGTTTTAAAGTCGTACAACTATGGGCTCGAATAAGTTCATTATAACAATATCCTTGAGACTTCGTTTTGTTTTTCTTCTGTACCGTCGCATGTTCAAGTAGTATATTATATGCCATGAATATGGGGGCTAATTTTAGAAGTTGTGTTAGTGAAAAATAACAAAATAATAAAATTACAAGATTACAATTGAAAAATAAAATGAAGAAACAAAAATCTCTTCAAGCTAAGGCGTGAATATCTTGCTCTCTTTAAGGAGATTCAAGCCCATTGCAGCAAATGTTTTTCACCGGTTCAGCAGTAGTCCTTCTTGACTTGTCCCCTTCAGGATACAACAACCTTAACACAAAATATAACTCAACAACTCTGGACAAGAGTTGAGTCCAAAGCTCCACAAAAAACAACACCTCCCTTCAACTAATAAGAACTCTCTTTTTGACAAACTTTATGCACTCTATATTTTCCTTTGTGTGTTATGTGTAATAAACCAAATGAAGACCACCACTGTTTATTACCATGAATAATGANAATTTTAAAAGTTGTGTTAGTGAAAAATAACAAAATAATAAAATTACAAGATTACAATTGAAAAATAAAATGAAGAAACAAAAATCTCTTCAGGCTGAGGCGCGGATATCTTACTCTCTTTAAGGAGATTCAAGTCCATTGCAACAAATGTTTTTCACCGGTTCAACAATAGTCCTTCTTGACTTGTCCCCTCCAGGATACAACAACCTTAACACAAAGTATAACTCAACAACTCTGGACAAGAATTGAGTCCAAAGCTCCACAAAAAAGAACACCTCCCTTCAACTAATAAGAACTCTCTTTTTGACAAATTTTATGCACTCTATATTTTCCTTTGTGTATTGTGTGTAATAAACCAAATGAAGACCACCACGGTTTATCACCATGAATAATGACATTCAAGCCAAATAACAATTGGCATTACTCAGCCACTTAAAGGAGAATCAGGTGACCAACAATAAATAGAGGAAGGAAGTACTACAATCAATAGAGGAAGTACTGCCTTAGAGGCAACTCCAACGGACAGAATCAATTTGTCAATGTGGCAATGCAAATAAGCATACTTTTATAATATTAAAATAAATGTTTTGAACGTGATATTTGTTCACACAAAGTAAAATTTATATTCCACGAGGAATTTGTTCCCCCAATAATAGAAAGGAGAATTTGCCCACAGATTTGTTACAACATATATAATTGGACTGTTTTGTTTTGTTAATAAAGAATCTATTCTTCGAACCTCCAAAATCACAAGGAGAGGTAAATCACGCTAGACAAGCCTCGTATGACAAGTTCGATCGAGAAAGCATATGTATAATTTCGAACCTAAGATCAAGATCAACTGCTCAATCAACTCGACGCCCTGCTAATCATAGTATTACTTTATATATAAAAAATGAAGTAACAAGAAAATTACTATATAAAAATGAGTATAACATGAATTATTCGAATAAAATGATTTTCAAAAGGTAATAAGATGCTAAAAGGGGATTAAGGTATTCTTAATCTCTATTTGTGTACTAATACCAAATTGAAAAAATGTAAAAGGAAGAATATAACTTTAGTTAGGGGTAATTCCACTTAATTACCACCCAAAGAATCGTATTTGAGTGTGAACTTTTATAGCAAAAGAATATTACGTATATCATGTACTATATGTTGATTTAGTGCATGTATTGAATTAAATCAATGTAAAAGAATCTTATTGACGATAAAACACTTTCTAACAAAAGTGACTTCGAGCTTAAAAAAGACCTTATTCAAAAGAGATGATAAAGTAGAATCTCAAAATCTATGATAGTTAAGTGATTAAGGATAATCATCTTTATTCTGTTAATTTACACTTGTTACAAATCCTATGGGCGCCCTAATTTTTTCTAATTAAAAATTAGAAAAATTCAATGGTTTCAATTATCTTTTTAATTCTTTGAGATAAGGTGGGTCCCTAAATTTATAATAAGCAAAAAAACAAAAAAAAGAAATACTCCTACAAAGATGATAACTCTTGATGAAAAAATAGAGAATGATGTCAAGTAGAATTCTCATTTTGTAACATTTCTATTAAAAGAATGACATAAGAATAAAATTAATAAATAAAGTAATTCAATTTGGTGTGGGAATCATTTTGCGTTTACGTAAGATTGACGAAAGGTCGCATGAAAATATGATGTAACAATTTATCTATTTTATTGTTATTTTAAAGCTACTCTTATAAATAAATAAAGTTAGTAACTAAAATATAAGTTAATTTACCCAATCGCAATATCTTAAAATACATTAACAATCTAAAAATATTTCATTTATCAAAGTTAAACCTTAATATAAGGGTTAATACATAATAAAAAAAACTTTAAAACCATTTACTTTTTAACTTTCATAACAAAATAGTGCTACTTTTTTTTTAATTATAATATTCCTTATTTAATTTTTTATTTGAATGGAACTATGAATTTCAATAATTTATTTATATATCTCAATAGTAATGACACCATATTCTTAATTTGATTAATTTTTAGCAAACTACTATTCACAATTTGTGAAGATCTTTCTAGTTATATAAGAAATCTTTGATTAATATTAATGTATGCATTATATGTGTGCATTATATAATACACACATAAATATTTTTACGTAACTTGAGCTTAATTAATATTTATATTCTTTAATTTTGGTTACTTATATTTATATAAAGTTGAACAAATACATATTATATCCTACATGGCATAAGCGGATATTGTCATCTAAAATGCGTGTGTCTATTTTATTTTTTGATGATCGTAGTGTCCGGGCCAGCTTTCACGCACCATTGAATAATTCAATAGGATACCTACTGGCTCCCACCACCAACAACCAACAGGTACCAGGTAGCTTTATCCACAAAGACTAGGACAGATGAGAAAAATTACTTAGTGTTTTTTATCTCCGCTGAATTTTGAACCTGAAACCTCAAGGTTCTCAACCACTTCATTGACCACTAGGTAATACCCTTGGATCTTGGACAATTCTATCTACCAAGACTAGAATATGTATACGATATATCTACTTATTCAACTTTATATTAATTTACATACTTATTTGAGCATACACAAAATTAAAAAATATAGATATCAGTTTAGACCATTAAAAGCTAAAACCTATGATAATAATAATGATAGGTTGACAAATCATAGTACTCCACAATGACATAAAAAACAGTACTAGGAATAAAAACGTTACATCACTTTTTTTATCATACAATTTTATTTTTTAAAAAGAAGTTTCTCTTATCTTCTTGCTACTATATAATCAAATGAAATCATATAAATGACTCGTGAAAATTTGCCATACTTTGATACAATGATATGGACAGGTGGCACACATACCAAAAAATAGTTCCCTTTTTGTTACCACCACCTTGCCTCTTCCTTGTATAATTTTTTGTTCCTATCATAACTGACATTAAAAATCAAATCTTTTGTATTTATCCTCTGATGAAAAGTAGATAAAAGGGTCTTTTTGTTGGAGTATTTTGGGGCTTTAAACTTTGAAAGGTATGAAATTTTAGTGCAAAAAACTAAAGTTTGTTCATGTTACTATTTTGAGTGAGTTTTTGTTTATCTTGGCATGCATTTATGCTTTTTAGGGTTTATTTTTTATTGACAATATGTTGTTTTTTGTGAGTTTTTTTCCTACCCTTTGTTTAATATGCTTTAAAGTTTCAAACTTTATGTTTTTTAGGGTTCATTTTATATTTGACAATATGATGTTTTTTTGAACTTTTTTCCTACCCTTTTTTTTATTATGCATTAAAGTTTCAATCTTTATATGTATTTTTGTGTATTTGAGTAGTAGAAAGAAAGAAACTTTTAGCCCTCTCCTTACTTTGGGTCTTTTGAGGTATGAAAATTTTAGTGGAAAATACACACTGAAAGTTTGTTAATGTAATTATTTTGTGCGTCTTTCTTTCTCTTTGCATGCATTTATTGACAATATGTGATGTTCTTTGTTTTATTGTACTTTAAAGTTTCAAACTTTATAGGTGTATTTTTGGACAAGTGGCACATACCCATATGGTTCCCCTGTTCTTGCTACCACCTTGGCTCCTTCTTGCCTCTTCCATCATTAATTTTGTTCCTATCATAACTGACATTAAAATTCAAATCTTTTGTATTTGTCTTCTTAAAGTAGATAAAGGGTCTTTTTGTTGGAATATTTTGTCTTTTAAGGTATGAAATTTTTGTGCAAAAGATAGACAATGGAAGTTTGCTAGTGTAACTCTTTTGAGTGAGTCTTTCTTTCACTTGGCATGCATTTATGTTTTTAGGGTTCATTTTTTCCCCATTTTTTGTTGACAATATGATGTTTTTTTAAGTTTGTTTTGCCTACCCTTTGTTTATTATGCTTTCAAGTTTCAATCTTTACATGTATTTTGTGTACTTGAGTAGTAGAAAGAAAGGAACTTCGACAAGTGGCACATACCTATATAGTTCCCCTGTTCTTGCCACCTTGACTCTTTCTTGCCTCTTCCTTCTATGGTTGTTCCCATCATAACTGACAATAAAAATTAATTTTTTTTTTTTTGTATTATCATCTGAGAGTAGATAAATGGTCTTTTTGTTGGAGTATTTTGAGGCTTGAAGGTTTGAAATTTTAGGTGCAAAAATAAACTTTGTTCTTGTAACTATTTATTTTTTTAGTGCTCATGTAACTATTTTGAGTGAGTTTTTGTTTCTCTTTGCATGCATTTATGTTTTTGAGGATTCACTTTTTATTGGCAATATGATGTTCTTTTAAGTTTCTTTTTCATACTCTTTATTTGTTATGCTTTAATGTTTCAAACTTTACATGTATTTTGTTTGTACTTGAGTAGTAGAAAAAAAGAAACTCTTTGCCCTCTCCTTCTATACATGGCCTTAGTATATGAGTATATTTCTATGAGAAGGTTGAGGAAGTGGACTTTTAAGGTTGTTTTCTTGTTTGATAGAATGAAATGGAGTTTAGTATCTACATATTGTATTTTATTTGTTAGTGTATTTTACGTATTTATTATGTGTTTTTTATACTTTTTCACTGAGAGGAGTCGAATATAAAGAAGTATACACACACGTGAAGTATACACTATGCAGATACTATACTATCTGCATAGTGTATTTTATTTGGCTCTGCAACTGTTACCTATATGTGGAATTTTGATGTGTAAAATATGTCTCTCTGTTGCAGGATAGCTTTTGAATGCTTCTGCAAAATTTTAGCAGACATATAGGATTAGTCAATTCATAATTGAGCCATAGAACCCATCTTTTTGGAGCGTTTAATGATAGTGAGTCTTCTCAAGGGAATTCCTTGATGGGGAGTGTTTGTTCATGTAAAAGAGACCACTATGCTGATGAGAACATAACTAGAAGAGGCTTTTCTGGTAGATACTTCAAATTTGGCTCAAAATGGCTAGAGTCCTCCCTTTTTTTGCCCGCTGCGTGTTGTCAATTTCAACAAAGCCATTGTCCGTCCCTCATGGAAGTATGCATTTGTAAAATATGCGAGGTGACTAAATATCTCTGCTACATCCCTTTGAGATTCATGGTCGAGTACTTCGTGTTTGTTCAGGAAATTTTATGCTCTCTGTATTAACAGGACATTGACAAATATCGTTCATTTTCAATGCTCCCAAGAGACATAAGCCAGTTGATATTCAACCATCTGGTGGATTCATGCAGCCTTTCTGATAGCTGTATTGAGGCTTTTAGAGATTGCGCCCTGCATGTAAAGTCCTCGCTTGTATTGGAAGCTTGAATTTAATTATTGTTTCAATACAGGATCTGGTTGATTATTTCATTTGATGGTTTTCTTTTTGCTGATAGGATATGTGCATGCGAGAACATATGAGAGTAAACAATAAATGGATGGATGTCATTTCTTCACAAGGATCATCATTACTGTCTGCATATATCTCTAGCACCGAGGTTACAGATTTTGGTTTAAGCCTCCTTAGGAATTGCTCAAACCTCCAAGCCTTAGGTTTGGATTGCTGCGACAAAATTTCTGCCCGTGGCATAAAGCACATCGCTGGTAGTTATTGCTACTCCCTCTGATGATATATTACATGTTAACCTATACTGCTCTCTTGCAACTAATTTGACATAGAAGGATTTTTTCTTATGAAGCTAATATTATTGCTTTTGTTTACCGTGTCCGTTATAGCTTTCCACAATTAGCATGAATGTAGAAAGATTTGTAATTGAATTCTCTATTTGCTTTCAAGCTTTATTTATCTTTGACATTGGATCATAAATTATTAAGTTCTGCTTCTATTAATCTGATTATAATTAGTCTAATTACCAGGGACCTTTTTTTTCATTTACATTTGTGGGATACCAACCTCTATGAACTTCACTATTATTCAGATATAGAAAAAGGAAATCTGAAAAATCCATCCCAAGGGATCTTCCATTGATGCCTCAACACTGCGGTGATCTGCTTCTTAATGCAGCTTAAGAAACTGAATCTCAGGAAGTAATTTATAATGGAATGCTTTACATGCTTGATAAAATTGATCAGATTCAGACACATAATTTGAGCTTCCAAGATCATTAATGAATTTACTTCCATCTCATTCGGGGGTTGAATAACAATTTCCTTGTTTTCTATGGATAATGTGAATTATCAATTTGATTTGATGAATCATTTTGTCTTGTTTGCCAAAGTGGATATGTCACTATCTCCCCCACCCCACCCTGCAATCTCTATGTACTAGAATTTCTGGCGATGACGATCCATTATATTTGTTGCTCAGGTTTTACAGATTTGACATACTTGAGTTTTAGAAAATGCAATGGGATCAGTGCTGAATCAATGAAAAGTTTATCCGGCTCAATGAAACTAGTCAAGTTGGAGTTTGAGCGATGTCCTCTAGTTCATGGAGGTTTTATTCATCTTGAAGGTTTGTTGTTTTCCCGTATTTCTTGTTGAGGAGACAACATTATGTCGTCTTTAATGTTTGGCTATTTTTGTCGTTTCTGATCATACAAGTGCAATGCATATGTCCCTCTTTGTTTGGTTGTGTGCTGCCCTTTATTCATTTGTGTCTTTTAACTTTTAGGTTTGACGAACCTTGAATCTCTCACTATAAGAAACTGCAAGTTTATTACGGATTCAGACTTGAAGCCTCTTGCAGGTATATTCTTGATGAATATGCTTTAAAATCTTCATATATATATGTGTTTGAGCTTGTTTCGTGGAGTTGCTTCGTAAATGTTTGCCGATTTTCACACGATATATTTCAGGGCTTGTGAATTTGAAGGAACTTCAGATTTCATGTATCGACATAACAAATGTTGGAGTGTCTTATTTAAGAGGTATCACTTACCTTTTTTGGTGTTATAAACTTTTGTGATGTCCTATGATTGTTCTAATTGATCATACCAGGACTGCCTGCATGCTTGGTTTAGGTGATCTCACATTACTTTTAAAGTTCCCGTCTTTTGGATTCTATTGTAAAAAAAAATGTTATGCTTTTTTGTGTGTTTCCATGAAAACCGAAGCCTCAGGCTCATTGCACTTTTTCTAGTTTCGCTGGTTTTACTATATCGGATTTTTTTTTTTTGAACATTTTAACATATCTTTCATTTGTTATATGATATCTTTATTTACCAATTTGTTATGTTGTTTATGTTACCGGTTTTAGCCTTTTGAGTCTGATAAATTCCAAACTTTTAAGTATGTAAGAAGCTCAATTAATAGTCTCTTCGGCTGCTTTTCGTAAAGTTTACATTTTTTTTTGTTCTATGGTTAAGATGTAATCTGGATTTGATAATATTTCATTCTTTTACAGATCTGTACAAACTAGTCGTGCTAAACTTGGAAGGGTCTGTTGTTACTGCATCATGTTTGGATTACCTCACAGGTCTGCTGCTTTTACTGTGTTATTTCCATGTTAACTTACTAGGCCTAGTTTGTGGGACAAATTTTATGAAGTAAAAGAGAGAATTTTTCAGGGAATTACTTCTCTATTCTGGGATTCCATCACGTTGTTGAAGTTTCTGATAGTTCCTTTATCATTATGCAGCTCTCACTTCGTTGAAGTCACTAAATGTCAATAGATGTCACCTATTAGATGATGGATGTGAGAAGTTTTCGGGTAAGTGGAAGACATTTGTTATCTGCCAAAAAGAACTGACTAAAGCAAAACCATTCCACATTGTTAGCCAACCGTTTTACATCTGCAGCACTCAGCAGTTTGAAAGAGTTGAATCTGGGATTTAACAATATCACGGATACATGTTTGGTACAGCTAAAAGGTCCGTAATTTCTCTTTAATTTCCTCCTTTCGAGGTTAGATAACATTTTATCTTTAGTTTCTCTAAAATTCAAATCCATTCTCTCTATGCTATCATGCTATAGCATCCTAAGATCCAAAAGCTTTCAGTTTTAACGATTCAACTTATTTCACCAAAAGTGTTTTCCTTTCAAATATAAAATATAACCTGTCTTTATTTTCATGTAATATGTCATTTATTACCCCACTCTAGTATTTTTTATCCAAACATTTCGCAAAATGAACCAGAAAAATGGAAAACATTAGCAAATTGCTAATCTGTTTCAGTCAGATAATGTTGTCATGCAAGAGTTCTATGCCTGCGGTTAACAGCCCAAACTGTTGTAATCTTGATGTCACACCTACCATTTTGTTGATATTCGTGGAGAGTTTTGTTGTTATCCAATTGATCATGTTGAGTCAAGACTCTTTCATTATGGGATCGAAACTTAAACTTGGCAATAATATGAACTTTCTTGTTACTTAATTCTCACGTGCTGAAACTTGTTTGTTTTCATCTTGAACAAACTGTTGGTATATCTAGAGTTGATATTTGGCCACCGGCTGTTGCTTTATCTTGGAGTTTTGAGATGCTTTCAGGATAGCTAGAATTGATGTTCTCTTACCTCTGATCCCTTGGTTTGAAAAAAATCAGTTTTAAGTTGAGGTGGTTACTTCTATATGTTTCATCTTTCTCCCATTATTTTGGTTATTTACTTCTTTTAGTTTTACCAATGTTGCAGGGATGACAAAATTGGAAGGCCTCTACTTGGATTCTTGTAGGATTAGCAATGATGGTCTTGCTCATTTAGCTGGTATACGTAAACATAGTTTATTTCCCCTCCCCTCCTTTCTTTGTTTAGCATTATGCTGTAGTGTCACTCATTTACTTTTTCTGCATTAAATTGTAGTCTTGAATACTTCATCATGCAGTCGATGCAATTTTTGGTGTGTTGGCGCAATATTTCCTTTGGCTGTTTGTTTAGTCCAATTCTGTGTCATTAAGACCCCTAGTCGAGTTCTAATGCCTGAAGTCTGAATATTAGACTCAAGTTTAAAGCTCAAATAAACTGAGATGGTTATATACAGACATGTTATGTGAAGTTCATGCAGATTTGAACTTGTTGGACACTCTTGGAGATTGTTCATAAGGACTTTTGAGGCTCTAAATTATTAACACCATATAGTTTGGTTAAAATGCATCCACCAGACCAGAAAGAGAGTTCTTTTTTATCTTTTACAGATTTATGTCGTCCGTCTTTTTCAGGCCTTTCAAACTTGAAAGCTTTGGAGCTGTCTGATACTGAAGTTGGAAGGAATGGAATGCTTCAACTCTCTGGTTGGACCATTTACCCTACTTAGCAACTGATTTTCCATCATATCATGTGACTTTTGGCATCACATTAGCCTAATGATTTTGATATATATGTTAAAAAAAGTCTGTTGCTTTTCTTTCATGTCAGCTCTCACACTAGCAAGTAAAGTGCAAGTGTGCAAATCCTAATTAGTTTATAATCAAATCTCACCAACCAATTTATCTTCACAAGTTAATACGCTTGCCCCGTATTTATTAGTCTTTATGAGAGGATCAGGGTGAGGACTTAAGTTGGTCAGATTACAAAAAATACTTAGGGGTCATTTGGTTTGAAGACAAGTTTTGTTGGTATAAGTTATACACAGGCATCCTTAAGGGTATTTTTGTCATTTTCATTGTTTATCATGTGTTATCTAATCCCGGTACAATTATTGCAACCTCTGGCAAGTATAATTTATCCCGGACTAATTACTAATCCTGGTATAACTAATTCTAGGATTAGTAACCAAACAAGGGCCAAGACAGTACTAAATTTTAATTTTATCCCAGGACTATCTATGCTTGTCCATTAGACCAAACGACCCTTAATGACCCCTAAAGATTTTGGCTTGAAGTGTCTGTTTAGTAGGCCAACACCTGTCAAACTTAGAATTTTACTTGAGTTTGCAACTGATCTTATTACCAATCTTCAAAATGCAATACAAACTTTTATTTATCTTCATACTTTGAGTTGATATCTACTAGAATATGTACATCCTTTTTACATTATCTTTTAGTTCTTTGTGAACAAATTCTCGATTCATTTTCATCCGTCCAAAATTCAGGGGTCTGATCATTTGTTCCTTTCACATCATCTCATTTTTTTGAATTTAGATTTCTTGAAGTTCTTAGATTTTAAACAAGTTCCCAATTCATTTTCGTATGGTCAAAACAACATACTCCTTGTGGGTCAAGGTTAATTAGTGATCCAGGTTACCTATGGTAATATCCACCTGCCAAAAGCATCTGTTGTGCTTGTGGACGTCAATTGAAGGTTCTAAGGTAAATCAGACTCCAGTTTTGCTTCCTTTTGCAGTAAAAAAAGAAAAGTGCCTTGTAGTTCTGGTGCTCTATTGCACTTAAAGTACCTTTCTCTGATTCAATTTAGTTTTTATTCCATCCCAAATTATGTGTCATTGTCTGACTTTGCATGGAGTTTAGGGATGAAAGACTTTTGAAACTTTGTGGTTTAAAACAAGGCATGCATTTGTGTGGCGGTAAATCATCTCATTAAAGAGATTAATTTGTTCCTAAATACAGAAAGGTGTCGTTCTTTTTGGGACAAGCTAAAAAGTGATGTGTGCTATATAAATTGGAAAATAGAGGTAGTAGTTATTATCCAACTTCTCCATGTGTGTTTTGTGTTGTTTTTTCCCCTCTACTTTTTCAGTGTGTAATGAGTTCTCATATTCTTGTTATTTTTCTGGCTAGAAACTGAATCTTCCTTCCTTGACATAGAATTTGTTACAAGTGACTTTCTGTACAGCGAGATTTATGTACTTTCACAGTTCAAAGACTACAATTTCAGTCGAAACTATAAGCTCTTATGGCAGTAAATCGGGGGTGTAGGGGAAAGGAATTGGTGTTTTTATCTGCATTCCGTCGAGCAATGTGTATAACATATGTCACATTCTCGACTTGTAAAAGCTTTACAGCTTACTTTTTGATGCTTCTATATTGTTATCTTGTACATATGATGACGTGCTGATTTTAACAATTGATATGTTCTAGGGTTGACGAAATTGGAAGATCTCAATCTCTCGTTCACCTCAGTAGCTGACAGTGGTTTGAAAGAGTTATCTGGATTGACTTCTCTGAGGTCACTTAACCTTGATGCTCGTCAAATTACAGATTCAGGACTTGCAGTTCTCACCGGTAAGCCCTGAAATCTTTTTCTTCTTGAATATGAGGTGCAGATTTTGGAAATCTACTCATCCCCAGTCTTGTGTCCATTTTCATTACACACACTGAACATGGTTTCAGATAGAAGATTATGAAGGACACAAATTAGGGTAGAACGTTAGTGGGTAGAGTTGAGTTTTGTGTCGCTTGTCCTTTCATACTCTTATAGTTTCTTGTACCCTGATTGTTGTCCTGTTTTCTTAAATGCTTTTTATTCTATTGAAAATAGTCTCTCTACCATCCAAGGTATGGGTAAGGTCTGCGTACACACTACCCTCTCTTCTCCAGACCCCACTTGTGAGATTACACTGGTATGATGTTGTTCTCTGAACACATGGACTTCATAGATATATTGCTAGTATAGAAGGTCGACAAACTCAGGTTACGGATATTCTGATGAATCTGATCATGCTAAGGAGAATAATGATTGGTGTGCCATATATGCGTCAGTGGAAAACCTTGAAACACCAGAATGTGTTTCTAGTAACGACTTCTTTGACATTAACAACTGTTTTTATTTGTTCTACTTTTTGTACGGAAGTCTGATATTGTACGTCGTATGAAGTTGTACTGGCAAGTAGTGCCTTCCAAATTATCATGGAAGGCTTTTTTTTACAATTATAGTGACGCTTCATTGTAATAACCAGAATTTGAAGTCTCACGATTACGGTTCATTTTGGGTTTTGTTATATTTTTGTTTGTTAGTTCATTTCTCTGGTTTTTTTGGGACAACACTCATTGTAGTTTAATAGGAGCCGTTTAGGTCATTCTTTTCTGGTTTATACTAGAAACATTAACATGTAGCTTTTTCTGCCATATGGAAGCAGGTTTAACTGGATTGACTCATCTGGATCTTTTTGGTGCTCAAATTACAGATTCCGGTACAAAGTATCTGTCATGTAAGTTGAAGCAACCGTTTATTTTTTGGAAGTACTGTCAAAAAATTTCTATTATTTTTCATGTATGTTAAGTTTTGAATATGGAGCAGGAACATTCTTATCATTTCTTTACAGATGGTGGTAAGAATGAGTTTTCTTGGCGATGTATGGTAATGGAACTATGGAAGTGAATCGACAAGAAATATTTCTTCGTTGCTGCTAGAAACTCCTTTAGTTGGTCTGATGTTAAGTGATTCAGCTGTTAATTGCTTCTTGGTCTTACTATCTATAACTTGCAATACCAATACTGACGTATGAAACGACCCTTCTAATGAGAGGAGGTGTCAACAATTTTCTTTGTGGTTGTCCTCTCTTGTTGTTTCCAATCTTCATGATTAATTTTTCCAAGCTAAACTTGTAGCTCCACTACATTTGTACTCAGACACATTGTTGTTTTCAATTTTTTACTCATTTCCAAATTCTCAAGTATGTGCATGTCTCACCAGATTTCAAAAACCTCCAATCTCTTGACCTCTGTGGTGGTCAGTTGACGGATGCTGGGGTCAAGAACATAAAGGATCTTACTTCTCTGACGTTGCTAAACCTGTCACAGAACTTGAAGCTATCAGATACAGCCTTGGAGTTTCTATCAGGTACTTTTTCATTTCATTCGGTACGTGAAACACCTACAGCAGTACTAATGCTCGTCAAAACTGCTGCTATGGATGATTAATATGGGAACTACATTGGGAATTGATGACTTCAAACATATCTAATGAAGACGATAGAACCCTTAATATGTTGAGTTTCTCTCAACATACTGATGTACGTTTTTCAATCAGCTTTAGACTAAATACCACAATGATGAATGCTTTCTGAAATAGTGATGGTGAATTTAGTGTTGATGTGTGCTTCCACATGCACCCACTCTCTTAAGGCTTTAGAAAGGAATGTATTAGTCTAGCCAACTGCAGGAATACTACTACTTTTAAAATCATTGAGGCGTTCGCGTAATGGGAACCTTGGAGAAACGGTATAGTTGCCTCGGTGTGAGCTTAAAGGTCACGGATTGAAGCCGTGAAATTATCCATTGATGCTTGCGTCAGGGTAGGCTGCTTAAAGTCCGCCCCTTGGGGCTACGGTTGTTTTTCAGGTTCTGTGTGAACACGAGTTGCTTCGTGCACCAGGTTGTTCATTCATTTAGTTGTTCGGACCAAGTTGTGTGCATCTCATTATTTCACTCCATACATATACTTCTCATCAGTATAGGTGGAGGTGTTGGTTAGCTCTGTCAACCAACAGTTGGATCGATTGGAAAAAGTTGCATTAGTGTTTTCTTTCCGTTTTTCCTTTCTCAGTTTTCAATCCTGCTTTTTCATAGTTTTCCTACTTAATTGACAACATCTCGTCTGAAAATGCAGGATTGACATCATTGGTTTCTTTGAATGTCTCAAACTCTAGAATCACCAATGACGGTTTGCAGCACCTGAAGTCTCTCAAGAATTTGCACTCTCTATACCTAGAATATTGTGGGGTGACGGCATCTGAAATCAAGAAACTTCAAGCTACAACCCTTCCAAATCTTGTGCGATACCGTCCTAATGAATGATATAGTTTATCTTGGGCATAAGACTATACATGGACAGCCATTTTGGTGTGTAGATAGAATAACACCAACGGGCTATGCAAAGATGCTCTTCTTTTTCTGTTTTGCCAATAGTTACATATGTGCTTTCTGGTGTCTGATTACCTCTGTTAAATCAGGCACTTGATGTCTCATGCCTACCTCTTACTGTAGTTTACTCTGTTTGCAGTTGATTCAACACTGTTATGTCCATATAGTGTGCATAATATATAAGCAGGCATTTGAACTTGGCTTCGGCAGGCAAGTAAGCACTTTAACTTGTAGAGTGTGTAAAGTATTAGTGGCTATTACTTGCATTACGATTAACTGTCAATAATTCTCCCATTGCTTCAAGAGGAAAAAGCACAGCAAAACTGTAATAATGCTAAAAATTCCAACATTCTTCTTGATTGGTAACCAACACTGCAGTTAAAATACAACCTAACCAACAATATGGAACATCATACAAACAAGTTCAGTACATAATTAACTCACATAATGTTACATCAATACAATGCAAGAACTCTATCTAAGACCCTAATTGTGAAAACTCTACAAAAAAAGACATACAGCAAGGCTAAACTGACACAAAATAGTACTACAAGCAATGAATGAAAATCTCGGTTACAACAAAAAGTACTAACAAAGAAATTTCTGTAAGAAAAGAATGCCTTTAGGACCCTTCCATGAGCCAAAAGGAGGATAACTGAAAACTACAGAAGCCATTTGCCACTGGCTTTGAGGAACCTGCAGCAATGGGCAAGACAACGACGATGAGGCAAAAATAAAGAAAAACATGTTTCTGCCTCTTCATCTCCATATGAAGGAAAAGAGAGAAAAAAATTTCTTTTTTTCTTTTTTTCCTTTGTGATACTGTAAAACTCGATGGAACGAAAACAGGTAATGCACAATCCTTAGTGTGATAGTGTCACAAGGTCCAAATTCCAAAACCTGTATTAACAGCTGAAGCACATACAGTCCCTGCAGAAAAAATACATGAAACATCTCTCAGATAAAGCAGGGAACAACAACAACAACAATGCAATGTAATCTCACAATGGGGTTTTGGGAGGGTAGAGTATATGCAGACCTTACCCCTTACCCCTACCTTGAGAAGGTAGAGAGGTTATTCTGATAGACCCTCAGCTCATAGAATGACAAAAAAGAGGCAGTAGAAACAAGCAGAAACGACACAAGAATAAGATAAGCGAGGCGAAAGGAACTTGATGTAGAAATTGTTGTCAAGACTCGGCATAGTTTTCAGTACAATCTGCTGAATATGTTTTAGTGACTGCATGACAAATCATCTGGATGTACTTCTGTACAGTACACTTGAACATACAAAAATTATTTATAAGCTACAGTTAGTAGTTGATTAGTGATCTTTCTTGTCCATTTTGGGATAGATTATCATCTAACCATCCAGGTACACAGGCCTGCTTTCCTTGCAAACTACAAAAATGAGTATTTATTTCCCGAGGAAGGCTGTTAGCCCTATATGAAATTGCTTAACAGGTCACAGAATTCGGAAAGATCTGAACTTGTAAACACTAGGCTACTCCCAGCAATATGTGAACTCGATGAAAAGGGAAAATATAAAAGTAACAAAATTTATGTCTTTCTGCCTACAGGAATGAAAAAGCTTTTTCAGGAATTGACCATACTTCTTTCACGTACGTGTTAAGTGCTAATTCATAGAATTAAGTATTATTGCAGCCTGACCACAAATCATTATTCAATCTCTCTACAACATGAAGACTCCAAAGAATAGAGTAATAAACTTTAAAATACAACTCAAAGCACTAAATGAGCTGAACTTAGAGATGTTGAGATCAAACATAAGTTGCTACACCCACTTAAGGAAAACTGATTTTCCTCCCCTCACCCCACCTGCCTATGTCTTTCTTCCTACAGGATATTAAATGAATGAGCATGTTAAAGACAGGATATTTACCTTCCCAGTGAGCATAAGCATAGACTGGGTGCAACAACATCCGTAATAGGGAGTTTCTTTCTTGATTCCTCTGACACCATAACAAGAACTCATGCTAATTCAAGGGCATGATACAGCTTGGAAACTCGTCGCCTAAGCAATGGTTCCAACCTGAAAGAAGGGACGCCTCTTTCCCACCGTTTTGCTTCATACATCTCATTCCATGCTTGTACTATCTCGTCAATATTGAATCCCAGCCCTACAAATATGACAAACGTCAGAAACATTTCAAATGATCTTTAAAAAAACTCACTGAAATGGGAAACAAGTTTTAAGGCAATATTTTCCAGTTTCACCTTCTGTCGCAGTACTGTTGGAACAATGATTCTTTATCATAACAGCAATATCTGTTGGAGAAGCTCCGGCCAATTCAAATTTTTCAACAGAAACCTCCAAAGATTCTTGCCAGAGTGGAAGCCCAAGTTTGAACTCCATAAGTGATCGTTCGTATAGCATGGTACCCCATAGTAAATTTATCTGAGACATCATGTTTGCAGCTTGCTCAGTAGCTTCATCTGCAGATATTCCTTTGAACAAATTCTCTGACTTCATCTTCTGCAATTGCGTTTTGTTGGTGCTTGATAGTTCGTTCAGACGCAGTTCCTCTGCCTCCTCCCACATCTGCATACCTCTTTCCATATTTTCCTCAGCACTGTTGTAAAGCTGCAGAACTTCAGTAGAAGGCCAAGAATCCAAATTGACACCAGTGCTAATCGCATAATACCAAGAAAGTTTTGCCTGCTCAAACTGTTGCTGCCCCAGAGCGAGGATACCTTCATAAAAGTTTGGTTTGATATTTAATGCCTCTTCATATCTCTCTCCTGCTTTTGAATATTCTTTTAGAGCCCAATCATAAGCAATTTTTATCTGTGCAAGCAAAGCTTCTCCGGAACTATCTTCTTTCAAGTAGACCCTTTTCCGTGCCCTGGACATATGAACATTACCCCAGTTGAACAATGCCAAAGCAGCCATCTCCTGAAATGTTTCTCCAGCTGTGCTGAAAAGGCATTGAGCTTCTTCACTTGTGATTGCCTCTTCCAAAGCCTCAGAGTATAGCTTCATTCCGACTTCATGGAGATCTAGATAAGCATCGGACTCAAATCCAACATAGTTTTTGAACAAATTAGAAAACTGGTAGATCCAATCATTAATGCAAACTGGTCCATTATGCAATTCCTTGCTTCTTTCAACATTTCCATTTTCAACAATCTTATCATGTCGTGCATTGTATTTATGATCATCTTCCACACCTTTGATCTTCTCATAGAAAGGATCCTGCTCCGGACTAACTTCCACGATATAGAATCTTATAGAACCATGTCCTACAGAAGCTTCAGCCCACCTTAATTCCTCGTTTGTTGTCACCGTAACCAGGTCGCCTTCTTGGTCCCTATACTTGATTAGGACTGCTTTTAAGCTTGGGAAACGATCGCCTATGATCTCCCTTAGTGTCAAGATACTGCAGTTCAGAGGAACTTGGGCCCATCTTATGTCGTCCCCAAATACTAATTTCACTGTTCTTTTTGGCTCTTCTTCAGTGGTATGACTGATAATTTCCTCCACCACCAATTTATCTTCAGTTTTCCTCTCCTCATTGTCCTCATCTTTGTTCTCCTCATGCTGATCCTTGGCCTTATTTGCCTCGATCTTGTCCTTACTCTTCTTTTCCTTACTCTTATCCTTAGCTTTCTTTCTGTTGGTCTTGTTGTCAGCTTTATTTCCCTCCATCTTGTCATCAACCTTTTCTTCCTGAGTCTGGTCTTTATCTGTATTTTCATTTTGGTCCTCAGTGTACCTTTCATCATTCCTGTTATCGGTTTGCTTTAATTCATTTCCGTGTTCAAATTCCTTCTCCTCCGCCTTCCCATTAACCATCTTCTCCTCTACTTTCTTGATTTTCTTCTTTAGAGCCTTCTCTTTTGATGATTTGGAGTGACTTGAAGCAAAAGGCGGTTCAACATATTCCGGTACGGGAATCAAATCTACCAGAATGTCATTCACCCCAATACCTTTTTGCTCGATGGTTGTTTTCACCCTCTCTGCAATCTCAGTAGCCATGAGATTATTCGGCTCCATCTCCAGCACCCTATTAACATCTCTCTGCGCCAAATCAAGCCTATTCAAAGCCTCATAACACCTAGCTCTCTTCAAAAGCGCCTTACTATATTTCGGTGTGACTTCAAGAGCCAAATTGCACTCATGGATCGCTCTAGGGTATTCACTCAGTCCCATCTGCATATAGCAAGCTGCTATATTACTACGGAGGTAGGAAACATCTATGTGGTTCCGCGGAAGCAACTTGATAGCTTTGTCATACTTCAGCATAGCCCCTTCACAGTCCCTTTTCTGAAATAGCTTATTCCCCTCATCCTTAAGTTCCTTCGACATAGCAATGAAAACTGCAGTGTCCTTATCAAATGCTCTAGGACTACTACTTTCACCAGATTTACCTCCTATCTTTTTCGACTTTGTCCAACTTTCCTTCCCCATTCTGAGCTCAACAAATCCAACTTTCCCAACTCAAACTAATTTCCTAATCCAAATCACTAAAACAGATGAAAAGTAACAGGACCTAACTGGTACAAAAATAGAGTCTTTGCACCAGATTAGAAATCAAGAACCAAACCCCACCACAACCCAGATAAGGAAATTTCACCAACCAAACAGAAACTTACAATCAGAACAAATCCACCAGAACCCAGAAGCCAAGAAACCAAAAAAAATCCAATCTTTTTCACAAAATACCAAGAAATAACTCAAAGAACTGAGATTTATCACCCTAAATCCAAAAGGGTATTCTTCAAAAATTACAAAACACAAACAAAACACTATATATCAGAAAAAAAAATTCTCCTTTCTATTGTAAGCAGCTCAACAAGCAAACCCCAATTGAAAGAAAAGAACCCTGAAGATAAAAACACCCCCTTTATTCAGCTGTAAACAAAGATTCTTGCTTTTTCTCTTTATTTTTTTTTCCAAAATTTAAATTAAGGATATAATTTAAGATAACTTATCTGCAAATACTCAGCTTGCTTTTGAACACCCTTCAAATTTTTATTTTTTTTTGCAGATTTTCTGAGAATTTGAAGAGAGAAGAATGCGTAGAGACTTGTGTTTTCTTTGGGTTTTTCCACAGGGAATATTTGTTTATGCAGAAATGGGGAAAAAACAGCACAAATGCCTCCACTTGTTATTTAAGCTGATTTTTATTGTTTTTTTCTTTTTAAATACAATTTAAAATTTAGAAAAATAAAAAGTAAAAAAAGGGTGTCTTGTACCTTAACGTAAACGCCACAAAAACAATGTCAACATAATAGTTGAATTTATTTATTTTTTTTTTGAAAAGACGTCGGAGCTAAATGGGATCGAGAGGTTCATTCAAATTATGTTCGACAAAATAGTGTACTTCTTCCATCTTATTTTATTTGAATTAGTTTGAGTGATACGAAACTTAATAAAAAAGGAAAGACATTGAAATTTATGGTCTAAAATAAGCTCTCATCATTTTATGATGTAATTTGATTTGACACAAAATTTAAGGAAAAAAAACTTTTAAAATTTATAATCTAAAATAAGTTATAGATATTTGTGTCGCTATAAATCATTTTATCGCTATAACTACTTATTTGTTCTTAATAAAAAATCTCTAGTTTGAATTCTTCTAAATTCAAAGTTGCCTTAATTAGGAAAGAAAGATTATGTTGATTTTGTTGTTGTTTTCTAGAATTATTTCTTTTATGTAAACAAGGATTTATAATTATAGCTAATACTTAATATATTCCATATTCCGACAACGAAACGTGGGACCCACTAACCGTGTAATCCTAGATTGTGGGGAACGTTTGGGAGAGTACAAATTAAGGCAACAGCAAAATCAAATGTGTTTTTTCCCTTCAGTTTATTTTTACTTGTTCACGATAAATTTTACATGACATAATACATGGCAAGATGAAATTTATATTTTATTTTTCCCATTTATAAGTCAAAATTTAATTTTTAATATAGAGATAAGTAAACTCATTTGAATCTAAAACTTCTAACACAATATAAATTTAAATATTAAAATTTTAATTCGTCTCTGCTTAATTTCTCATTAAATTTACTTTTGTTTTTTCACTCTTAGAATATCAAAACAAAAATATGAGTACTATTACTATTGCTACTTTTTCATGTTCTATCCTAAACATTAATTAGTTATTCTTCAACTAATATCTTATGACTTATGATTAAACATTAGTAATTATTATGAGTACTATAATAAAATATTCATATCAATTATTATTTTTAAAAATATAATAAAATTAAACTGAATATGTAAAAGTAAATTGACACACAGCATGGAAAAGTATATGTGGTGAGGGAAAGAAAGAGATATATTGTGGGGGTATGAAATATGTTTGGACCTCTAAAAATGAAGTGCACGTTATCTTCGACTCACCTCAAAAGTTTCAAACAAATAAATAATACTCTAAAAAACAGACAAAATATAAAGTGAAAGACATTATCATGTAATTGGGATAAAGCAAAATAAATAAATAAAAACTCTCCACATCTGTTATGATTTTCCACAAAATACCTATCAACCGTTTAAACCCTCTAAAAAACAAACAACAAAAATGAAGGCAAAAACTGTCTTTAATGTATGGTTTAGTTAGTATTAAGTTGTAAAACTTGACTTTTAAAATTCAAATTGTGCAACATGAACTGAGACAAAACGAGTGCAAAGGTAATTGATCCTAGGGGTAGTTGGCTAATATATTGTATTTTGCTTTACTTAAGACTTTATTATATTTCAGAAATTCAACAAAAAAAAATTAGCATTGTTTACTCCATTTTAACATAATACCCTTTCTTCAATACTCAAATTATTAAAACATGCTAGAAAAACAAAATCACCAGCTTCTTTTTAAAGTTATTTCAACTTTATGGTAAAACAAAAAAAAACATCAATACACAAAAGGCTGAAATAAATTTAACTATTTACTTATTGAACTTAAACAAAACTAAATACAAGAAAAAAAAACTATATAATCCTAATCATATAACTCAACATCACAATCATATAACAAAATCCCTTTAGGGAATTTCACTTTCACACCAATAGACTTAAAAAAGCAATGGATGCCTCAAATGGAGCACACATTTTATTTGGAGAGGATAATAGAATTAATAATTTTATCTATCGTAAAGTATTTTAATAAATGACAAAAGTTTAATTAATATTTCTAAAAGTGTTCATATATTCATTGTTTTTAATAGGATTCTCCATATTTAACGTGTAGGGGTTTTATGATCAAGTCTAAGTCGATTTTGGTTAAAACCAAAAGTTTGAATTATTCATAACGAATATCCCGATAGTTATCAAACTTGTCGTGAATAATGAATATAAATTTTATGAATAAGTAATTTAATTTTAAATGCCTTCATTTTTAATCTTGAACCTGAACTTAAATTTATAGCTTATAGAGAAATTTATGACTTTCAATTTATGAGTTCTCTTCTCACTTCGTATTTTCATTTTGTCCCTTTTATGAATTATGAAGATCCGTATTAATAATAAATATATAGTTTACAAAAAGTGGTACAAGTTACAAGTTACAACTATGTGATTTGATTGGTCAATTCACGTTCATCTAATGATAAGCTCCAACTTGATTGGCTAGAATATGTCATCTAATATTGTAGAATATGTTTTTTTTTTTTAAATCTATTTTTAATAATAATAATTTTTTATTTCTAACTTTTTACTTGATATGTCACAAAATTAAAATATATTTAGATTATATTTAATTTATGATTATAAGGTCTAATTTTTTTTGAAATTTCGTGTCAAGTTAAAACCAGATAATATAGTATAGTCAACAAGCAAGAAATTCTCTGTTTCGCAGACCACTGTATCATATTCTACACCATAATTAGGGTTTCAATTTGGGGCGAAAAAAAAAACCAGAGAAAAGAAGAAGATGAGATCGGTATGGTGTTTGATTGTTCTAATTTTCTCCATTAATCTCTTATATGGCGTCGTCACTTCCTCTCAGATATTATCTGTTCATGCAGGTATACCCAAAATCTCAAGTACTTTCTTTGTTATTTCAATGCTAAATGGAAAAAAAAAAATTAATTTAAAGTCCATTGTTGATGTGTTAATTGTAATAAAAAATGAATTTTTAAGTTTAGTTTGTAAATATTTTTGTTCGTGTTGGATTATGTAGCTCAGTATTTGCTTAATTGAGAGAGATCATTCGATAATTAGCTAGTTGATTGTAGATTTTAAAAATTATCTGCAAATATTTTCAAGTTCTGTACCCAAGGGTGTGGCCTAGTGATCAGTCTCAGTTCAAATTCTAAAGAGACAAAAATGATCATGTGACTAAGAATATAGTTATTTGGTACTTGTTGCTGATAGGTGATAGAAGGTATCCGTGGAATTAGTCGGGGTGCGTACAAGTTGACCCGGACACCTGGTTATCAAAAAAAGGGTCATGTTTTGGGTTTTTGGGACTTACACTTGCAAAACTTCAATTTTTTTCCAACTAAAATGCATGTCTAAACATAACTTCAAATTCCAAAATCGCAATTTCAAACGCTCAAATTTTCAAGTTTCAACTTCAAAATCAATGGTCAAACGGGAGGTAAGAATTTTAGGCGTGTTGTTAATGAAGCATGATTGGGAAAGGGAAATAATGAGCCAACAATACTAGGTTAATAATCCTGTTTAGTGTTTGTTTACCTTTGATTTCTAGGCTTAGTTCATCTTCTTTTTTGTGTTTTAGAATGATTATTATAATAACTGAAATTGGTTAATAGAATTACACAAAAAAAGGAAAAAGCTGTAATTGGTTGATGCTCTAAATTTTTAGTAATAGAAGCATTAACTAATAGCTGGGAATATTAGCTTGAGCTGGCAAGGGAGGTAGGCGTACCCCGTGCACCAAGTGCCCCCCATATCTAGTGTTGGGGTAGGGGAAGAGGTGTATATCGTTCACAGTCTTCCGCTTGCATTTCCAAAAAGAGGCTGTTTCCACGTGTTTAAGTGTGACCTACAGGGTAGTCACGAAAAGAGAAACTCTATTGTTCACGCCCTTAAATTATTGTTCTTGAATGAAAAAGGAAAGCCAGCAGCCTTTCTGTTCACTTGATTACGCTAGTGCTGGCAAAGTTTACATCTTGCTCAAAGTAGAGTACTTTCCAGAATGATTATTATTTGCTACTATTAGGTTGTAATTCTTGTCATTCATTCCTGTTTGTGTCAGGCGCATCATTCAGTCAAAGTTCTAAAGAACCAAAATATAAGGTTGAGTTTCATTCAGAAGACTCACCTTTCCAACCGGTAAGTTATTTGTCATATCTCTCACCTTTTTACATATTCATAGGCACACTATGCACTTCAAAAACTTTATATGCTTGCAATAAAAGATGATCTTTAATTATAAATAGGATTCTAAGAAGTGGATGTAAAACTGGCAAGTACACTACGCGCTAAAACACATGAATAATTTTAGAGTCTACTGTTCTTGAAACTACAATTAAGAATTTAAATCTATGTTAGTCGTACGTATAAGATTACATTGGGAACTGGGAAGCATGCTGAACAGCCTCTTTTGAGCAATGTATTTGAAGTATAGTACCACCTTTAGGATCCTTTAGTGGTGACACTGGTAACTTGAGGGTTATGAACTGTGGGATAAATTTGAGAACATTTAGGCTTCTTTGGTACCTGAGGGAAAAGTGCAACTGATACTTTCATTAATTTTGTATGCAACCTGTTGAAGGGGGATGCAAACAGAAATTTGACCTGATATTCTGTGCAAATAATGATGAGATGGAGGGTAAATTTACATGTATGATCACTCTACAAATCTTATGTACTGGTGCACTCTGTTTTGCAGGATGATGACCAGGAAACTATTCTTATGCCCAACAAAAACGGGGAGAAGTTCCTCTGTTATTTGCCTAAAGTCGATAAACCGAAGATTGGTAAACCAGTGACAACCAATACAAGCAGTTTGGTTGTGGACACTGAGAAACGCATCAAGTTGAAGACGCCAGATGAACTACTTGAAGTACTGAAGGATAAATGCCTTGTCAGGGTGAGAATCCATCTAGCTCTTCCCTTACCACTTGATGAAAGAAGTAGTCTAATTTTTTCTATTATCTTGCACTATCAAACTTTTCTACAGCAAGAAGGGTGGTGGTCATATGAATTCTGTTATGAGAAGAAGTTGAGGCAAGTTCATTTGGAGGATGAAAAGGTATGTTTTACTTCACTTTTAAGTGTGTTCTTCAGGCATGATTTCTCAGAGTAACCTTTTGTTTTTTGCACCAAGAATATTTTAAATATTTAATTGGCTGAGTCTTTGTTGCCTTGCTAAAGCTCCTGTCATGTGATTCGGGGTGGGTTGGTTTTGGAAAATTCAAAGGATCAGATACTGACATTGGATAATCTAAAACCACTTCCTCCCCCCCTGCACACCTTGATTAATCCACTGGGCAGCCTGTACAGCCACTTATGTTGCCAAAGGTAATCCTACCCACCAAGACGGCAAAGACCATAGCAAATGATGTCACACTAAGTGCTATGGCTGGGATTTGAACCGAGAATCTCTATGTAGTTACTCCCATTTCTCGACCACTAGACCATCCCATCCTCCCCTCCCATTTGGTATGACTCATGTTGACTTTCATGGTGGTGAAGTTGAATGAGCTGTTATATTCGACTTTGAAATAGCCAAGAAGATCTAGTATAGATTTCTGACTATATCCAGGTCCAGTGGGTGATGCCAAAATCTTTGAGGCAACGCTTTCTAAGCTGGAAATTTGAGAAGGAAAAAAGAATTAATTGCCTAATTCTTATATGTTCCGAAAATTTCTTGTTCTTGCTGCTTTTTGGTAATTTTTTCATCTATAGAAGACAGATGATTTACTAGACTTTAAGGATTGCCTGTAAGTTTGCAAATGGGACTAAACTGTTTGTTCTGTCATATCTTTTCTTTTATGCAGATTATATTGTAATTGAAAAGATAAATAGTTGAAAGATGTGAAGAGTATAGAGACGTCATATCAAAATCAAAATATTATGATGTAGTAGTAAATTGAATGACTTAACATCTTGAACTTGTTGGGTTTCTCATTCAAGTATAGATTTTGAATTATTGGGATGATGAAAATAGAAGGTAGCACAAACATATTTATTGGAGAAAAAAGTAGGTCAAACATATGGAGGGAGGATGTTTATTGAGCAATTGCATTTCTTGGTTCATCATAGCCTGCATACTGTTTTCATGTACATATGAGTATTTTTTACTCTCTCCGTATTAATATATTTGTTTTACTTTTCTTTTTAGTTTGTTTTAAAAAAAGTGTCTTTTTCTATATTTAGTATTTTTTATATTTCAACATTCTCACTTTATCCTTAATGACAACTCCTTATAAAAACGATCTGGCATGGTTAAGACCACAACATTCAAAGGATATTGTCGGCAATGCTATTACTTTAAAACCAAAAGACTACAAAATCTTCTTTATAATCTTAAACTTAGTGTCTGATAAAACTAGGTCAAATAAAATGAAATGGTAGTATATGCATTGTTGATCAATTATTTGCCTTGTTAAAAAGTGTATTCTCTGATAAAAGAAAATATTTGTTATGTGCTTTCAGTTGGTTCAAGAATTTATCTTGGGTTTTTATGATGCTGAGGCAACCGCAGCTTATCATCAAAAGCACTCAGATAATTCAGTACTTAAGGATCCCCGTTCGAAAGATGCATCACAAAGGTATGGATATCAAACTGTGAGTTACTAACTGGCTTGGAAAGAGCTTCTATTATAAACCTTGGGTACATAGTGAGTCTGCTAACCACATTTAAAAGCAAAGGCTCTTCAGTTTCAAGTTTCACATATGTACTTGACTACAGAAAACAACTATTATTTTACATTTATTCAATTTTAGAAAATTTTGGGAAGTCTTTCTCCAACTTGAAGCACAATGCCTGATGTGTGGATGGATTAAAATTTTTAATTTCTTCTTCAGAATAATTAATTTCTCCTTCAGAATAATTAATTTCTCCAACCCTTTGGCTTCTGTAGATATCATGCTCATATATATACTAACGGAACCGTATGTGATTTAACAAATGAAAAACGACAGACAGAGGTATGAAGCTATTCTTTTGCTTTTTGCTATTTGTCTTTTTTATTCAAAAATTCTATATTTCTGATGGACTCAATTCCAGGTGAGGTTTGTTTGCTCAGAGCCTAGAGCAATGATAAGCTCTATAACTGAATTGTCCACCTGCAAGTACGCTCTCACCGTACACTGCCCAACCCTCTGCAAACACCCGTAAGTTATTCTCCTTGATTTTTAAAGAAAGTTACTCCTGATTTTTTGTTCAATTTCTCTCTTATCGCTGCTGATGACGGCAGCAAGTCATCCTTTCTCTTTTGGGTTGTCTGTTATTTCTGGTTGCTGTTTATATCTATTTCAATACTAGCTTCCATTAGTAACTTACTATCTGCTGCTGACGTATTGAGAAATTGGAGACTTTTCTAGGTAGGAAGTGGAAATCCAGTTGTCTTTCATGTTAGTAAAACGCTGGTCAAAAGCATTCATCAAGAAGTACCATAAGCTGAAAACGCATGCTTATTATAGGTGTCAGTCAAAAGTCAGCAGACCACCACATCAAACATGCTGTGATGGTGTAGGAATCAAATAATTTTTCATTCTTTTCTCCAATCTTAGTTGTCTTGGTATTTTCTGATAGTCTTAATAACAATAACAAACCCAGTGTTATCCCACAAATGGAGTATGGGGAGGGTTGTGTGTACACAGACCTTACCCCCACCTTATGTGGCCACCTTTTTGTGAGAACTACACTTGTGGGATTTGATGCTTGGTTGTGTAGTTGATATTTTCATACTCAAGATTTGTATATATTTGGATAATGAACAAAGTTCCTCCCTCAGATTGATGCATTATGCTGGACTTCAAAAGTATGTCTTTGATAGATCAATTTTAAATAGAAAGAATTCACTAGGTTACTCCATTGAACACTTAACAACTACTCTTAAATATTACTGAATGTTAGCATTATTGCTATGCAATCATTTAGGTTTGGTTATCTTGACATTTATAGCTTGTTCTCCATATAAGCACAAGGACAACTCATTTTCTCTGGTCGTCAGCATTTGCTCTGATTTCGGAAACAGCCTCTCTACCTCCCAAGGTAGGGGTAAGGTCTGTGTACACACTTCCCTCCCCAAACACCACTTGTGGGATTACACTAGGTATGTTGTTGACTTCTTGTTGTTGTCAGCATTTGCTCTGATTGTTAATTGTTCTATGCAGGCTCTTTCAAGAAGAAAGGCCAGTGTGGCATACCATTAACTGTAATACACTTCCAAAAGATTTCAGAGAAACGAAAGTTGAAGATAACTTTGAAAATGAAAAGATCGCCATGGTGACAGGCTCAGTGTATCAGCCTTCGATTGATTCAGACGAGCACGTGAGAGCGGAGGAAGACAATTCAGATGATGAAAATATCACCGTAGCAACATAATACATACATGACCTATGAAGGAATTTACTGCAGAAATGTTACATTCATCGACTTATCGATATCAAGCTGCTAAGCCTCAACTCTTTTTCTACTTGTTTATCTGATTCAGTATAGAACTTTTTTGAAAGGTACAACACATTTTCTTAAGGTACAGGGATAGAAGTCAGATTTGTTGAGGAAACATTGACCCTAATGTTATAATATAAGATGGGCATTTTAGCTCAAGCATTCTCAAAGATTGTGCACTACTTTCAAAATTCCAATTGCTTAATTGTTGGTGAGTTTATTCACATTCTATTTTATCTTTAATTTGTTGTATGGTGAACGTAATTGCAGAGTTTTTCCTGGTTTGTTTTTAAACCAAAGACCTCATCCCCTCTAAAGAGAAGAAATCTAAATTCAAAAGGAAAAAGGAAAGCAAGAAACAGAAGGTACATCTTAGGAAAATAAGTGGGGTTCTTACTTTCTTTCTTGTGCTGGGTACGTAAACAAAAAAACATAGTTAATGTAGGATGCCACTTGTGAACTTGTTTTGGAAACCTCGTTTTCAAGAATTTGTTTAACGAAAATATTTTTCAAAATTTTTGAACTAATCAAACATGAAAAAATTGTAAAACATTTTGTGAAAAATATTTTCTTCCATACTGAACAGTGAACACACCCAAAGTCTTGAACAAGAGGGGTTAAGCTTTCTATCATCATGACGTCAAGCTATTTTTCCAGCTCTTGTTTTTGTCTTTAAAAAACAAATTATTGAGCATCCACTAGAACATGACTCGTAAATTTGTACAAAAATTCCCTATTGTTACAACACATAGTAAGATTTGAATCCATAATTTTTAAATATAACAGATTCAATGCTAAAAAACTTAAAGATTTAACTCATAGAGCTTTAATCCTAAATCCATCTCCGAATCAGGACCAAGAGGAAGTTGACAGAGTAACAAAACTCTGCACCATAAACGCAAAATAATTTAACAAAAAGGAAACGCAAGGCATCACTCTTTCCTTTGAAAGGGAACTATTCAAAACCTATCAAGGATTATTAGGCTATATATATAAGATTATATGTGTTCTATTCACAGCAAACTATTCAAGTTTTTGTTAAAGTGTACTGTACTTTAAACTACGAATACGGACAATTCTCAACATGTATTGTACTTTTAACTATGACGATGAACCAATATCTACGTTAACTCCTACGGTTATTAAAGCTAAGTACTCGTTTATAGCTTCACCTTCTTCCGTGACCTCAATGTCGTAGTCAGAGTAAGCATCTCCTTTTAGTAATTCGCCAGTAATCTCATCTTCCATTTCTACATCACGCGTCTCAACTTTGTTATGACTTGGACCTCTATCGCTACTTGAGCCTGCGTTAGTACCTGATCCATCTTCACTTTGGTCATTAGATAGAGGATCATTTGCAATTCCATCTCCTCCCTGGTCGTTGGGAAGAGTATTGTCTACATTATGATCTCCTGCTGCAGCAGTATTACTTGTTCCTTGAAGCAGATGATCTATCGCTGCTTGACGTGTGCCAAGGCTGCGAATAGCTGCAGCCGCTGCCAAAACAAAACCATTTTATATTATTATGTCAGCTCAAATGACGACCATATTAAATTAGACTATCCTACTTACAAGAAATGAAAGCAAATGAGAGTTCATGACTTCTAATTAACTAGTAGTGAATTGCCAGCCAGCAGGCAGCAGCTTAGCACGATTGTTGAGCAAGGCAGAAACCAATAATTTTTTTACAATCGTGCTGTCTGGGCCAGCTTGCGTGCATCTCGACTAATTTCACGAGATACCTGTCACCTCCCACCAAAACCAGACAGGTAACTCCGTCCACCAAGGCTAGGACAGATGAGAAGAAATCACTCGCAGTACAGAGATGAGGAGCTCCCTATGCTTTTTGATCAAGAAAAAAAAAGCATAGGAAACACTTCATCTTTGTACTGCAAGGAAGATAGGGCAAGTTATAGAAAACACGGTCACCAAGTAAGGAAACTCCAGACACTGAAAGAACTTCTTGGCTGCCAAAACCATTGTAAACAGCCCAATCAGATAAAATCTTACATGATATTCTTCTTTGAGGCAATGGCGATCCTCGTATACGGAGTTTTTGCAAGTGTTAAATTTTAAAGGTAGTCTACTCGATTTATTCCTTGATGCTGTCATGAGATTGGTGTTCCCTTTTGTAAAGAACTGGACATTGGGCCTTAACTCAATGCCAAAATGTAGCTCATGAGGTGAGAATTGTTCAAAATCATGCAAGGAGACTAATCCCACAACTATTGTGGACAACTTAACACCCCCTCCACACACCCACAAACCATAACGTAACTCCAAAAGGTCTGCTAACTACTGCATTAACCTCAAAACCTACCTAACCAACGGGTGAAAGCACAATTCATGAAATTCCACCAATATCAGGGTACATAAGGCCCTACATCTTTTTGTCCTTTTCCTTTTATTTGGTGGCTGAGGACTGGTAGAGACCTTCTTGCCTACAATCCTTAACAATTCTTCTGCTTTTTCACTCAAATACATTTCTTGGAATTTATTCTACCCATCATGTTACGAAATCAACACTTAAAATAATCACTTTTTATGGAAGAATGATAGGTCAAAAAGTTATTACCGGAAATAAAATGAAATGTTAATAGAATTAACGAGATCAGTTTAAGTGAACAGTTCTGTCTTAGCCACTTTTGTCATTCTAAGATCTTTCTAACTATTTGTCAACAAGGTGGGAGTGGCCTCCTTGGCGGACACAATGAGAGAGGTGAGGCTGAGATGGTTCGGGCATGTGAAGAGGAGATGCAGAGACGCCCTAGTGAAGAGGTATGAGAGGTTGGCTATAGTGGGTATGAGAGAGGTAGAGGTAGGTCGAAGAAGTATCGGGGAGGTGATTACACTAGGTATGTTGTTGTTGTTGGATTTGAGTCCCTAAAAGGTAATGTGTCAACTTTTTAAAGCTAAAGAAATGGGATCCCAGTGAACTCGCTTTACTGAACCCTAAGCGCTAATACGGCAATGCCACACAACAAAACGCTCACCTCAAAATTAAGAAAACCAGGCAGTTACTAAAAAAAAGGATCATGGATAAGAACTTAATTCAGGATGAATTTAACAAATACTAGATACCTGCTTCTCTGGGGAAACCCATGGATACAAGTTCTTCAATTGAAGCATTGGCTGCTTGACGCAATCTTTTCTTCTTCCTAGACTCAATATGTATCTGCATTACGAAAAGAAGAGGCATATAACCAGAGATATTATTTGATAAATGAGCACTGCAAGTCAGAACACCAGAAATTGATAAATCCTATTTTCTCTGCACCATTTTCAACTATATCAAAGAGTCATTCCATTCCACTAGTACAGGAATCGTCAAAGCACGGGCAATCTACCATGCGGCAAATACAACTGTCTCATTGAATAAGTAAATGGTTGAATTTTTCCAATTGCACGGTCCCAGAAAAATCAGGTGCTTATTCCCATTTTATTAAATTAACTAATTATCAAGCTAGCCCATTGTTTTTTTCAAGAAGTCAAACTTTCATTAGTAGACATCAAGTTGGTATCAAAAGTATTTACAAAGGTGTCCATATGACTAGTAAACGTCAAGTTGGTGTCAAAAGTATTTATGAGTTGACTACTGCCATTCATCAAACTTGCCAGTTGTTTATTTTGAGTTCGTCTAAATCAGAAGAGCAAGAGACCCCGACCCATCTTTCTGATACTTCTAGATAATATTAGTTCTTCAGATATAAAAAAAAAAAAAAAAAAAAAGTAGAACCACTAGAGATTTCTCTTGGTCTACCTCTAACGATAATAATCACCAGCACTTCGTAATATTTGATTGATCACTATTTTGCATATTCCTTTTCCTAAAGGAGTTCCTAGGGCATTCAAACACTTTTTGACAAGCATTTGCTGCAGCTGATCTGCAAACCTAGGTAGAATTAACTGGTAGGAACACAACCCAACCAATTCCCAAATTATAAACTTGTAATAAAATTCGACCAGCAATTTATACCTGGGTAAGTAATCCACTAATAGCTTCACGTGGACATTTATTCATGCCAGGAAATTTACCTGTATCGAAGAATTAGCTTCTGGATTTGTCAAGTCATCCAAAGCCTTTTGTGTGTCATTTTCATTTCGTCGAAGTGCTTCTGCAGCAAGCTCTTTCTCAAACCTGGCATTCAGGAATATGAATGAGTTTTAAATATCAGTCCAGTCAAGACTCAACATAAGCCTGACTTAGGATAAAAGAAGCTCAGTCACTCTGGTTTATCAGCCAAATGTACTGTTTGATAGCCGAAAAAGCTCTCCTTCAGATTTTCAGATCCAGAGTTAGTAATGAGTTATGATCTTAAAAAGTAGTTTCAGTCAAATTGTCCTATGCAAGGGATACATGGAACGTCCCCACACGAAAGATCCTGTGATACAAGTCTTACTTACCCAATTGACACCAATTCATTCAGCCTCTCGATATCAACAGCTTTTCCAACGGGAGTCGTTCCATAACACTTTTGCTCCCTACAGTTAATATGGTAGAGATACATTTGATAAATGTGTCTAATCTTAATGAAATACAGAAAGGAATTATATTTTAAACAAAGATGAACTCACATGATCTCCTTCTGCCGCTTAAGGTCATCCACCCTTTTCCTTGCTTTCTTTTCTTTCTCTTCAACAAGAAAATCAACAGCATTTTCTACTACTTGATTGTTCATGCGCAGCGCTCTCTTGGAATCCCGTTCTTTGTAGCCCATACCCAAAAGTAAGGACAAAGCTTCATCTGGAATTTGAAGCTGTTTTTTAAAGAAAGACAAAAATGGTTTAACTGTTTATGAAGAATTAACCAACAGAGAAGGAACAGCAGCTGATATCCCAAAGAAGAGAAGTAATAGATGTGTATGTAAATTCAATAGACTAATAAGTCAGCATCACAAGCAGCGCATGAACACATGTGCACATGCATGAATAACTAGATAGAAATTGAAGCAAAAGTAGACACTGGAGGTGAATATATTATCTCTTACAAGAACTAAAATATTTTCCAAATATCTGTCTATTAGTGAAATTGGAAAGAGCCAACTATCATCAGCTTTACAAAGAATGACAGGCTAACCTGCAAAAACTTTGTTTGAGCAGATGTCAAGGACTTTCTAGATTTTTCAGTCTGATTGCTATGATATGCCACTACTCCTTCTAGCAGCTCCAGCCTCAAATGTCTAGAAAGAAGATATGGAAGCAACAAATTTTCAAATAATGTTCCTGCATTATACACAAGCAGTATCAATCTGTTTTGGAGGGTTTACTCACAGGGCAATCTCCGGATAACGTCCTTTTTGAAGCAGTCTGAGACGACTCGCTTCCTTCCCATGAGAACGCTCAAGCCCTTCCCTAGCTTTTGCAAGGCGGACTCCTGCAACTGAGAGCCAGCTGATATCTCGGAGCATAAAGTAGCACCACACCATATCTATTTGCAGAATGGGCACATTGTCAACCATCTGAAAAGCCAACGAGGAAGGGTGGAATCATCAAATATCAGCTATGGAGCAAATTTCTACAGACCAGTGAATAAAGTGTCTTGCCATAAAATGAAATATACATTTTATAAATGCTAAGCACTATTCACAAGATAAGGCCATTCAAGGACTGACAACAAAGACTCAGATCAAACAACCATATGAGAAGAGTACGGAGGGCATGTTCCATGACTTTGTTGCAATAAATAAATTATATCATCTTATCACCTTTGATTTCTTTCTTTTTCCATATTATATAACTCAAAAGTGCAAGGTCACTTTTTTTAATTGTTGCAGAAGTCCAAGGTCACTTTTCACATCAATTCCGTGAGGAATTCACATTTAGAAATTGTGAGCCACTCTCCATTAATCATTAAATAATGAACATTTATGGCTCTCATCTTTAATAACAATAATGCTTAAACTAATAAATACTAAATTTTCTGGAAGAAAGAATCTAACTCACCTCGATGAGTTTCTGGTCGCAGAGAGAGAAAGCTTCCTGCAAAGAAGAATCCGCTTCTGTATGAGCATTCAACAAGATGTTTATATAAACACGGTGAAAAGCAAGAAAAAGATTAGCACTAACCTCTCCCATGGTCAGCACTTCTAGTGCTTCCTTGTATTTCTTCTTCCTCATCAAGGCTTTTGCATTTGCGTGAAGCATGAGGCCCATCATTATTGCCCTTAAAATAAAGAAAAAGGAATCAACAGATTGTGTTTCATAGTCAATATGAAACTGTTTACTAAATAGGTTACACCAACACCAACAAACCCAATTCCACAGATGGGGTCTAGGGAGGGTAGTGTGTACTCAGAGAAGTTGTACCCTCGGCTCAAGGAGAGATGAAAAATAAGCAGTAATAACATACAGTAGTAACAGCAAGATAATAGATAAACGAAGCGAAAGAAACAATCAGATAGTACTACAGATCTAAGAATAAGCAACTCAAAAATTATACTAATACTCCTAGTGCGGAAAAGAAATACGCTTGTTAACTAAATAAATTAGGAAAATAATTTTGCATACCTCTGGTCAGTCTCAGATCCCAGTTGCACCTTTTGTCCACTCTGATTTTCGAGCTCCAGATTGAAATCTTCAACAGGTAATGAGCCATCCGCATGCCTCGCTGACAGAGAAACAGCAGCAGCCCTGTAATTCCAATCATATCAGTAGTTAGCTAGAAAAGAACAATACAGGAAAACATGTCTATCCAGGCAGAGAAGTCACAGTTGACTGGATTGAAATAAAGGTACACTTCAATGCTAAGAAGGAAAGCAAATTAAAGCAAAACCATAAAAAAGGATGTCGGCGAAATATATAGAAAATGTAAATCACTATTCCAATCTCTAACCTCCATATATAAATCATAGCTACTATAAGCGATAGACATCGATAGACAATTAAAGTTGCCACCAATAGTCAAATAGAAACCTCTACTTGGCACAGGTGTATCTCGTAGACGTAGACACCAGGGTATGATAGACATGCCTGATTTTGGGGGGAGGNAACATTTAGAAAACCACCCTCGCCCCCTTATCCATTCTTCTACTTCTTCATCCAAAATAATCACCCCACCAAAACGCAAAGAGCATAAGCCAAACCCTCCTATCCCTTCCTCTTTCAATAGCTTCTCTCCATTCCACCCAAACACCATCTCCACTCATATTCTTTTTCACCGTCAATTTGAGCATAAATACGTCCTGCCCAAACCCTTGACCCATAACAAAACCAATTTTCATTTCCCAAAGCCCTTCTATGAGAACCCCCCCCCCCCCCCCCCCAACCGACCACCACACACACAAGCAATGGGGTGGAAGATTTGATGTGAATCGAACGAGTCATAGTTTGAAGCTAGACTATCTTTTGGAGGCTTTTAATGACGAGTTAGGCGTTCCTCACCCGATGGTAGATTCCTCTACCAATTTGAGAGTGAATTCTGAAAACGAGCTTGATCTTCCTACATCGATAGCGGTAGAAACCGAGTTGTTGTTTTCACAATTGTGGTGAGTGCTTTATGAAGAAGATGAGAGTGGAGAGGTGGAGATGGTGGTTGTCGTGATGGCCTTTTTCTGTATATTTTGTGACTATAGTGGTGTTGAGATTTGCTGTGGTTTTGTGTGTAGGTGAATTGTTAAATTGAGAAGGTGTGTTGGCAGTAGAATGGTGGTGTCGCGAAAAAAATCAGGAGCTATGGTGGTGTTGCAAAGGAAGGTGCAATTGAAATGACAAAGATGATTAATATTCATGTATTTTGCTGCTACCATATCATCAGAAACTACCAAAGGATCACCACAACTATTAGAATCCCCAAACTCAGTGGAAATACAACAGAAAACACACAAGGCAAGTCACCATCAGAATCAAATATTAATTTTTACATGTACCAAAATAGCAGCTAAGTCAGACCCTACTCACACTATTTAAAAACAAAATTAACAACCCATAGCAAATAGAATCCCAAGTCAAATTCAGTGGAGACATACAACAAATAAAGAAGAAGCTGAACAACAACAAAAAAGGAACCAGAGCCCCCCAAACACCCAAACACAACAATGATCACAATCAAAATCAATTTTATGTACGAAGAGAAAAGCTAAACAAGACACTACTTTCACTCTGATCATACTACTAAAGAACCCCCTCCCCCCCATACACACACAGACAACAATGATCAAAATCAATTTTATGTACCAAGATAAAAGCTAAAGCAAGCCACTAGTTTTCACTGTGATCACCCTTCAGAAACAAAACTGACTGTAGCCTTGAAAGCCTACTGCAACACTCTTCCTCAAATAAGGAAGAAGATGAACAACAACAAAAACTCCCTCCTCCCACCCCATCACACACACACACACACTAACTTTTTTTTAAAATCAAAATCAATCTTGTGCACCAAGATAAAAGCTAAGCATGCCTTTGATCACCCTTTAGAAACAAAACTCACATAGCCTAATAGAATCAAGAGAACAACATGAAAAGAACATAAAGAATGACCATAAAAAAGCTATATTTAGCCTTGTTCTTCTTTTATATGTATACCAAACTAGCAGCTAAATCAGACACTACTTCCAAGCTATTAAAAGTCACTACTTCCACTCTGATCACCCAACCCCATCAAGTGATTCAACAAAAGAACATAAAGAATGACAAAAAGATACTAACTTTAGCCTTGAAAGCCTAGTAGAACGTTCTTCCTCAGCCAAAGACTCTTCCTTTACAGACTTCCCTTGATCAACAGAAACCCTTGAAGCCAAAATCTTTGCATTGTTTCTAACACCCAATTGACTCAATTTTTCAGTTCCATCACCATCTTTCAACAATTTACCAGCACATATAAGGTTAATTGTTTCGGGTCCACCACCATGACCCGATCTTTTTGCTACCTCTTCTCTTAACATTAGTACTGTCCATTCTTCCAATTCCACTTCCAGTACACCACTCCATGCCCCTCCAATCTTCAATTTTGCAGACCCCATATCCTTATTTTGCAGAGAAAATAGTAAAAAGTTGGATTCTTCAAGTCTTTAAACTTAGGAGAGAAGAGTTGGAATCTTGTTTATATATAGGACGCTTAAGTCCTAAAGTTTTTTGGTGAAGAAAACCTGGACTATATCGAAAACATGGGACCCCTTCTTTTTTTTTTTTTTAGAGAAATTATAGAATTATTTAATTATTCTTGAAATAATGATTTAAAATTGGAGTAGGAATTTTAAGTTGTTTAGAATTTGTTATTAAGTATTTATTTGATTCATGTCTAACTAGGATTTGTTTGTCCTCATTTATATTAGAATAAGTTTTCTAGTTCTTGTTTAGTTTGGTTTCTTATTTTAATTGAAGAAACTAGAAATAATTAGAGAGAATTTGTAGTGAGATTCGCTTTTGAGTTTATGAATAAAATATTTTTCATCAATTATGTATATTATTGAAAATATTAATTAATCTAAAATTATTTATTTCATTCCTGCATAACTTTATTTATCTTATCACCATACGAAACAGTGCTCGAGAATTCAACAAGAAAGGAAATGACTCGAGCGACATTAATCCTAAGTTTTCTTTCATCTCTTCAATTGTAGTTTGATAGTTATAATATTGTGGTGCTTGATGAATATTGTTGCTTATTGATTTTTATGTCATATTAATTTATGAATGTTCACAAGCACAAAGATAAACCATACATATTTTACGTAATACATAATACATAAATATATTATTTAATTTGATTTCGAATAATATTAATACTCTTCAATTTTGAGTATGAATAAATAGACATCTAAATTTGCATAGAGTTGAACAGGTAGATATACACATCCTACATGACTTAATACAAATCAATTCAAGTGTATTTCATATGAAATTATCATATAAAATGCATATTCGTTTACTTATTCAACTTTATATAAATTTAATGGATTAGATTTCGATGTTATTAATGGTATTGATTGGCTCCATTCTTATTATGCTTCTTTTGATTGTAGGACTCGAGTGGAAATCTCAGCCTCAGGCCTCCTTGGAAAACATAACACTGGCACCTCATAGCTGCCTACTGTTTGAGTAGAACCTCTACACCTCTACCCTATGGAGTTGGAGTCCCTTATCAAATTTACCGCCACCTCTATCGACACCTTGTGACTGTGGTATGTCTCCGACATCATTTGTTATTAACTAGGTCCTTGTAGATTGAATAGTAGATTTGAGTCTGATAGTATGCGTCTTAGCTTAGACATTTGTACTGCTTGTTAGATCCCCAAAATGGAAAAATCAAATTTATCATTTTCACGTGTTATAGTCTATGAATTTTTGGTGATATGTGATCTCAATTTATTTTTGACCGAAAATTTTCATGGACGTCTGTTACGACCTTATTAATCGTTTGATACGATATATAAGAATATTACTAAATAGAATATATAAATAATGCTTGTATTAGTTGTACCCGTCTAATTAAGGATACATATCACACGTTTGCAGATGACAAGTGTTAAATAAAAGGATAAATTACCTATATACACACCTTTATTTTTCATAATTTCTATTATTCCCTATTATTTTAAAATATTTCCAAAATCCTTTTTTTTCCTTCCAAACCCCATTGTTCTGGATACATAAAGTTGTATACGTTTCTCGTCTTATTTTTACTCCTTATTTCACTCCCTCAATCTCTTCCTATTTTCACTCACTCAATCTTTACTTTCTTCATTTTTCAATTTCCAGATTTGTTCTCCCTCCTTTCAGTAAGATTGCTCCATAATTTTTTCCGAAGAATCCAAGTAAGTCTTCACTCCACAATTTTTCCCAAAGAACTACCGGATCTCCTCCCTTTCCACCTTCACAAAATGCATAAGGGAAAGGTGAAAGAGATGATGTATCCACATTGCTCCTTGCATAAAAATCGTTTCCAGAGGATCCTCTTTTGCTGGTGAAACTACATCATGAAATGGAAAGAAGTAGTCTCTACCAAATGTATCATTTTATCATGTATCAAGTGTTGCTATGTATCTTCTACGGTTGTCCAAATTTAGAAAAATATGTATCTGTACACAATATCAAATTATATTCGTGATACATTTGTGAGCGGAGAAGTTGTGGAAGGACACATGCTCGAGCTTTAAATCTACTGCTGAAAAAATCCCTAAAAAAGAGGGGGAAAAAGTTGGATCTACCATTACACGACTATCACTGTAAAATATACAAATTTTCAATAAATCTCGTTTATTTTGATTCGTAAATTACCCTTTGTTAGTGTCATCAATGATCTGATATATCACTGTCACAGTAGCCTTTATTTTATGCAATGTATCATATTCATATTTAAGGTGTTGATATATAACCCTAATGTTGTTGAATATTCGATTAGTTTTATCATGTTCAACATAAATATTGTTGATACATAAACACTACATAATGTATCGTTTACATGTATCAAGTTTTAATGTATCAGCAATCTTATTCAAATTTGAAAGGCTATATAGACAACAATAAATCAGTTGTGTGTTATGTATCGACACTCTTTAATATTTGCTCGGTCTTACCCAACTTAGAATGCAATGTATATGTACATATTACCCAATAATAATCTTGATTTATAAATCGTAATGTTCTATAACTGGAGCATTGTGTATCATATCCAACAATAGGTATATGATACATATCCATTATTTGGCAAACTAAAACTACATGTATCTGATACTTAATAACTACCACACAGTAATGTATCAATCTAAAATCAAACATTTTATGGACAATCTTTACTTCTCTAATGTATCAAATAGGATTACAGTACTTAGCAATTTACTAAATATTTTAGTAATAGTAATGTATCGTGAGTAATATATTCTTCTTGTCCACAACGTCCACAATGTATCTCGTCTAGTTAAAATTACCACAATTACATATTTTTCGCTTATGGCAAACAATGTATCTTATTCCAGCATCAAACTAACACATAACGACACAATTTTGTAACCATCTTATAACATGTACCAGATACATTACAATAACCAATGATACAACCGTTTACAAAAATCCAAGATTTATATATATATATATATATATATATATATTGATGTATCATCCACAATTTTTCTTGATCAAAACAAGTAATTTACATATCTTTATTATTACACTATTTATATGTACAATATACACCATAATAGTCTGATATATTTATACAAATTTGTGATACACACTCGATATTCAACACGTATTTGATTTATCTCAATTGTTAATCCATTTATTACAGGTATCATATACAATATATTATGTGGATACATTTTTATACAAATCACATCCAGATACAAAATGATTACCACATCATAATCTATAGATACAAAATTACTATACACATGCATCGTTTACCACTAATGTATCATGACTTACATGTTCATATCAAAACGACAAAATAAAACATCTTCTTCAACCTTTTGCAACAAAGTCTTAACTTGTCCCCTTAATATATTCTCGCAAGATCCAGGAGTAACCAAGTATTTAGCTTGACAAGTAATCCTTTTTTGGATATTTCTAAAGATGGTGTCTCTAAATTCCCCATAGCAAGATCAACAATGGGGGAATCATTCGTTATATCAATCAATGGTGATTGTTTTTCATTTTTGTTTCTTGATTTCATCAATGTTTTCTTCTCAGATTCTTCAATTTTCCAAGAAATGAAATAACTTTTCTGAAATAAAATTAAAATTTAATAACGAAAGATGAAAAGGGGAATAGAAACTTATTAGTTGACAGAGGGATCTTGTTAGCAATGTTAGCAGCAACCAATGTTGTCCAATCAATTTTGTGTGATACATTGAATTCAAATTACTCGATGATTCAAATTGATGATTTGAAATCGTGAATCGTTTGTCCAATCATCTACAATGGAGGATTTGAGATTCAAGATTTCGAATTGATAGAGAAGATGAAAAATTAATTTTTGATTCTTGTGAAGCTGTTACAGATTGGAATGGAATGATATTGCCTTCCTGATGAATAATCACTTGAAGATAATTACCTTCTCAATATATCTCATCGAAGACAACATTTACGATATCATACAACCTCCTAACTTTAGTTGCATAGATAAGAAGGAACAACATTATTAGAAG
Source organism: Solanum stenotomum (assembly GCF_019186545.1). Classification (NCBI taxonomy): domain Eukaryota; kingdom Viridiplantae; phylum Streptophyta; class Magnoliopsida; order Solanales; family Solanaceae; genus Solanum; species Solanum stenotomum. The sequence continues at coordinate 51,482,034 of NC_064290.1, forward strand.
GAGCATAGATTGGCAACCCAGTTGAATTATAAGAACTAACAATTTGTGCATTAGTAGTTCAGATTACTCTTGAGCAAGAAAAAAAGGTGCATACTTTTTACTTCTTGTCATGGCAGGAGGTCTCTCATCTCCTAACAATAACTTTGCTGCCTCATCAAGACAAATCATGTCAACCTGAACAGAATCACCACAAAGAATTAGGGTCTGAAAGCAAATTGAGAAACAAAGTTGTACTCGACGATTTCCAATCAGTTTTGCGTGATACATTGAATTCAAATTACTCGACGATTTCGAATTGATGATTTGAAATCGTGAATCGTTTGTCCAATCATCTATAATGGAGGATTTGAGATTCAAGATTTCGAATTGATAGAGAAGATGAAAGTTTGATTTTTGAATTTTGTGAAGCTGTTACAGATTGGAATTGAATGATATCAATCTGTTTGCATGATTTGTGGGAAAGAAAATCAGTTATGCATGATTTGTGGGAAAGAAAATCAATTTTACATTAATATTCCATATTAAGCGCAACAAACAAGTTTATAATGTATTCGGAGGAAACTTATGTATCTGAATGTCTAATTTTTAAAGGATTTTTGTAAAATAGAAAAGAGTAGGGATATAATGTAATTTAGGGTCTTATACTATGAGATTTAGGTGAGTTATACTAAATAAAATATATATTAGCTTGTGCACCGTTAGATAGATCTAAGGAAATATTTTGCTGTAAATAAATCTCAAAGAACACAGAGAGGTCTCTTGAAAGTTGAAGATCATCAATGGCTACCGCCGGTAGAAAGAGAGGAAGAAAGAAGAAGAAGAAGAGGATGAAGACGATGACCAAAAAGATAACCAAACTCACTAAGAAATTCAAAGCCACCCTTCAACTCCGTCACCAACACTGTACTAAACTCATACCCCACCTCATCGCCGCCATTTCCTCCGCCCATTCTTTCCTCCTCCGCCATGACCTCCATCTCCTTCCTCATCAATCCCTTTCCCTCGAATCCCTTATCTCCTCATCCTCCTCTTCCATTTCCAACATCGTTTCACTTCTCTCTCTCCCTCCTCCTCCTCCACGCGCTGTTCCACCTCCACGCGCCGCCGTTACTTCTCCGAGCGACGATGACTCATTACCCGGTTGTTGGTTTCAGCGATTTCTGATTGCAGATTCGGATACCCTTTGGGCTGAAACTTTCAATCTTACGGAACCCTCTTTTACCCTTCTGCTTCGTCTTCTAACGCCTTCGCTTTCTTCACTTTCTGTTCCTCCTAATTACGCTCTTGCTTTGACCCTTTATCGTCTTGCTCATGGTGCTTCATTTTCTGCTGTTTCGCGGCGATTTGGGATTGATTCCCCTACTGCTTGTCGCGTTTTCTACACTGTATGTAAAGCTATTACTGAGAACCTGGGGCATTTGTTTGAGCTCAAGAGTGATATCAATAGGGTTATTGTGGGGTTTGGGTGGATTTCATTGCCTAATTGTTGTGGTGTTTTGGGAATTGAAAAGTTCGAATTGGGTGGTGATTTGCTAGGTGAAAATGGATTTTTGATTGTTCAAGCTTTGGTTGATTCTGAAGGAAGATTTTTGGATGTATCAGCTGGGTGGCCTTCTACTATGAGGCCTGAAACTGTTTTACGAAAATCTAAGCTTTATTTAGGTGTTGAGGAATCAAAAGAGTACTTAAATGGTTCATCTTTTGAGCTAAATGATGGCAATTCAATACCTCAGTATATTCTTGGTGATTCCTGTTTCCCACTTTTACCATGGGTTCTCACACCCTACAGAGGAGAATCGAACTTGGAAGATGGGGCGGAAATGGCATTTAATTCAGTGCATAGAAGAGGAATGCAGTTGGTGGGGACAGCTTTTGGGAGAGTTAGGGAAAAGTGGAAGCTTCTAGCTAGGAAATGGAATGAGCAATGTATTGAGGCGTTTCCATTTGTGATTGTCACATGCTGTTTGCTGCACAATTTTCTTATCAAGTGTAGTGAAGCAGTGACAGATGAAACCGAGGAGGAGTATCCGAGATTTGAAGAGTTTCCTGTGTTTGACGGAGAGGTTGATGAAAGTGGGAAGAAGATTAGAGATGCGCTTGCCTCACACTTGTTTAGGGTAAGTCAGAGGGAATGAATTCCGGGTTTATATTGTTTATGTTATTGTTCTGCTTAGCATCTTAGAGTGATATGTATATATTAATCTGATGTTAACTGTTAAGTTGCCCTAGTTAGAAATTTAGAAGCAGTTTGCCTAGTTTTCGCATTTCCAGTTCTCTTTTGGTCTCATGTAGAATCATATGGAAAATTTAGCATTAGCTGCTGATTCAGTATTAGTGTCTTGTGGTTGATGTTCATTATGCTGAATGAATTGTTGATTGCATGCAAATTAAGGAAGGAAAGCCTTCCGACGAAAACAAATACAAAATAGGAGCATAACTCCTATGATTGCAATGACAGAAGAAAGATTAGGGATGCACTTGCCTTGTGTTGTTGTATATATTAGTACGGTGTTGACTTGGCCTAGATAGAAAATTAGTTGTAATTTGCCTATTTTAACATCTCTAGTTCTCTTTCGGTCTCAAGTAGAACCATCTGGAATTTCGTAAATAGCAGTTAGCTGCTGATTCAGTATTTGCCATCTCGTGCTTGATGTTCATTATACAGATATGGGCAAGGTAGGAGCATTATATGTTCTAACAAGTTTTATGTTAAGGAACAAAAAGGGAAAGAGACAATGTTGGCTTCTGGGTAAGGGGCGTTTGGGGAGTGGGATTTACCATATTAAGTTAATGACAGAAGAAAGCAATGTCACATTGTTCATGCCTCTTAGAATTCCAATAAGCGTGCAACTCAAGATGCTGCTGCTAAGTCGGAGAACTAATAGGGCAGCACGGAACTTTGGAGCATAGCATAATAGTGACTTTATTTACTATTAGGTGAAGCAAATAAGAATCTTAGTCTACTGAAGAGGTATGGATATAAAATAGAACCACCTAAAGATTTTAAGAAGAAACTTCAAACCTGAGTTACAAGTGTGTAAAAAATGTACTAATGTGACATTATGAGCAATATATTAAGGAAAGATCATATAACCAAGATAAGATCACTTGTGAGAACACAATGACTGCTATTTGTGATGCCTCCTGGAAATTTGAATCCTCTTCTTTAACTCCTCTATAGCGACACGATGGGTAGATTCCTTTGCCTTGTTGCACATTTGGTTCTTTCTAAGTAAAATGTGGTGATTACATTCATCATATGCGTGTCAAATTTGACTTCCTAACCTTTTCCTTCCTGGATTAAGATTTCGGGAGATTATGATCTAAGGTCAAGGTGTTAGAATCCCACAGCAGTTACGCATAGGGGGCTATAGTCTCCTTATATGGTCTTGGTCGATCTACTTGGTGAAATGGGACACAATTTTGTAGCCAAAGTAGAATTGGAGGATGGGGCTCAGAAACCTCAAGTTGCACCAATAAAATCCTCCTACAAAGTGGCTATGGAGATTTAATAGTGAAGATTCATTTGTGTAGAAAAAAGTGGTGATAGCTAAATATGGTTTAGGGGGATCTTGGTACAATATACTAATGCAGTATAACATTATGAAACGTGTCCGAAAGGGCTGACAGGGGTTTCAGAGTCCAACACTAGTGATAGTAGGTGGAAACAGAAGGAAGAAGATCAGGACGTGGATTGATCCATGGCTTGATTTCATTCCGTTGAAGGTAAATTTTCTAGTGATACAGAACAAGTAGATTGTTGTAGTGCTTATAGCAGAATGCAGGGAAACAGAAGGCCAATATCATTGTTTGTACCACAACCTCTTCAGTTGCCCCGGGTGTCTCTTGTCCACAAGGCATCTCTATCGTGCCTGCCCTTTTGCTCTTGGTATGCTATTTTACGATCAGGTTAACTAAAAGATAACTATATGTATCTGTCTAACAGGTGAGATTAGTAATTTGATTATTTTCCTTAATCTAACCTTGACCTATGATACAATCTTTTTGATTGAAAGTTAGATGAGTTTGACACTCAAAAGATAGTAGTAGTGTAACTTTTACCCACTAAACACCTGTTTCTGTATGAGGTGGAAAAGGGGTTCTCTCAGTAAAATCTTTGCATGTGGGAGTTTTCCTCTCCCGCTGTCAACAACATACCCCGTGTATTCGGGGTCTGAGGAGAGTGGTGTGTATGCAGTTTTACCCCTTAGACAGCCCCTCGACTCAAGTAAAGCATATCAAAATCAAGTATGAAAAGGAAATACAATAGTGAAGCAATCCATGCTGCAATAATGTAGACAAGACCAGTAAGTAACAACAAAATAATACGATAACTGAGGCAAAGAAAACAACTGAAAATAATAAAATTGAAGAACAAGACTATAGGGGAGTGAGTAACGCATTGCATCTTTTGTATACCCCGTATACTAATCAAGCTCTACTTATCCAAAAAAAAAAAAGTTGATTGATCTTAGGTGATCCTCACCACTTGAACTATCTTTCGGAATAGGGTTAAGTTAACTAAGATACATATATAGTCTCACACTTGCCCTGTGCTTGAAGGTCGAAAAAACAAGTGTTATAAGCTTTGAATGAAAATATCCATTAACAGAGGCAATAACTTAAAAAGTGTTTTTGAGTATATAACAACACGAAAACAGTTTTTCCCGTGATTGGAGAGAAGATAAATTATGTTTTTTTTTCATCAAAAGTAGAAGCATAAGCAAAAAAAAACCAGAAAATTAATTTTTCTAAACAAATATATCTTTATAAAAAAAAAATTATTTGCCAATCTATCTCTCATTTACTTAACCTATAGATCTCAAATATTAATTTGTTTGCCAATCTAATCTTAGAATTTTTCTAAGTAAAAATCTGAATGGAAGGATAGATGTATATACCCAAAAAACTGGGTTCAAACTCGGGATGACAATGAGACGAGACGGGTTTTGGCCTTATGGGGTGGTACCGTTGATGTTCTTTATTTATTTATTTATTTATTACTAATCTGAGTGTAATAAACAGAACAAAATAGCTTGTTATGGACATCTGCATAAGAGCTGGAGTTGATGCTCTTTATTTCTGATTTGTAAAAAAAAAAAGAATCAATAAACATATTTTGAGACCATAACAACTAAGTTTGTTTATGTCATATTCTTTTAAAATTCGAGGCCTCTTAGTTGAATTAATTAATTAAATCTGAAGGCATGAATTAAAAAATAAAATAACAAAAAGAAAAAACCTCAAAATTGGCCATTGACTCGTGATCTCTCAAGTATTTGCACGTTATAATATTTGTGTAAAATTTTATTTTTATAACAAAACAAAATTTAAAACGTTCGCGGTGCAGGTTGAAAATGAAAGAAAAACTATTGTGTGGGGCGGATTGAAACTTTTGCGGGTTAAGGTTAACCTGCCCCACCCTACCCTACCCCATTGTCACCCCTAATTCAAACGAAGATGCAATTATTCTCGGTAGGGGTGGATATAGTTTGGGCCAACCCGAAATTCAAACTAAAATTTGACTTTTTTTTTGGAATTTTTGAATTTTGGATTCATCTTTATGGATTTTGAATTGGATATCCAAATATTTGAAACTTTATAGTTGTTGCATATGTAATGATTCGATTGGTCATTTTTTAAATTTTTTGTAAAATTATTGTTTTATCCTTCCCGACATTGACCCCGAATCATTTCTGAATGAGTTTTGAAAGTGATCTCGAGTTTTGAGTAAAAAAATGTGAATCATGGGAATTTTGGAAAATTGAAAGACTAAAGTTGTTAAAAATGGTTTCGATGTCATTTTGGAGTTTCGAGTGTCGAAATCGAATCCCGCCGATTCTATCAGTTTCGAAATGTGAAAATTGGTCTAGCCGGAATGTGAAAATTGGTCTAGGAGAGTTGTCGGTTTATAATTCAGAGTCTTTTTGAGGATTTGAAGTTCTAAGTTGTAAAATTGTGAAATTTTAGCCTTTGGATTGATTTTGGTAAACATTTGGGATTCAGATACTCGGATTGGAATTCCGAGAGTTCAATTGAATTCGGGGGATGATTTTAGGAATAGGCGAGGTCTTGCTTAAATTTTCAGAGGTCCCGAGCTTGATTTGACCTTTTTAGGCGTTATGTTTCTTTCTTGTGACTTACACGGGACTCGGGTCAAGGAAACCTCAGATTCATAGTTTGATTATTTCATTGTGTCCAAATGTTGAATATAGTCAACTTACATATATGTGTGTTTATGGGATTCTAAACGAAACTCGAGGGTCGATTCAGAGATTTGAGAGTTGGTTGATATGTTCTTGTGTCTGTGTGCTTCGCTTTAGCGCAGGATGACTCGCTTTAGCGAGCATTGCTTCAGCGAAGTGATCATCGCATTCGTGAAGAGGTCAGGGGCCTTGACCTTCGCATCCGCGATGGGGATGTCGCGATCGTGACCTTCGCTTTAATGAAGGTCGGTTCGTGAAAGTGAAGATCGGGCCGCTTTTGCGACATTAGATAGGGTTTATGCCTATCATTTCGGGGTTTAACCTTATTTTTCTCCATTTTGAGTTTTGGAAAATTCATAAGGGTGATTTTAAGGAGATTTTTCGTGGTGAATCAATTGGATAAGTCTTTGTAACCCTAAAACTTCAATCCCCTTTAATCATTTGTGAATTTTAACATCAAAACTTGGGATTTTGATTGGCAAATGACAAGGTTTTCAAGGACTTGAGTTCAATAGTAAAATGGTGATTATGAGCTGATTTTAATTTCTTTTTCACCATGGTTTTCACCTATGTGTTTCAAATGCCTTGGGTAACGTTTTCAGTAAAGATTTACGGATTCAAACTTCACTTTCAGAATTGAGTTTTTGAGTTGATTTGACCCATTTTTTAAAATGAATGATTCGGATGTTGTTACTTTCAGAATCTTATTGTGATTACTTGATTGAATCGGATTGTATGGGTTTGGACATTGTTCGTAAAGGAAAGGCTCAAGTCTTGGATTGACTTTTGATTTTATTAAGGCATATGATTTCTAAACCTTGTAAAACTAATAGAATCGGGTATTTCCCTCATTGTGTGTGTTGGGGAGTAATGAGAATGAGGTGATGTGTTCAATTATTCCACTTGATTGATCTTAATGAATAAAAAGGGGATTAATGAAAAAGATAACATGTTGATAATTATCTTTTGTGAATTGCCTTGTTGTGGACCTAAATTGTTTATTGATGAAATGTTTTGATGGCATTATTGAGGATTTGAATTGCTTTAATTATTGTCTCTTCCTTGTGGTGTGAATTGCTTATTTATATTGATTTATGTGCATCGTGAAGAGACATGTGATGATTATGTTTAAGGAAATGGTTTCAGCCAGTGACATTATATAAAGTCGAAGGAAAATGATTCCGACTAGTGATATTGATGCCAAGGTCATTGCCGGTGAGGGTTATTGATGTCAAGGCCATTGTCGGTGAGTATTATTAGAGCTAGTGTCATTGTTAGTGAGTGTAATTAATGCCAATGTCATTACCGATGAGTTCCTGGAATACGGGCATTTTCCATGAGTCTCGATTGACATTGTGCATGAAAACCTTGAGATTTGTGATTGGTGTACTTGACTATTGTGATTTGATGAATTTGATACTTATGATTTATCTACTTGATTGTCGTGATTGATCTACTTGACACTTATGATTGACATACTTGATAATTGTGATTGATGAATTGTAACAGTTAGACTGCGATTATGGAAACTTGTGAACTGTATTTGTAAACTGTTAGATTTAGCTGATTTTTATGTAGATTGTAGTTGAGGCAGTTCGATTGGAATGAAAGGAGTACTTGCATTCTAGCTTAGTTTTGCTTTGTTCAGTAGGTTGCTTGCTGAGTACCGTGTGTTTTGGTACTTACTCATTATTTCTACACTTTTGCAGGTTCAGAGCCCGATCCTGTGTGATTGCTCTTCTTCTAGTCACATCTGAGGCTTTTCTGAGGGTATGTTAAAAAGTAGCTGTTTTTCATTCCGACGGACTCTCTTGTTCCTTACTTTATGTTTTGTCCTATCCGAGAAACAAAGATATTGAGACATGTACTTATCTTTCAAATCTGTATTAATACATTAATGACTTATACACATAACAATCATGTTTTGGGGTAATATTAAAATGACTAAGTTTTCCGCTTTTACGTTATTATTATCTTACTTTTCACATTTCTTTCATATTTTTGGATTTGAGGCTGACTTGTCTTGGTGGGATAGATGAGTTTCATCACGTCCATTTTTTAATAGTAACAACATAGTAGCAGAAATTTTACCTTGTGTGCACCCAAAGAATAGCGGCTACGAATTTTCCTTGTCATAAAAAAATTGAAACTTTATACCTTATATTTGGTCCTAATCATATCATATGTGCCAAATAATAATAAAAAAGTTTAATTGATTAGTATCCTATGACCTTGTCTGTTCTATTATATCTGCTTACCGTTAAAAGGATTTTATTGTGATTTTTAATATCATGTATTTTTGTGGGTTTGACTAATTTAGATAAAATGAAAAGTGTTTCATAAGTAAATAAAGTTTAATACACGATAAAAACGTCTGTCATTTATAATATTATGTACTTTCTGTGACTACTAATCTAAATAATTTCATGAATAAGTAAAGCTTAATACATGATTCGGAGTCATAGACGACAGAGTGGTCTCAATCATTGTTAAAAGTAGAAAATTATACATTCTAAGAAATAAACTAGAGGTAAATTAATATAGTTAGGTAAATTCAAAACCCAAACAAAAAAATATTAATTTTAATCACTTATTACTGTGATAAATCTTACACAGTAATAAGTGAATACAACTAATAAATGTTTTTTTCCAACTTTTTTCCCTTTCCTTGTCTATGGTCCCCTACCCATATTGAAAAGTTGAATTGAAAGTGCTATATTTTTGTGAGCATATTTGGTTGCCTAACATTTATAACAAACAAACAAATTATTAATGTTATATAAATATTTTTTAAAAAATTGCATGGGATCTCACTTCAAAAGCTATTAAAAAAAGGTTTTAGTGGACCCATAAATGACCTAAAAATAATCAACATTATGGTTAGATGTCAAATTCAAACACTAGCTCCTCTTATGTCTATGATTTTTTTATATAATTTTTAATTGCCAACCATGAAAAAGAATTAAAAAAAAAAAGATATAAAAATACTGATGTGATATGGATCCTAACTTGTAAAGGAAGGAGTTACAATCATTAGATTACGAGTTCGTTTGTGTTAGCTGATTGTAAATAATTTATATATATCGGTTAATATTTTTTTGAGTGTTGAAATAAATAATAAGCATTTGATATGTTAGTGAAAGAATAAATGCTAATAAACTCTTCTTCTTTTTTTGGTAATAAACAACTAAAAAATTTAACCAAACATTAGGAAAAAGGATTGTTTTTTTTGTTTCAAAAGAAGAAGAAAAGGTGTACAATGTCTTAATCAAACTAGTGTATTTTGTTTTTGCCTTTGCCTTTGAGAAATTGAATGTAGCTTGTAAGGACAATCTTGAGGGTTGGCCATGTGAGTAGTAATTACTTGCCCCTTTCAATAAAACAACTCCTTTGTAGGTATAGGGGCATGTGGTTGTTAGCACTTAGCAATTTCCCATCAATAACACTATAGTACAATTCTAGATATGTCCAATTGGAACATTTTCCCATTGATAATCGTAGCGTCTAAGTCAGATTGTGTTATCACCAACATAAATACTGAATAACGTTTCTATCAAAACTTCGATAGATAAGAAGAAATCAGCTAAAGTTTTGTCTCTGCTGAAATTTGAACACTGATCTCATGAAGTTTTTTTCATCACTTCATTGACCATTAGGTCGTACCCTGATCATGTTTAGAGTCCAATCCCCTACCATACATGTTAAGTTTTCCATGATATCTAAGTTTTGGCAAGTTTATGCCTACTTGTGTATGCAATGCAAGTAAAAAAGTAGATGAGATGGGATACATATGAAATAATTTCTCTTGAAAAAAATAGGTGATTAATTGAATTTTAAAACTATACTGCTATACACTATAACATGACAATTAAAACCAATTTTAATGAGGTCTAACTACCTAATATTCAAGCAAACCAACAACCTAATGAAGTTTTATGACTCTTTATTTAGCTACCTATCATCTTACCCACCACTATATTTTGGTTTCCTTTTCAAGCTCATTTACTTACTCTTGACCTTTTCCACCTTCCTCCTCCTATCTATTTAGTGGGGATAGACAAGTGAGCTTTATTTTCCCTTTTTTTCTTTTGGTGGGGTGGGGGTGGGGGGGGGGGGGGGGGGGTTCAAATTGCATAATATATGTAATATATCTCATTAGTCACATAACTTACTAGCAAACATGAAGAACATGGATTGGTATTCTTGGTTATCCAAGACTAGCCTTGATCAAGAACTTATCTATGAGTACGGTCTTGTTTTTAGTAGAAATGAGCTTCAGAAGGAGGACTTGATTTACTTCAATCATGAATTCCTTCAAAGTATGGGGATAATTGTAGCCAAACATAGGCTAGAGATTCTCAAATTGGCTCGAAAGGAAGGCGGAGGAGGAGGATCAACCTCATCATCAAATGGTCTTTCAAGACTTGTTTTGGCAATCAACAAAACCAAGAAGTTACTTGCCAAGAACTTGAGCAAGCTCAGTATCCACCGAGCTTCGACTCGTCTAGCTCTCTCCGAGCTCAAACCTTATCGAACACAATGGACCGGAGCACTAAGGAAGCTCGAGAGCTCGAAGGAAGAGAAAGCCATAGTCACAACAAGAAGCATGATAATGAAGTCAGGACCACTAGACAGAAGAATGCAAGACAAATTTATGGCCACCAACAGAAATCTGAGTGCCTCAGGTCCTCTGGATGGGAGAGTACTTCAAGAAAAGTTGATGTACCCTAATAGGAGTCCAATGAAGTCTGGTCCATTGGACAGAAGATACAAAGACAGTGCTGTTTATCCAAGCAGAATCAATAAATCTGGACCATTGGATGCAATGGGCTATAGTAGCCCAAGACTTAATCACTACAATCAAGAAATGATACCAGCTGATGATGGGGTTATCTACTCACAATGGTCGTTAATGTTTCAAGATATGAAGCCCACTTGACAACTCATATGAAGCTTTCGTCTTGTAAGACTTGCTGCAGATTAAAGAATCCTAGGATAGTATGTTTGTTTGTTTTTATAACTGTGGTGTCCGGGTCCAGCTTGCGCGCACCTCGAGATACCTACCACCTTCACCAGTACTAGGTGCCAGGTAACTCTGATGGGAAGAAATCACCTAGGTTAGTATGTTTTTTGGTAAATATCTGTTTGTTTTTTTAGTAGCAAAAGGTAAAGAGTGCACTCTTAGGGTATGGCACACAGGCATGGGGTTTGCTGTCTCAACAATCCTTGTTCTGTTGTAACCTTTTTTTCTGCATTTGTGTACTTGAAAGTTTTGAACTTTAATATCAAATATGTATGATGGTTGGTTCATATATACAGACCTTACCCCTTCCTTGTGATTCCAATAGACTTGTTTCCAATATACCCTCGACTCAAGTAAAAACATTACAAAGTAATTTGAAAAAAAGCATACAAAGGAAGTGAAGAAGCGAAGAAAAAATGTTAAAGAGAGCATGTCAAAGCATACTAAAAAAGAAACAAAGATCAATACAGAGCTACCAAATAGAAAGCTCAATCAGCTACAAGTATATATGCAATAAAAGACTAGCAGAGAATTCTAAAATTAATCCATCAGCACTTTTAAGGTCATTCTTAGTATCATTCCATTTCCATTTGCATCTATTGAGTTAAGGCTACGCAAATTCCTTTCTTCATCACTCATCTATGTTAAGCAATGTGTATATAAGATCAAGTTCGAGTCTTCCAATCGATGAAAGGCATTAAAGATAAATAGCAGGACCCACCCCAGAACTCAGAAGCAGCATGATTTCAGGGTAAACCATACACATAGTGAAAGGGATCTTCCTGGGAGTACTTTGAATAATGGCGGGAATCGATAACGACCTTCACATGCAAAACTTTGTTGATGCTGAAAAAGACAGGTTTCATGCCATTCCAAATGCACCAAAACAGAATTGAGCTTATCCATAAGGATAGGCCATTAGAATTTGGTAATCACAAACCTTGAAATTGTTCCAATAGTAGCTGAGAGTTAAAGTAAATAACCAAAAACCAATTCACATCATCAGCATAACTATAGACTTTATGGAATTTAAATATAGATCGAGTATAAGATCAACTCATCTACATAATTATGCTTCCGAGTAATGTTTCCTTCAATCTGTTGATAACCAAATCTCAGATTAGCTCCGATAACTGTAGAAGTATATTCTTCAGTTGTCAGTCTAGTTCGATGCTTTAGCCAGCTATCGAGAACATCATAAACTATTCTCCCAGCTTCCTTTGAAGCATATTCACTATGCATGTACAAGTACTTAGGAACAACCATACGCTTAATCATAATGTGTTGTTATCATCGGAACAGTTCTCATAGCATTTAGATGTCAGTCTTAAGGGGAAACGATACAGTACGTAACAATTACATGCTCATAATACTACCATAACCATTTGGAGATGGAGTGGAAACAAAGTAGATGAGACGACACTATTTCTTGCTATATAGCTTGATGTATCAAGTGTTACAGTAGTTTACGCATCTATGTGCATGATGCTTCATTATGGACACACCCTAACAAAGCTAAATTTTTCAAACATATCATACAAATCACAACAATTTTCATAAATATCATACTATCCGAAATTTGAACTCACAGACGATTGCTGATCAATGTGCTTCCCTTTAGACATTAGCACATGACGTTGGTTAAGCTTTTTCAAGATACCTCAATGACTTGAACTTTGAGGTAGCCGAAAGGATCCTCCAGCATAAAGCATTTGATAAACAGGTCTTATTCTCATGGTAAGAAAAATACTAAGCACAGTGCCGAGACCACATACTCCAGCCAGAATTAGGAAGGTGACTCTAAAGCAATCAGGACCCAAGCAAGTAGCAGAATGCTGCTTCGCTGCCTCATTATCATAGAGATACCCGGCAAGGAGACCGGAGAAGAGATAAGCACCTAAGGGGTTCCCTAGCGACATAAAATTGAAAATTATACCAAAATGCTTGAGACCAAACAGCTCAGAGGCTGTTGGGACCATTGTTGTAAATTGAACACCATAGCAGACTCCTAGTAATGCTGTCGCTGCGTATAAGGTACCATTAAGTGCAGAAGCAAATAGAAGGTAGGTAATGATCATTACTACTTGTGTACATGTCATCCAAACTGTTCTAGGCACTGCTTTTAACCTGTGTTGCAAATCGAACAAGAAGCAATTAGATCGGTGCTAGTATTACGACAATGAAACACTAAAACTGAAACAAGCAGCCTACTTAATCATTTCAAGCATCTTCAACAAGTTACCTCATCCATAAATTGCTTTTGACTATCCTATGGGAGATGCTTGGATAAAGGATGTTGTCCTTTCAATTTTATCGACAAAAGCATAAAGTTTACAGTAGCAATAACTGCTTAACTAATTAATCTGGGCTAAGTTTTAAGCGAAGAAACCACCTATCATCATTTCCTTTCTATTTCATTGTTCCATTGGTTGAAAATAATTCAGTCAAACAAGAGGGATTAATTTTTTATTTTTTTAATGACCAAGGGAAGGGGAGCCTTGGTGTAGTTGGTAAAGTTGTTGTCATGTGACTAGGAGGTCATGAGTATTGGGTCGAGCAGTGGAAACAACCTTTTGTAGAAAGGCACCGTAAGGCTATGTAAAATAGACCCTTGAGTCCAGACCTTCCTTGGACCCCGCGCATAGCGAGAGCTTAGTGCAGGGGGCTGCCCTTTTTAATGATCGAGAAAAGGCCTTTTCTCTACCCTTCTTCACTTAATACTAGATTCGCATGGTGCAAGGCTCAAACTTGTGACCTATGTCACAAATCCCTCAACCTTTGCCATTTGAAATTGAGCCTCGGGGGCAACAAGAGGGGATTAATACACATAGTAGCTAAGAGGTTGAAGGATCACACCTGACAAAATATTCTGAAATAACTCCTCCACCAAGACGACCAACAAAGTTGCAGAAGCTGAAGAGTGATAGCAGGATCTTTGTCTCATGAATCCCTTGAGCTATTCCGATTTGCGCCAGATTATTGAGAACAGTAACCCCAGAACCCACACCGAAAAAATAAACCAAAAACAAAAGCCAGAAATCTGCCTTGACCATAGCTTCAGTGAACTTGAAATCTTCACCTCTTCTTGGCCTCCTCTTTTTCTTTACTGCACCTTCCCCCTCAGCCAGAAGCATATCCACTTCAGAGATTTCATCTCCCTCTTGAAAACTTCCTAGGTTTGCTGATGATGATAATGGTGTTAACAAGGGTTCTGAGTTCTCTGCACGGCTATCGTCTTGGACTGATACATTGGACACACCCAGCTTGCCGCGGCTTGAGGGATAAAAAGTCATCTTCACAGGAATGGCTAGTGGAGCCATTAGAAGGACCACCATGATAATGAGAAGAGTGTAAGAAACTAAGACATTTAAAGAAAATACATCTTCCAATATTGTTGTTGTTAATACATAGACACCGAGAACAATACTAGCTACTTGGACGAACAAAAAGTGGTATGATTCTGAAGAATCTTCGCCTAAAGAAGGTGTACAAGGCCTAATAAAGTACATCATTAACAAACTTAAAGCAGGAACCCCTAGTGCAAGGAACAGCAAGAGCTTAGAAGAAGAATTGCGAAGCAATGCACTGTAGACTTCTGTATACACTGCAGCACTGAGCCCTCCATAGCCTTTAAGAATACCAGCAACCGTGCCCCGGCTTAGAGGAAAGTTTCTCATATTAGTCACAAGCACAGTTGTGCTGAACCAAGCACTACTATTCGTTGCCACACAAAGTGCAATCCATAACTGTCAAACCATGAAGTACAGTACACAATTACATTAACTCTTGAAACCATAAAATGAGGATACACGCAACAATGAATGGAAACATTAGGAAAATTTAAACATGAAAATGATTATTGAGCATCAGAGGATACAACTTCACCAAGCAGGAGTGAACAACTTAAAGGACAACATGGAACATTTCTATAAATTAAACCATGGTAAGCGGTGTTAACAGCTGAGCCGCAATTGGCAAAGGTGACAGGTGTATCAATCCAAGCAGAAAAAGCAAGATCAGAAGAAGGATTCAGCTTCTAAGAAGTAAAAATATAAAAGATTACCAGCTGGGACATTTTTTTAATTGTTAGCAGTGGTCAAGCACCATTTGTTTTATGAAATGTAATACTCCCTCCGTTTCAATTTGTTTGTCTTACTTTGTTTTTTAGTTTGTTTCAAGAAGTGTCTCTTTCCTTTTTTGGCAGTTCTTTAGTTCTAACTTTCCACGTGGTGTGTTTAAGACCACGAGATTAAAAGGCATTTTGGTACATTTTACATATATTTAGTTTAAGACCACAAGATCAAAAAATCTTCTTTACTTTCTTAATCCCACAACTGACATATTGGGAGGGTAGTGTGTACGAGGTCCTTACCCCTATCTTTGCAGGAAATTGGATTTCACT
Organism: Solanum stenotomum; assembly: GCF_019186545.1. Lineage (NCBI taxonomy): Eukaryota > Viridiplantae > Streptophyta > Magnoliopsida > Solanales > Solanaceae > Solanum > Solanum stenotomum. The sequence goes on from NC_064290.1 coordinate 51,497,665, forward strand.
AGTAGCCAAGGGTGTGACATAGTGTCAATGAAGTGGTTTGAGCATCATGAGGTCTCAAATTCAAACTCCGAGACAAAAATACTATGTGATTACTTCTCATCCATTCTAATCTTGATGGACAGAGTTACCTAGTACATGTTGGCGGTGGAACAAAATATCTCTCACCCCCCCCCCCCTCCAAAGCTAATCTAACCATCTCAAAACAGTGAAACAAGATTCCAATTGCAAATAAATATACCAAACAACATGCAATGTCCTAGAAATGAAACATTTTCAAAAACATCAATCAAAGATTAGATCTTTAACAAAAAGGAAGAATCTTTACCATCCAATAAGGCAAGTTCTGAACAGTTTGACTAAGTGAAAGCCAAAGAACTCCATAACCAAAGAAACATGAAAAAGAACCAATCAATAGAACAACCCAAGGTGGAAACTTGTTACACACAAGTCCAGGAATAAGTCCAACATTTTCACCAATATCATTTGCCACTCCAAGCATAGTTAGCTGTTGCTGATTAAACCCCAAAACAGATTTCAAAGAATGAGAGTAAAGGGGGAAATTGTATGCATTCCCAGAAGCTATTTGTAACCATACAGCAGCTCCTAATCCTACCCATGGTGGCCTTGTACCACCCTTAACATTCACCATTTTCTTGGACCCTTTTGGATCTTTTTAAGGTTTTCAAGATTCCTTTTTTGATCATAAAGAAGAGTTTATTTACAAGAACTAGAAGGTGAAGTGAGAAGGGAAAAATGGAAAGATTGGATTTTTATATTTGTAATTTTGAGGTTTGATGAGATCACCTTGGGGGGTGGGGGCATGGATATTGCAGGATGTTTTTGTCCGAAGGGTGCTGTGTCCAAAAACAGAGAAAAGAACGAACAAACAATTATGAGAGCTCGACTATTTTAAATTTATATGGCATAATATAGTTTCATTTTGAGGAAGCACTTTTATTAAGAATTTCTTCACATCAAATGTTTAAACTTGAGATCTCTAGTTAAGAGACGAGCACGACATTACATTCTTTGATGGTGATTTATATTGGATTTGTGTATGCTTTTCTATGCGGAGTGTACTTTATTTTAATTTGTTTATCGTACTTTAATTTGATATGAAATTTAAGAGGATAAAAGAATTTTGTAAAATTTTATGATGTTAAATTAAGATATATTGAATGAATTAAAATGATCTTAAATTTACTACATAGAAAATTAGAATTAAAAAATTACTAAAAAAGTAAAGATATATTTTTTTCAAAACGAATTAAAAAGGAATGTGTGACAGACAAATTGAAATGAAGGAAATATTTAATTTAAAGTTTATGAATTCTTCTTATAATATTTTTTTTATTTACTATATTTAAATAGTAATCATAATATTTCTGTCGTAGTTTCTGATATTTTTAGTAATTGAATATTTCGATATAGTTATTACCTTTTTTGTCAAATTATTTTGTCATGCTCTTAGAATATTTTGTTGTGACCTTTCACTTCATTAATTTTTTTGCTCTGCTTTAAATTGCATTTTCTTGATTAAGAAGTTTATCGAAAATATTTTTTCTACTTTAAGATAGGATAAAATTTGTGTACACTTCTAAAATTACATCTCTCTCCTTTATTAATTTACCCTTGAAATTTCACTCCTAAAATTATATTGAATATATGTTATTCTTATTGTATAATTGAATAAATTATTTGATATAAATATAAACTTTAGATCTAACTTACTGGTTTTATAAGTTTTATTGAATTGTGATTTTTTAAGTGTAGATCTGTCTCTGAATGGAGTCACGGTTTTTTTGTTTTCTTATCACAATTTTGTAATACTTTAAATTACATATTAGTGTTTTTCTATAATTTTCGATTATGTTGATAAATAAAATTTCACATTAGCGGTGGATAGTTTCTCAGACTCTTAAATACTGATGGACATTTATTATTTTAAATTAAAATCTAGTTTTTGTGACAGAGTTAAATTTAAGGTCTATTTAATATAATATTTAAATTAGATATATTTAATAATAATAATAATAAATATGAATATTTAAAACAACATTTTATATAATTGTCTCTAAAAATTTAGTAACTCTAAATGTAATGACATTATCTCAATATTTTAAAATGTTTTTACGATAATAAACATTACAAATAAAAAAATATTTCCACTAAATTTTAATTTATTTTTTGTAGTATCTCATATATATTTAATTTTTTATATATGTTTAGCACTTGCTGCCACTGAGCAGTGGCATGTTCATCAGATGGATGTTTCAAATGCATTTCTTCAAGGTGACCTCCTTGAAGAAGTTTATATGACTCTTCCTCAAGGTTTTCAGACTTCTAAAGGCTTTAATGTGCAGGGGGAGAAACCAGTATGCAGGCTCATTAAATCTTTATATGGTCTAAAACAAGCTCCTAGACAACGGAATATTAAACTCACAGAGGCACTCCTCAAACTTGGTTTTATTCAAAGCCATCTAGATTACTCACTGTTTATAAAAAGGACTGGTGAATTCTTGGTGATAATTCTAGTCTATGTAGATTATATGATGATCACTAGAAATGATCTTAATCTGATACAAGCAACAAAGTGAATATTACAGAATACTTTCAAGATGAAAGATTTAGGAGACTTAAGATACTTTCTTGGGATTGAATTTGCCAGGTCACAAGGAGGTATTGTCATGCATCAAAGAAAATACACCTTGGAAATCATTTCTAAGGTTGGTCTTGGTGCTGCTAAACCAGCCTCTACACCACTTGATCCTTATGTACAGCTAACAACTAAGGAGTATGATGATCTAAATGGGAAAGGCCATGAAGATAAGCTACTGGAAGAGGCAACTGTATATAGGAGACTAGTTGGCAAGCTATTATATCTTAATGTTACAAGACCAGACATTTCATTTGCCACCCAAACACTGAGTCAATTTCTACACCAGCCAAAGCAATCTCATCTAAATGCTGCACTTGAAGTTGTAAGATACATAAAAGGACAAGCAGGGCAAGGAGTACTACTATCCAGCAGAAGCCCCAAACAATTGAGAGTTTACTGTGATGCAGATTGGGGAGCCTGTTTACACACAAGAAGATCAGTTTCAGGTTTTATGGTAAAGTTAGGAGAGTCATTGATCTCTTGGAAGTCAAAGAAACAGACAACAATATCTAGAAGCTCAGTTGAAGCTGGTATAAAAGTATGGCAAGTGTTGTAGCTGAAGTTACATGGATAGTCAAGTTGTTCAAGGAACTGGGAGCTAAAGTTCAAACTCCAGTTACCATCTACAGTGACAGTAAATCAGCAATACAAATTGTTGCCAATCCGATACTACAAGAAAGAACAAAGCATATCGAGTTGGATTGTCATTTCATATACGAGAAGATTCAGCAAGGACTAATTGAAACAAAGTATCTACACACAAAGGAACAGGAAGCTGACATGCTAACTATAGGTCTAGGGAAGTCTCAACATGAACATTTGTTGTCTAAGTTTGGTGTAATGAATCTGTTCATACCTTCAAACTTGAGGGGGAGTACTAAAGAAGGCATCACATGAGTAGTTGGGGTCAATATGTAATTAGAATAATCTAGAGGACTAGTTAGCTAAAGTTAGTTAGGGTAGCTAGAAAATACTTTCTTGTTCTTGTATATATGTAAACAAACACTCAGTTGGAATTAATTAACAGAGATATTGAAATTACATTTTCTCTCAACTCTCTACTCTCAGTTCATAGAACATTCCAGAGTCAAGGAATTGTTCATCACCATATCCTAATTCTGGATATTGAACACTATGCCATTTTTAAGTTTATCAAAAAAAAAAAGCCCTTTTATATGAACCGATCAACTTATTATTACATACAGTATCTACACATTTGTTAAAATAAAAATACATAAAAAAAAAATGTTTTCAACTTAGGAATCTTTTATTTATTGTTTTTATTCATAGAAAGTCAAAATGCTTCACCTCGTTGCTTAATTTGTGCATCACGTCAAATTAAATATTGAAGTTAATATTTTTTATGTTAAATATACTTTTTGTATTAAAATTATACAAAATAATAAACCTAAAAATCATAATTTTAAAAATATATTATATTTGGAATTAAATATCTTTAAAATTAAATTCATAAAAAAAAATTTTAAAAAAATTGTCTACTTTTGACGCCTTTAATTGTGAGTTAGTCGTAATCTAGAAGCATCAATTTTTTTAAAAAAAACACACACACAACACACAAAAAAATTAAGACATTTGATTATACAGATCCATTTTCTTTTTAAAAAAGGGAGTAAATAAATAGTTTGATAAGTGGGCCATTTTAAAGTATTATTTTAAATATTTCTTCACCAAATTCAAGCACGTAACTCTTATTAAAGATTTATTTATTTTAAGTCAGAGATCCATGTGTTATTCTTCCATACGTAACATTAGTTTATCAAAATATTCTTTAATTTTTTTTAAAAAAAAATACAGAATTTGTTTGCTATTTCATCTTTATAGTGTTCGCTAAATTACGTATAATTGTTTTAAATTAATATTATTATTTACTTATCAAATATTAAAAAAATACTTTTCGAGAAAACTTTTTTTTTTACACCGACACACTGTTTATTTTTATGTTATTAATTATTATAATTCTTACAAAGAAGAGTAATGAGTTGATATATAGTATCATATTTAAATATGAACCTACTCTTATATGACCTAATTTATGATATTTGAACTATCACATGCTTGTATAGTCGTATCAATATTTATGACTAATTAATTTAGGGCCTGTTTGGATTTTGGTACGTACAAAAATGTTTTGTATGAAAAATATTTTATTGTATTTGATATATATAAAAATATTATTTTTAAAATGTGTATATAATTTAAATAAATATTAAGGAAGGTGAAAATGAAAATGTATGTTAAATGATAAGATAGACACAAATTAATATGAGATAACCTAGAAAAGTTAATTTTCCTCATAATATAAAAATATTTTCCTCCAATAAATCACGTACGCTCTTAAAACAATAAAGGATGATGGTTTAGAAAAATAAATTTTACATCATTTGACAAAATTGAAGAGTATTTTTGTATATTTCAAGGGGGTAATTTTGAACTTGTTTATTTATGAATTAGGCCTACCTATTGGAAAGTTCTTTATCGCTAGTCAAATAGCGCAAATCTAACTCAATTTTTGTAACAACAAGGGTAGGTAAGATCTCAATTATTAAGAGCTGATAAATTTAGATTATTGTGCGAAATTCAAGGTCAAATTTAGGACTTTTTGCATCTTTTATAATGACAATGATATTAATTCGGGTTCAGTGTGCTAGTAGTTCCTATTGATGTATAGACATCAAATAACTTTAATTTATTATTTAAGGATCAAGATTTTAAAAATACAATAAATATTAAATATAATTTTGTTTCTGCTAAAATTTGAACCAAATAATTAACTAGATTAGTGGTAGATTCCCCAATCACTTACACTCTTTTGAAAAAACACTTCTCTAAGATTTGGAATCCAAAATTATTCTAATCAAATTGGCAAACAATATGATGCAAAAATGCATACTTTTATATATTATGGGCCAACCTTTAAAGATTCTAAATTCAATTCACATGACAATTTCTAATCTATTAGATATATTCTTTGCCTAACCTTTTGGAACTTTGTGGGGTTCAGTGACATGTACCAAGTTCTTGAAATGATGTTGAGTTAATAAAAGAAAAAAATATATATTCTCTATTTATGTTTTTTTTTTTCTGTTTAGATTGAATGTTAATACTTTAAAGATTAATAACTCTCAAGGATAAAATAAAAAGAATAGTATCATTTGTGCATAAAATGACAAATATTATAAATTGTCTATTTTTAGTTAAAACGACATATAAAAATGAACGAAGGGGGTAGAAATCAGTAAAGTGCCAATGTAATCTTTTGAGTTTTTTCTAACCAGAAGAGAAGCTGATAGAGTAAATATTTAATCCGTTCAACTAAATTAAATATTATTTAACATGTAATATAGATAAATATACTTATGTGAAAATTATTAAAGTCTTTAAAAAAATCATAATTATTCAATAAATTTAATATTAAAATCCTTAAAAGTTGAATCCAATATCTTGAATCTGATTCTCATTCTTCGTTTAACAACAGAAAACAACTTTTTTGTTTTAAAAAATAACATATCCAGTAATTTCACAGGTGAATTTAAGAAGAATAAAGTGTATATATGCGGACCTTATTTTTACCTTTAACGGTATAGAGATTGTTTTCGAAAGATTTTAGGTTTAAGTAGTGTCTAAATAACAATAACATCCTAATGATATCCCAAAAATGTAGTAGGATAAGGTAAAATGTATGTAGACTTTATCACTATTTTGTGGAGGTAAAAAGATTGTTTTGCAAAAGATCCTCGACTGAAGTGCAGCAAATATAATCCAACTACAAAAAAGAAGAAAACGTAGCGACTAACAAGGGAAGCAATGCAAAGCTTAAAAAAAAAGCACACAAAGGATAAAATAGTGTGACAATCGAAATATAATTAACAATAGACGATGATAGATATCAAAAGCAAGAACTACAATAATACGATTAGTACAACGATAAATACCAACAAATCAAAAAACAAAAAAGCACTTCATTACATACCACCTTCTACCCTAATCTGCATTCTCCCATTTCGGCGTCCTCCCATCTATGGGACACATAGATAGGAAACAAAATAGTGTCTGAATAAATTTGTATGGGACACATATGAAACTTAAGATTACAGCATTACACAAACTAAAGTGAATATTCCATGCTTCTAAATTCATTTTTTTCATATAAATACAATATTCATCTTTTATTTTACAAATTTGTATGGGACACATGAAAATGAATAAATGATGATGTTTTTTTTAACATAAAGAGTAAAATCTGGGCCTTCAAAATTTGATGGTTTTTAAAATATTGTATTAAAACTATTTATTTCAAAACAAGTACGTTATGACACGAAAACAAACCATGAATGATTAATCCTTTTTTTATACTTTGCCACTTTGGCATGCAAGTATTAATTATAGTTAATCAAATGCCGAAAGACAAAAGTTTCATTCATATTTAATAATATATCTTATTAGTGCTGGAAAAGAAGCTTAATTTCAGCTAGAATTAAAAGAATAGCATTAATCCCAACGTCCCCTCTCATCACTAAACTACAAAAAGCAAAAAATAAATTTAAAAAATTACAAAAGAGCATCTTATCATCCCCTTGTTTTCTGGCTGAAAAAATATTTTCTATGTTTGCGCCGACTAATTACTTGCGTGAACCTTGAATAATCTTTAATATTTTTTTAATCTCAATTTTCAAAATAAGTGTCATTTAGAAAAAAAGATATTGTCTCAAAATAAATGTTGCTTTAAAAATTCAAGACGAAAATCCTATTCCATCCCATATAGAATGTGAGATTAAATAATCTCATGAAATATCTAAACGCATGAAGTATCATTGCTTATTCCTTCTCACGTACCAAACAACGCGTACTATAAAAAAAAAGAATTTCATTATTATTTTTTTCAAAATAGGCGAAAAAGGACCAAGCTAATCTAGGCCCAATTTCTATTCGGACTCAGGACAAAGGCAAAACATTATAGGGCTCCTATATTTATGGGCCTAAAAAGGATTTTGGTTATTTGAGCCCATTCTTTTAAGGGGTAATTACATGATTAAGCAAACACATACTAGTTAATTAGTCAACATAACTACAGTTTTAGTTAATTATCACTCGCGACTAACATTCAGCGATAATTCTTCCTTCTTCTTCTCCTTCTTCTGTTTTTCATCTTTATCTTCTGCTTCGTCAGTCTTCTTCGTCTTTTTCTTTTTTTAAAAAAATATTAGTGTGCCAAAAACATGAATTGTTTCGAGCGAATTATAATCAACATACTTGAAATATTGAGAGAATTTCATATAAAAATTTTGAGAATGTTTAAAGCTGGTCGAGATTGAATAGTTAATGTATACTTCATGTATAGTCAATGTATACTTCATAGCTAGACAATATTCAACTTTTTTTAATGTATCATAATGTATAGTCAGTGTATACTTCATATATAGCTAAACAATATTCAACTTTTTTTAGTGTATCATAATGTATAGTCAGCGTATAACTCACTTATAGGTAAGCTATATTGTATAGCCAATGTACATTTTCTATGATTTTCGGTAAGCTATATTGTATACTCACTGTATTATTTTTGCTATTTCTTTATATAAATAAAATATTGTTATATCTATTGTAAATTAATTATTTTATTATATATATTTGAAACTTATCCTTATTCTTTTTCTATATTTACCCTTTTTAATGAGATTTTTAACAACATTATATTTTCGAAGAGATGACGGCAATAGTTGGGTTAACTTGTATGATGAAACAGAAACGATGATTTCTATCTTAGTTTATATCGTTCAAAACATCTTTAAAAAGAATAGATTTAGTTTAATAGATCATTTCTAAGTTTATGTTTTCCTTACTTATATCATAGATGATTTAATGTATATTATTTTAACTTATACATAAAAGATTAAATTATTTATTCTTATAAGTAATAAAGTTCATGTTTACAATGTAAAATTAAAAAGTGGACAAGACATCAGAAATAATTCTATCATTTTGTTTTGATTATGAGAAGTGATGTTCGGCTTTCGAAATACAATAAGTATCATTTGATATATCGTCATCTTTGGACTCAAACAAATTTGGTCATACATATTCTAAAAAATTTATGGACTAATACACATGAAATTTAAAAACAATGAATATCATTTATTAGTCCAAAAGCAACATCTGATATTCTTTTAATGAACAACAATGAATATCATTTATATTTCGTGATACATAAATTCCTAAAAAAACAATTTCTGCCTTTCAAAAATATTAAATATCATTTATTAGATCATCATCGATGAACCCACAAAATTTGGAATGTTATTTTCTTAGAACAAGCAGTAGTATCCAAATGTTTTTCCTTCTAGTTTAATAGTATAGTATATAGTTATCCATAAAAAGAAAATATCTTCCCAACTTTTTTCTTAGGGATAAGGGTCTGAAAAATACTTCAACTTTGGTTGGATTTGTTGTTGCGATATTAAACTTTCATGAGTATCTATTACCTCCCTAGACTATTTAATACCGTATTTTAAACATACATATTTGCCCACGTGGACATAAAAAATAATGCAAAATTATAAATAGTAATGTGTCCACGTGGACACATAAATACCTTTAAAATACACTATTAAATAGTTTAGAGGGTAAAAAATGCGGTATTAAATAGTCTAGGGAGGTAATATGTCCTTATGAAAGCTTAGTATCGCAACAACAAATTCGACCAAAATTGGAATATTTTTCAGAGCCTTATCCCTTTTTCTTATATATGAAAAATGATTTTCAACAATCTTTGAAGATTTTGACAGCTATACTTGATTCGAAAGTTGATTTGACTTCATATCTACTAGCATTATTTCCACAAATTAAGTTGCATCCACTTAACAACTACTCCCTCCGTCCCTATTTACTTGTCCATATTTCCTTTTTGGTTGTCCCTATTTAGTTGTCCATTTTGACAAATCAAGAAAGGACAACAAATTTTTTCCTATTATACCCTTATTTACACTTCTTGAAAATTGTAAAAGTGTATGTTGTTTCCCTCCAATTTATTTCACTTTAATTCAAATAAGTGGTTGTAATTTTGAAGTGAAAAGTTGTCATAAGGGTAAAATTGTAATTTCACTGTGCTAATCATTGTTGCCTTAATCTGTGTGCCATTTCTAAAGTGGACAACTAAAAAGGGACGGAGGGAGTACTTCCTCAAATTAATTTTACTTATCCACTTTTAAATTTTATGTTTTTAAAAAATAATACTAATTAATATAAATATTTTATTATAATATTCCTATTAATTGATGTTTAGTGTTAAAAATAATTTGAGTAATAAATAATTAATGTTAAAAATAAAATATGTATATTTTTTTTGATATATTAATAATCACATATAAAAATGAAAATTTATTTTTAAAACAATTGAAGTAAAAATGATCGAACAAAGTGTAGAATGAGTCCAAAAATAACTAGAGAAGAAAATGCATTTTCCACTTTTAGTCCTTGACTCCTTGTTGAGGCGATGACTTCGGTAAAAAAAATATATGAAGTTAATCTTGACAAGCGATTATATAACTAAAATTTTGCCAAAGTCATAACTTTAATATAATATGTCTGAAATTTGGCTTGTCAAATTCATAATTTAAGTTGACAAGCCATTAGATAGCTTAAGTCTTGCCAAGATCTCACAAACTTTAGGAAAAAATGTCTAAACTTTGCCTTGGTCAAGTCCAAAACTTAGATTTTTTTATTAAAAAATCTGATTAAATTAGTCTTGCTAAGTCATATTAATCTTAAGACAAAAATGTATAATATTTGACCGTCAAAAGGCACACTTCAGACAAAATGTATAAGATTAGACGCATATATTCAACTTCAAGCGATACGTTTAAAGTTGTTCCCAAAGCAAGTAAAGTTATAAATATTTTTAACTTAGGATAATTATCTAAATATATATTTTGTTTAAAATAACTTAATTTTAATTATTATGCACCTTTTACTATTAAAAAAAAGGTAGGAAGGGTATGCTTGTGATAATATCTACTCATGATTACGAACTTCCACCATCTTTGAGAACATTCCCAAATTACTCATAGAATCTCCAACCATACACTCTATTTTACTCCCTAAATATAGAGTTCTAAATTTTTTCAGACAACTAATTTCAATCCAATTCTCTATTTCACTCTCTAAAAAGGAATTTTTTCTCTCTTCTCAATATTATATTATTATTTCTATTCATTCTTATTTTCTTATTTCATAATATAAATTCTTTATTTTTTCCCAATAATTACTTTATATAATTTGCATTTGATATAAAATTTTATTTTTTCAAATTTTTTATTTAATATAAAATTATATTTTATTCTAAATTTTTAAATAACATAAATTGTAAATAAATATTATATAATATACAAATTAATGGATAAATTCAAATAAAAGTGAAATATAATTACATAAACACTTAAGTTTTGAAACTATCACGTTGCTCCCATAAATGCTCTAGTAAATGCTCTATTAATGCATTACTATGAGCATTTTTGTCCTTAACTTTTTTATGTCCAGCTAAAAATTGTTCAAACCGAAGATTTTCATCTACCACCATTTTTGTTGTTGGAGTTGGAGCCTCTACGACATCTTGATTTGATGCATTAAGATCATGTTCATCCTCAATTATCATGATGTGCAGTATAATACATGTAGTCATTATATCATGTCACACTTCCTTTCTCCAAAAACGTGACGGTCTTGCAATAATTGCAGAACGTGATTGCAAAACTCCGAATGCACGTTCAACATCTTTTTGGCATGACTCTTGTTTCATCACGAATTGATTATTATGTTATGTATTGTATTTTATCTTGTATTTAAATTATTATGTCATGTATTGTATTGTTATCTTGTATTTAAATTAACATATTATGTATTGTATTTTTAAATTAATTTTTTCACCTTATCATTTTAATTTTGTGTATTATTTATAGTGAAAATTAATAATAAAATCAAATTATATTCTTGTCGAAAATTAGAAAAAATTAAAATACTATTAATTCGGGATGAAAGTAGTATATATTAAATAATACATTTTTAAAAATATAATTTGACATTTAAAATGAATTATGAATATTAGATATTTAAGTAATGACATTATATGTAAAATAATATATTAGTTAGAAAGTAATTAAAATAATAATAAAATANTGACATTTAAAATGAATTATGAATATTAGATATTTAATTAATGACATTATATGTAAAATAATATATTAATTAGAAAGTAATTAAAATAATAATAAAATATTTAAAAAGTGAAATAGAGAGTGTGATTCACCTCTCTAAATATGAAGAATGGAGAGTGATATGGAGGTGGATTGGAGTGTTCATTCTCTATTTTACTCTCTAAATATAAAAAATGAGAGTAAAATAGAGGTGGATTGGAGATGGTCTCACGAGAAAGAATTGTTCTTTTTATAAGTGTCACTACTTTTTGATACATTTTCAATTTGTATACATAAGTCTAAAAATTCAACTTTGTACTTCCACTTCCCAATGGACTACTAGAAATTGAAAAGACAAAACAACAATAACAACTAATAAAACCAAGGACAAGACAAGGCAAATATTAAATTTCCTAGTGGCATTTGCTAAGCTATAATGGAAAACCAGCTATATGTATATAACATAGCTAGCCCACAATATATTTGATGGGACCTAATTTTAAAAATTAGAAAACTTTATCCTTATCCCTTTTGCACCAAAAAAGTGAAACCTCTATAAGCATCTTAGTTGCTTGCACATTGGACATACATTATCATTAGGTATTATACAGCGTTAGCACTTCGCGTTCTTTTTATTTTGTTTTATTTGAAATAAGACAATTGATAATAAAATAATAGAAATATTGATTTCGATGAAATTGAAATTAAGATTTGAAATATATTTATAGTTCGTGAAACACTAAACCTATAGCTCATGTAGTCTTATGAGTTCAGATGTTATTACTTAAACCTATCTAGTGTATAGGAAAGTATCAAAATACTTTTGAGCTATTAAAATTGATATAAAATTATTCTCTGTGCACCTATAGAAAAATTATTTTTTGAAACATCTTCGACTATAAATCAAATAAGTAAAAGACATAAGAATTTTGAATAATTATTTTCTATTATTTAAATTTGGAAATGAAATAACTTCCCTGAAACACTATCTTGGTCTTTAAAGGATAACAATATATTGATACCCTCTTAGACGCATCATTGCTATTTTAAATTATTGGCAAGCTTATCTTATAGGATTAAAGTTTTTATTAGTAGTTGATTTGATTCTTTCATCTTATTTCCTAAATGGATAATCCCTTGCATCATTGTAGATAACCTTATCCATGTAGGCCATCCCTTAGACGTAATCTCCAACTGAATTCTCTTTCTTAAAGTAGTCAAATATAAAAGTGACATTACTATTTATTATGGGCCCACACTTTTTCGATTAGTGGGCTTGGGCTTTTGCTTTTTGCCTAATTTCCAATCCCTAAGGCCACAATAATTACGGGGAAAAAGTTCTGATATACCTTTTAACTTTATCATTTAGAGTTAATATATTTTCGTTATGAAAGTGATTCATATATATCCCTGTGGTTATATAAATAACTCACATATACCATTTCTTCTTAATGAAAGTGAAAAATTTAATTTTGATTTAATTTTTTAATTATTTTAAATATATATATAATCCATATGAGTATATTTAATTTAATCCTCCACACACGAATTTTTTTTTACATTTTTTGTTTTAGTGAGTAATTTTAAATTATTATTTTAATGGTCAAATTTATTTATGTTTCACTAATTTTCTTGTTAAATTTATTATAGATAATCCAATTTTTTTTCTCAAATACAAAAACTAATTACAACAATATACCTGAAAAAAATTAGTTTTAAATTTTTTTCTTTAAACTAAAGAATGAAAGAAAAAAAAATAAGAATAAAAAACTCAAATCATAATAACCAAAGAAGTCAAACAACAATTTTGTGTATGAAAAGGATTAAAATTTACCTTAAACTTTGTTAGAAGGATCATATATCCCTACGTGAATTTTAAAAAAATTAAAAGTCAAATATATAAATTTAAAACTAATTTTCACTTCAGTTAAATGAAGGGTATATGCGAGCTCATTTGTAACAGTCGGGATAAATATGTGTCGTTTGTATAACAGTAATGGTATATATGTGCCACTTTCATAACGAGGGACATATCAACTCTATATGACAAAGTTAAGGTGTATATCAGACCCTTTTCCCATAATTAAAATTGAGAATTTTTTTCAAATCATGTTATCATAAATGACAATTACTCAATGAAACGATAGTTTAAATAATTACATAAGTTATTTGAGATTAGTTCCGTACGCATGCACTTGATTTGCGTGATTACACTATATCTCAAATACATGTGTTTTAAGTGTTGTATGTTTTTTTAACTGATTTAGATCTTTTATAATTGAAACGTATTAAATAAGGAGAAAAAATCACGCCTATAACAATTTCTAAAAATGCTGCATATCCATGAGCTAAAAAAATATAGATTCTTCTATCACATTCAATAGCCGCCATCTATAAATAAAGGTAATCATTTAAGAGAGAGTTATTTATCTTCTAACCAACTATCATACGATACGATAATATGTGTCACATTCGAACACTTCCTTTTCTTTTTGTGGAAAAAAAAGAGCCACAAAATAAAGAAAGGCAAATTATTATTCACAAGATATATTATAATTTATATATATACATCCACAAACCTTATTTTCAGAACCTTATCTTGATTCTTTGAATTTCAGTTTTTTCATCCAATTCCTACCCCATAGAATATATATATATATATATATATATATATATATAAGTAGATTTCTTTGGTGGTTCCTATTTATTTAAGACTGACATTTATTTACTTTTTGGATTTTACTTAAGAAAATATTGCACTATCTTGAATAAGAATTGTATCTATTTGTGTGGCTCCTACTTATTGCCAACGGACACTGTTTGTATAATAGGAAACATTTATTTGTTATTGTTCTGTCTTAATTTATATAACATATTTTTTTTTATACTTCTACCATTTAATATTATATGATGTAGTTTAATTGAATACGAAATTTAAGAAATGGGAAAAATTGATGTTTTGGAACCGTTCTAAAGATAAATATTTTTTTAACAGAAATTAATTAAAGTACACTCTTGTGGATTTTTTTTCACCAAATAAATAAAATTCCGATAAGGGTAAAACGATAATAGTATCATTACATATTTTTCAAATAAGGAACTATATCGTTGTTTTTATACTGACTTAAAAAATGATGTCATATAAATTAAGACAAAGAGAATATCATATATCTATTTTGACCAGAAGCTTTCAAAAAATTATAATCTTTAATTAAGCGTTTAGACCTAAATTGAATGAGATTTTTCTTTTTGAAAATAAAGAAGAAGCAGCTTAAGTTACATGATGGTATTTGAAATTTGAAATTTGTAATCGGAAATCTTTTTACTTGAAAAATCTAATTGAAAAACCATTCTAACTTATAACCAAACAACATTTTAAGGATATACTTTTGAATAAATAAAGAATAAAAGTCAAATTCAAAAAGTTTATTTCTTCGTGTACCTTTCAATGCTACTTCACTGTCGACCTTTTCAATTTCTTAAAACAAAAAAAAAATATTTTTAATATATAATAGAAATCACATAAACTAATGTTAGTATAGTTGCAAATTATATACTCTACTAGTTGGGTTAGCAACATGTTTGACACTTGAAATGATGATAATAATAATATCAACTATATTTAAATTAGGAAGCAATACTATAATGAAGGAAATTTAAGTAGGGTTAAAGTCGTTAAAAATAGGTTTGAAACTATTGAAATTGTGATTAAAAAATTCCTCCATAAATATTCCACCCTCCCCGTCTTCCTTTTTTTCCCTTCTTGGTGCTTACGTTAGTGTATATATTGGTAAGAAAATTGTAGACGTTGAGATAGGACAAGTATTCATATTTTATTTCTTTCATTTTTTCATTGAGATGTTCGAATATATTAGAGTTCGATTAATTTAAATTCGCATCAAATTCATTCTGAAAATTTCCGTTAAAAACTTTTTTATATCCATGACTCGAAATAGAACCTCTAATTAAAAATATCTTATTGATAGTTTAATGGATTTTAGCTCATAGTTAGCTGTAATTGTGTGCTCTTATACTATGGGTTGTTCCCAACTTTCTGCTAACTGTGCACTTTGTTTCTCAGCGACTTTGTGGGCACTAATCGTCAAATCAGATTTTATTTTATCTTTTTCATTTGACTTGAAACAAAATTTAAGAAAAGAAAAAAACTTTTTAATCTTGTGATTCTAAATTAAAATTACCTTAAAGTACCAAAATATCCTATAATCTTGTGGCTTTAAACATGTCACGTAAAAAAGTTAAAATGTTGCCAAAAAAGAAAAATGACCATTCTTTTTGAAACAAACTAAAAAGAAAACTAAGTCATTCTTTTTTAAACGGAGGAAGTATCTTTTTTGTTAAAAGAGGTAAAAAATATGAAAAAAATTAAAAAGGATTAACATTATTGTTAGTACTTAGTATATTTAATTCTAATTTGTTTGTTTTTAAAATCAATTTAACTTTAATTAAGTATTATTGTTAGTACTTTTAGTATAGTTTAATTCAAATTTTGTCCAAATTGGTCCCCCAATAATGTCCTTGATTGATGTTTAAGTCCGGCCAAACGAATTTACCCATCAAAATAAAAATACCTGCAAACATAAGAAACAATAAACAGAGTCAGTACCAGAAACTTCATAAAAAAAATACACAAATAAATAAATGACAGATATTAATGATTTAAATAAAAAAAAAACGTATATTTTACTCCTACGTATACGGATAAGTAATACGTATACGTATAATACGGACGGATACGGCGTACATCACGGCTAAAATAGGAAACAGGAAACGGAGAATGGCCAAAATGGAAACGGAGAACGGCCAAAAAGATGACGGAAACGACGACCGGGAAAATGTCGATGACATGAAAGTGAATGGATGTGATAATTGGATGATGAATTGATGATAATCAAACACCTTGAAGAGACTAAATTCCGGTTTATCATGTCAATTGGATTTAGATCAATTTTAATTTGAGCCTTAGGAGGCTGTATTTTTTAGAATGGAAGCTTCATGAACAGCAACGCCAAAATTTCATGATTTAGTTTATGTTAATAGAAAAAAAATTAAAATATTTAACTATCAGAGTCTATATACAGTCGGATCTTAGGGTTTCGGGCACCGGAGTACACAAAAAACCGTTCCGTTCGGACCTCCACTGAGTCCTTCTCCATCGCTAATTTGCCTTACGAATCATCGGCTTTGGACATGGCGGAGAGCCGGCTAGGTCTACGCTGGAAATCAGCTCGGCGGCGTTGTTGATGAGAAGAAGGACGAATCAAAGCTGCCAAAGCTCTTTTCACCAAATCACCTTCTACTGTTCCGATTCTCACGAGCGAGTTCGTCATGGCGGACCGCCTCAAAATCAACTGATTCGGACTGTAGCTAGCCGCCGTACGGCTACCGGTTGAACCTGAACCATTCCTATTCTTATGTAGACTACATCGGAACGAACCTGGATGTGTCGTCGGTGAGCACATACACGACTTCTTCTGACTCCGGTTCTGCACCACGTGGTTCCGGTTCACAGCAGAAATAGACCGGCTCGGTGAAGTAGAACGGTCCAGAGAGAACCGTATAGAGGACGCCGGAGACGACGACCTAGAGCTGTATAAATTCACACGATTCGGAGACGTAGATCTGTGGAGAATAGCGTGTGAACCGGTGGAAAAACCGGAAGTTGAGGAGGCAAAAGCAGAAGACGTCGACGAAAACGACGAATTCCTCTGGCTAGGTGAATAGAATTTTCCGGCCGGTGAAAGTGAACGCATTACCGGTCCGCTTGACCTCCTAGTAGAAGCCGCCATTGTTGTTGTCAGAGTAAAAAACTGTAAAGAGCAGAGGAATCTAGAAGAAAGAGAGAGAGGGAAAAAAAACCGGAAGATTTTTTTTCTTTTTTCTTTAGACCCGGTTTGGGCTATTTGGTTTGGCAAACCTTAGCACCACTCAAGGCATCTATTTATAGGACTCCAATTTTTCTTTTTTTTTCCTTTTTCATATTTGGGTTGGGATATTTTATTGTTAATTGCGTGTGCAACTCCTTTAACTTTCTGGAATGTGCTTTTTGGTCCAAAATGCATTTACTATGATATATAATAATAATAATAACAATAATACAGCTAATACTTGATAGTTAAGTAATGATAAACACCCCTAGGCACATCATGTCAATTCACTCAACAAATATTTTTTACTTTTAACAATTTGAACTTCTTATATATGTAAGGGAAAAAAGACAAATACATATCTGAACTATCATAAATGATATATCATATTTTTGAAATATTAATGTTCTTGCGCTCCAAAAATTTAGAGCATATATAGTAAGAAGTTTCTTAGGTAAATCCTTGGGAATTGAGAATTGAAAAAGGATTTAACTTATTGAAATTATTTTAAAATTACTTATAAATAAAAAAGAACATCAGTACAATTTCACAAATAAAGTTATAGATTGAATAGACGCATATTGCAATATGACTTTTGTAGATAGAGAGGTGTTTTTTTATAAACTACCAGCTCCAAACAAATGTTTATGAGATATAATTGTAAGAATATACAATAAAAAAATATTAAGATGCAAAACAAATGAGGCAGCTACTAAATAACTTCTTACTTATCTCACATAAAGTGCTACAACACTCAACTATTTACTATTTCCCCCCTAATCATTAGCCTCCGAACCTTCTTATCTCGAGTTATATCCTTAACTAAAATGTATATCATATCCTATCTAATTATCTCCAAAGTCAAAAATAAAATCTTCTTACACTCAATTCATTTTTAGACTTCACGGTGTGAAATTACGTTGAATTTATTTTCATTTATCTCTTCTAACTCCTACTATAATCAGCCTCTCACATTTTCATATTCGAACTATCTGACCACCTTTTCTTCACATATCTGAATCAATTAACATGATTATTTCTCTCCATAAAATAGGTAACTTAGAAGAAAATATCTCAATTTTCAAGGTCACCAAAGTGCAAAATCATGAAAAGTATAAAGGATGAGTATGTAAATGAGACATTGTCAATTCCTTGGGAATTCAATTTTCTTGACCAAAGCAAGTGGGAAAAATTCAAATAGAGAAATAAATCTTTAACCATAGTTTATAAAGTAGTCTAATAGGACCTAGAAATTTGGAAACCAGGGGCTGCTTCGAAATTATTTTTTTAAAAAAGAACAAAACGACAAGGAAATTGCCGTTTTGATTTAACGGCAACTGTTATGGTGGGGACACTAAAACACTGCCACGTACACTTAGTGACTCACTCCCCATAGATTACACGTATACATGTTGCTATTTTTGTAATTAAATTCTTTTATGTCTACTTCAAAAATAATATATTCGTTCCGTTTCTATTTATTTAACCTAATTTTATTTGGTAACAAAATTTTCCAAATAAATGGACATTTTTAAATTCGTAATTTTACGTATATCATAATATGGATAAGAGTTGAAATTTGTAAGCTAACCTATAATAATAGATGAGTTTGCAAAACAAAGTTGAATTAAAATAGAACGATAAAAATAGCAAGATTAAAAAAAAATGAGTGTTAAATATTTATATTTATATTTATATTTGTACTTAATAATAAATAAGACATATATATTGTATGTATATACACTGTTAATATTTAATCACTACTAAATATTGTACATCTTCACTTTAATTTGTTACTCTTAGAGCCGTCAAAATGGGCTTAGGCCATGAGGCCGGCTCAACTTTACCCGTTATTAGGATAGGATTGGGATAAGATTTTTCAAGTACATTTAAAATTAGGGCTTATAAGCTCGGTCCATATAAGTCATTGGCCTTTGAGGCTTGATCGGGGCTAGGCAGGGTTGACCCATGGGCCAAAACTTTTTATTCAAGAGTAATTTACAATAATCTCACTAGTATATAATCTAATAATTTGAATACACGCTATGTTGTAATATTATGAATTTTCGTACCCAGGTACATATAACTCAGAATATATGGACTCAAAATTATGTTAATTTGTTCAAGATATGCTCTATCAAAGTAGATTCGCATGTATCTAGGATACATATACAAATCTCGCGCCCTCGCCTCCCTCCCATCTTGTTTGTCACTCTCTTGTCTCACTCACATATCTGGTATGCGAAATACATGCTAATTACACTAAATTTTTGCTAGTGTTATTGAAACAACACCATTGTTTGCCATATTTGATTTGAAGGGTGTGTTTGGTATGAAGGAAAATGTTTTCCTGGAAAACAAGTTGATTTTTGACTTATTTTCTCATGTTTGGTTGGTGACTAGAAAATATTTTCCGGAAAAGATTTTTAGTGTTTGATTTATGAATGAAAAATGTTTTTGAGAAATATCTTTTATTTATATTAGAGTAGAAAATAATTTTTGAAATTGAAAATATTTTTTAAAAAGAAACTTAAATNTAAAAAATAAACTTAATTTTTTTTTGAAGGGTGGGGGGATGGGGGGATCTGGCGGGGAGGGGGGGTCGAGGGTAGGGGTGAAAAAAATGAAAATTTGAAGTTGAAAATATTTTTTAAAAACAAACTTAAATTATTTTTTTTGGGGTGGAGGGGAGGGTCAAGGGTACGGGTGAAAAAATGAAATTTTGAAGTTGAAAATATTTTAAAAAAACAAACTCAATTTGTTTTCTTTTATCTTATTTTGAGAAATGCACATTCAATGTTTCAACTTTCCATATATTTTGATTTTTGACATTCCAAGTTGTCACGCATCTTCCCATATTCCAACCTAATTTTTAAAATATTTCATTTGGTAGGATTCCATGCTCTATATACTTTATAATAATAAAAAAAAATTAATATTNTTTTTGTCAATTTTTTAATCCCATTAGTTTTAATTTGTTTTCTTTTTAAGCTAGTTAAAATATAGAGCAACTTTCACATATAGCAAACACAAAATTCATATTTATATGTTATAGTAAAGTTTGCATAATTGCGCTCCATAACAAACATATATATGTATTATTTGCTATACATATACAAAAAAAACAATTGTATAATTCGATATACATATACAAAGAAGGCGGTTGTATAATTCGCTATACATATACAAAAGAAAGTAGTTGTATATAAACGATTAATTGTATAATCTGTGTATGTATAAAATGAGAAAGAGAGAAAGGCAAAAGAAAACTGGGCAGGGAAATATTTGTATTGTATAATTATAATTGTATATGACGAAGATATATGTATTTGCATGTGTATATACAATTTTCTCTCGCTTTATACAAACAGAATCTCAATTTATACATTTCGTTTTCTGTTTGTATAAGCGAGAGAGGCGAGCGAGATTGGGAGAGTGGCGAGCGAGATCTGGGAGAGGGGAACGAAAATATATGTATATATACAATTTCCTCCCACTTTATACAAATACAAATACATTTTATACATTTGTGTTTGTATAAAAGCGAGAGAGGCGAGCGAGACTGCCACCAAACGAGAGTGGCGAGCGAGATTTCACTAGGTAGAGTGGCGAAATTAGCAATAGTTTGCTATAGGGTACAATTAAATCAAAGTATGCTTATATCATTTAATTTGAATTAATAGTTTGCTATTATATACAATTTTCCCTAAAATATATTATGTCTAAATTGGAAAGCTATAATACATGGCCAATTCCGTAAATTTGTTAGGATATTCTATTTAGACACACTCGAAGTACTTCAATTTCTAATAAAATATTTTAATTAAATTCTTTTGATTATTTTTTTTTTGCATATATTCCGTTTATGTATTAGATATTTAAGTTAACTATCTAAAATATGTCATTTCCTTTAATTATACACATTCGTTTCAATAAGTCATAAAATTCTGCACGTTCTTAACTTTATATATATATATATATATATATAATTAAAGAATATGATATACATTATGTAGTTAACCTAATAATTAACAAAAACACATATAAACATTTTTTTGTTCTTCTAAATTTGAACTAAAATTATCTAAATAAAACACTTTATTAGGAGTTGAGATAATTGCTATATATTAAACCTTAATTTCCCTTCATAACTTTAAGAAACTTTTTTATTGCCATACCAATGATATATAGAGTTCAATGATGTACAATTATAGAAAACATATACTGGATATTAGTTAATTTAATATAAGTTAAAAAAGAAATTGGGAAGAAAGATACTTTATTGGAAAACATGGGAAGATCATATTCAAAGGGCGGTGCTCATGTGGGGTTGTATTATGAAATTGTGACATTTCATAACTAAATTTGTGATAATAATTTAGGAGGACATGGCCTTTGGCGTATAATTATTAATTAAATAAGTAAACTACAATAATGTGTGCCTTACCTAAACAATATGTTTATTTATTTTTGTAATGGTGTTAGGGCACAAGTAGGAGAATAATAATATTTGAGTCATGGAATATTTTCTCTAAGAATTTGGGATTTGTTCAATTAAGTAGGCTTTTGTGCCAAATGCATTTGGGAATGTCCAAACTACTTTATGAAATAATATTTGGTCTATGGAATAAAAACATTAGTACTTGACTACATGTTGAATGTGAAAAATGTATTTTGATTTTATATTTTTAGTTTATTTAGCCAAGTTTCTAGAAAGTTAAATAGTTTTTAGTATTTTGAGGTGTTTAGCCAATTTTTTAAGGAGGAATATAAGTGTTTTTGAGTAGTATCCGAAACTATTTTTCGGAAGGTAGAAAAAATGACTTTTTTTTTTCGAAAACACATTTGAAATCTTGATTAACGGGCAAAAACGTTTTTTAAATTAATATATCTAAATACAAATGAATACACTCGAAAATTATTTTTTCAAAAAAAACTTTTACCCAAAAGCGTTTTTTTCTAAATAAGTAAATTTTATAAGCTTAACCAAGTCATCAAACAACGATTTATGATTTCATGTTTCTTTTGCATTTTATTTATTCAACTCATATATAGATTTTTCTTCGAAGAGGTTGTAATTAAATTAGTCTTCAAAAGAGTCTCATGTTGAAATTCATATTTTTTTAAAAAAGAATCTCAAGTTATTTTAGTCTATTACATGTGTTACCATACTTTTTCTTTCTTCTTGCAAAGAGTGGAAGGGTCCAAAAAGAACCTAATTAAAGTAATTCCATATTTTAAGTTTCCTACCTATTTGATCTATTACCAAATATTTATCAACACATATATTAACTATCAATTATTTATTTGTGCATATTAAAAATTAATTGTTGATATATGTTTCATTAAAGATTTGACGATAATTCAGAAAGAAAACTTACACACTTGATATTTCATATATAAAACTTAAAAACTTGAAATATTTTTAATGTGTCTTTTATCGTTAACTTTTTTGCGAAACTTAGTGGATTCTTTTTTTTCAAATTGTATTATTCCAAAAGGTGTGGATACACTACTTTTCTTATACTTTTTTCTTGAAAATTCGAAGAAGTAAAGTCATTGCACATTATGTTGTTATTTATGACATATATAGTATTAATTATTTATATGGAATATAATTCATGCAATCCAAAAGATACGCCATCATTCCCACTACAACTAATTGCTTAGAGGAGACGGCATTCATGAAAAAGCCCTTTGAGTTTTGGTTGGCCACTATTCCACATTCAATCAACTTCAAAATTCCCACATGATATTTACTTTAATTTTTATTTGTTCGTTGTGTTTGAGTCAATTTATGTGTAAAATAACCATATATTTAATGTAATTTTACAAGTAAAGTTTGAGGTTGAGAGTCTGGTACTGTGCATGTATAGATCTTGCATATTTCTATTCTGTGAAGGTTGAAAGGTTGTTTCTGATAGACCATCTCAATAGTAGTGAAGAAGTCATATTAAAATAATGGAGAAAATAAGAGTAACAATAGTAAATTAAAATGATACGATAATCGAAGCAAAAGAAACAACTTACATATACTTTGATTAATTTTATATGGTACCTGCTAACTCAGGGCACCAAACCTTAAACATACAAGAAGTAGTAGATTTTTCCTTTGTTGAAATTTGAATATAAAATCTCATATTTCTTGATCTTTTTCATTAATTACTAGGTCACATCCATAAATGAAATCCACATGCATGATAATTTTCCTAACATTTCGTCAACTATGTACTGCCTCCATTTTGTTCATTTTATTTCCTTTTAAAAATCATACTTAGCTTGGCAATAAATTTAAGATTTTAAGCTAGTGAATGTGAAACACCATTATTGATAATATTTTTTAAGCAAATTAATTTGAACCATTTGTGATTCATATTTCCTTTTGAGTTTAATCATCATGACATACAAAATTATTAGCTTGACTAATTTAAATTTACATCAACTAAAAGCATTTAAAGTAATGAAACGCCTAATTAAAAGTAGAGAGATGCTCCCATCTTTTAAAATGTCTTTTTATTATACTACCTAATTGAAAAAAGGACCACAAAGACCAATAATTTAATTTACTAAATAAAAGTTTTGCAATCGACAAATTGCAAAAGAGATTCTTCTAAAGTCACACATGAAAGATTGCTATCTTAAACCAAAAGCACAAAGCTTTAGTGTTTTCTTTGAATTATTTATTCTCATATTAATTCCTATTGCCTTTCACTAGAAAAAAAGAAGAAGAAGAAGAATAAAGGTGTTTTTGATATGTCTCGATGTTTAATTAGTCAAAAATTCTTAGAAAATATTTATCTATGAAAATATTTTATTTTTATGCTTTTAAAAAGAGATTTTCCTAGTAAAAATAGGAAAAACGCATATCATAGATCATAAGTAATATTCTATACTAATCATCTAATTTCAAAACTCGAACACACCCCACCCTTACTCCATAGGCCTCTTTTACCTTTCACGATAATACAAATAGTATTCGTATAGATTATATATATAACTATTTTGAAACAATGCAAACAACCAAGTCAATGAAAATTATAAGGCCAAATTGGAGTGAGCTATAGGGTGGTCTTGAGAGTTGACCAAGTCAGGTCAACAATTGAAGCTAATTAATTAGCCTTGAAGAGGCAAATTATTGACATTTTGCAACTTCCTAGCTAGTTGCACACAATATGTTTCATTGAAATTTTAGAAATTTATATTAATTTTTAGTATTGACTTCCTTTTGGGTTATTGGAACAACAATCATATCCTCCTTTGGAATTGGGAGAATATATCTATAATAATACTCCTTTTGTCTTATTTTAACTATCGTTTTACTCTCTCTTTTTAATGCTTATATTAAAAAAAAATAAAAAGTTGTTTTTATTTATTGAAAGTAGATAGATTTTTTCTCTTAAATATTATGCATAGTGTTAAAAATATAAATGAAAACAATTAGTAATTTTAGTATTAAACTCTTAAAATGATAATTATTTATGGACTAAAACAATTGTTAAAATAAGACGATGGATTAAAATGGGATGAATGGAGTGCCACATGATTTAACATTCTTTGAGAGAATAACTAGACTGTATTGATGTGCATGAGACTGTTTCTTTCTAAATTAAAATTTCATTCTAAATATGAAAGAATCTTAATAATATTTTTTTTTCCAAACAAATTCTAGCCAGTATGAATCTAAATTATTGCGGAAAGAAAAACACTTTATGCCTATGGTACATAGGAATTCGATGTGAAATACTTTTTTTTATTCTTCTTAGCGTATCAATGAGAATACCTCATGAATAAAGTTGTATATTCCAAATGCCAAAATCTTTTATATACCCTCTCTTCCATCTCAAGTGATATTTTTTTTAACTCATATGAGTTGTGATGCAGTGCTTAGACTGCTTCACTCTTAATCAAAGATCTCGGGTTTAAATCCTGAATATGGAGAAAAATTTATTGGAAGCGTCACCCCGAATAGGCCCTACAGAGCACGATCCGAATTTAATCGGAACTCCAATTTGGGCTCCAATGGAAACCAAAAAAGTGACTTTTTCTTTTGGTCTCATTGGAAAGAGGGAGAAGAAGAAGATCAATTTATTATTTTAAAGCTATTTAACTTATTTATTAGTAGCTTGTTTGGATGGTTGTTACTTTTGATATTATATTGTGTTATTAATTTAAATATAATCTAAGCATTTTAACTATTGTTTAGTAATTAATTTAGAGAGTAGATTATTAAAAAAATATTTATTTATATATCTATTTTTGAAGCTTCAGCTTACAAAATTTTAAAAAAGAATTTAAGTAAAATACTTTTTCAAACACAATTTCAAGTTACAAAATCACAATTTCAAAAATTCATTTTCTTTCAAATTTCAATTACAATCTATGATCAAACGAGATATGACCGAGCACATGCACACCAGTTAGGGGTGAATTTATATCCTAGTGATCTTTTCGTAAAATTAAATATTTTATATCTATATTTATACTATAAAAAATTAAATGAAGCACTTAATTAAATATTGAGTTACTTATCTAAAAAATTAGAAATCGATTCCACATGCATATATTTTTCTAAAAAATTATATTCATATTTTAAAAATTCTAAATTCGTCTCTAACCTCGATTACTATCACAATGAACAGAGCAGAGTAGTCTTCAGAGGTCACACTTACATATGCTCAGCTCACATGCATTGCCAGACCATCTGAGCTCAAAAAATATATTGGTATTTCCTTTTTCATTTATTATAATATTAAATTAATTTAACTATCTTAATTCAGCATCTCAAATTAGGTATCTTAACAATCGCGATTATAAATAAATTCATGAATTATAATTATAGCAGTGTGATACACTCTGCTCTCTCCCGATTCTTATTTTACTCAACCTCAACACTAGGTCATCATCACTATCATACCCTCTCCAACTCTTTCGAATTTTTTTATCCACTTTATTTAATCGTATATTTGTATTAATTGATTTATAATATGGAAAATAATTTAACGAGCAAGTGATTTATAAGTACGATGAATAATATAAGCTAAAAGTGACAACTAAAAATGAACATGAAATGAATTTCACTATTTAAAATTGAGGCATTAATAAGTGTAGCTTAGGAGCAATTAATTAATGCACAAATAATTGTTTCTCTTGATGTTTATCTCTAATAAGTGTTGCCTAGGGATTAGCACTAATAAGTGTAGATTAGGACCAAATTAATTGTTTCTCTTCATGTTTATCAGCTTGTATAAACAAGTCAACTCTATTACCACTAGTGTAATATTTATATTAGTGCTATAAATAATTGTGCTTATTAAGAATTTAATAAATATAATGTACTTCCTCCGTTCACTTTTACTTGTTATTTATTTTTAAAATAGATTTTATTTTTACTTGTTTCTTTTGACATATCGAAAAGGCAATAATTTTTTTTTCATGCTTTATTCTTAACATTAAATACTTATTTTTCAAGACATCATTAATAGGGACCGTTTGGTAAAATACATATATCAATAATTATTTTCTTAATAGTGTGGCAAGTCAAATTGTGACAAGGAAAAATGAACGAGTGAGTATAATTTATCAAAACTATTTCTAATTAATAAATGTCTCTTGAAAATTGAACATTGTTGCTAAAGATATTAATTTTGGAACAATTTTTTTTATTATACCGTGACACTTATTTTTTAGGATGAAAGAAGTGCTATAAATCATAAACAAATTATGATTAACGATTTTTATATTTATCTCTCAAAAAGTAAAAAAAAACATTACATAAATTAAAATCAAAATATTATATAAATTGAGATACAAAAAACAATTTATTATTACATCCATGATAATGGTGCAATTACTTGTCAAACACACCTAAAACGTATTATTAAATTTTAAAAATATATACATTAAATTATTCAGATTCTTTGTTCAAATATTATAATGCTAGAAACCGTATATATCTAGAATGTAGGGGTCTTAACAATCCCAACTTAAATTGAAGTTGACTATATGATTTTTTATTAATTATGTTAGTTCATTAATAAATAATCAATGATGTTAGGTTACTATAACCCTATATAATCTAATTTTTAAAAATTGAAAAAAAGGTTTAAAATGCTTTTAAATAATTATACGAATTGAATATAAATACCCTTTGTCAGTAATTTGGTCTAAAGAGTTCATGTCATTAGTATTTTGAAACAAAAATATCTTTGCTATAATTATTATTTTTAAATAAAAAATATCTGATAAACATATTATTTCTCATTTATTTTTAAACACTTTATTAATCTTTTTCTTGTTAGGAAAAGATTGTTTAGAAAGAAAAAAAACAATTTGTTTATTAAAAAATATATGATATCTTTGACCTAAAAGAGACGCTATATTTTTGGATCAAACTATTATGAATGGGGGGTTATTTTATTTAACTTTCCATAATTTAACAATATTTTGGACTCATTTTCAACTTTTTAAAAACAATTTATGGAATACCGGTGTAGGGGAAGAAAAAGTGAAGCAAAAAAAATATTTACTTTTTAACTAAATTATTAATAAATTCAATGAATACTTATACTGGGATAACAATATTTTGTACGAGCAGCATAATTAATAATCCTTTAAACTAAAACTATATATATACGTATATTGAGTTCGATTAAATTTGGACTATTTACGCTAATGTTTGGCCAATTTGGTACACCAAAAAGAATATTCAAATAGCTATTCACATGGGATGTTATACTACTTTGTAAACAAGCCATGAGAAATCCATTAAATATATGTCCATGAATTTACTTTTATTTAAAAGAGTTACATCACTAGTTAAAATGTAAGATTATACAATCTAAAGTACATATACATTTTCTATGCCTTTGTATTAATAAAAATATAGCCTAATTTAATAGGACTACAATATTTCACTACTAAAAATTTTACAATCCTATTGAAACTTCTCAACAAGAAAAAAAGTTTTTGTGATTATTTAATTTTCATGTATATTTTGATTGAAGTAAAAAGAGAAAAAATAAGAGTGTTTTCACATGAAAAATATTAAATAGCTTCTTAAAACTATTTCAACTAGAATTTGGTTTCTAACTTTCTATTACACGTTTTTTTAGTGAATTGATTCGGTAAATGTAACTATGCATAAATTTTTACATAATTGGGGTAGAAAAAAATTACATAAACAACTTTTAATATGATTTGTTGAGCTGCTTTTGTATCTGGCGTTGATATATTAGTGAAACTATAACAGGTGATGAACAAAGATTGTGCATGATGGAATGGTATGATGATAAGTACTCCTTCATCTTTAATTAGAGGTCTTGAATTTGAGTTTCCCTGAGTTCGAAATCACCTTTATTAGGAAGCGTTTTATTCTTTAATGTAGAACTTTTCGATGTAAATTTAAATTTAATTAAGCTCCAATATGATATACCAGGTGAGAAACTCAATAAATAAATAAATATAATAGGTGATGCAAATAAGACTTTTTCATCTATGATAGGTGATGCTCCAAACTATTAGTGGGTCACAAAAGGAAATGAGAATTTGCAAATGATGAGTTAATTAATTACTTAATTTAACTTAGTATAATTAAATAAATAAACATATAAAATTACAAGGGACTTTTCCGTTTAACTAACGGTCACTTTTGTTGGGGAGTGGGGGTCATTTTAAAGATAATCTTTTTGCACCCCCTAAAGTTTCCACGTATACACATACGTCCTATGAATTGATTTTATGATTTTCAAATAAGATATGATGAATTAGTTTATTGAAAAAAAAAATAGCGGCCATTGGTGTGTCATAACATTAGGCAATGCACATGTGGGGTTGTGTGAATGAATGTCTAACTAAAATTATAGACACGAATTCAAAATTTAAATTTGATATGAATTTATTTTATGAGTTTTTTTATTATTTTCTTCTCTGTTTCAATTTGATTGTCTAGTTTTAATTTGATATGAAATTTATATAAAAAAAAAATTAAAAAAATTGTGGTCTTAAATTACAAATATGTTGAATGTATCACAATGTCTCCTAATTTCATAGTCTTAAATATATCACGTGAAAAGTGAAATTAAAAAGTTGCCAGAAAGAAAATAAAATTTTCTTTTTTAGAATAAACTAAAAAGGAAAGTAAAACAATAAATTGAAATGAAAAAGAATTACATTGATGATAAGGAGGACGTGGCTTCAGGTATCTTTAGGTTAAACCCCAATAATAATGTGTAATTAATTACCTAGACAATATGTTTATATATTCTTAGCTTGCATATAAACACATATTTTTGCATATTGATTTAATAAATAGTTAGAGACTTGTCCTACTAGGTAGAGTTGGCTATTACACAAAAAGGTGTTAATAATAAATTAGTGCTTTCCAAATAAAATTTGTCTAATATAAAGTTAGTACTTAGTACTTCTACTTTTATGAGTTTGAATCGTGAAAATAAATATTGATGCATGTATTAAAATAGAAAATTTACGTCACACTCTTTGAATTGCAATCAATTCTATCCTAAAATTAAGATCTTGCGTGAACGTGAAATATTTATTCTAACAAATGATTCTTTTTAGTTAAAAGCTCCAACACATTATTGTTTTGACATAATATTACATTCCAATAATATAATTAACAAGATCCAAAGATACATCCCCCCTACCCCTACCTCCACCCCCACCCCCAAATCCCACTAAACCTAACAAACTATAATTAGCTTAGAAGAAACGGCATGCATGCATATGGATTAAGAAAAGTATTTTTAGATTTGGATGCTAATTACTCCTTCACGTGCACGCCAATTTCAATTAATTACTCCATAATCCCTCAAGATAAATGTTTAGTGTTTTTAGAACAATAAATGCCTCTATATTTTATTTTTTTGTTTTGTAACAATAATATCATATTTTAAAATGTTTGTTGTATTATAAAGGTGCATGAAGATCCACGTCCCTACTAAAACAAATAAATAAATAATTCACCTCTTCCACGATACAATATAGACATATATAAATGACTGCAGCCATACAATCATGATTCGGAAAAAATGATTTTGATATGGAAAAACTATGTAATTAGACCTACTTTACTGTTATATATACTTTCAAAATGTTACCTATTATATTATTAAGGGCTTATTATTAATTAAAAAAATTCTACCATGTATTAAAGAAAATATACTTAGATACATGTATTTTTGCTATCAGATACACAAAAATAGGGAGAGAAGCGGCGAGATTTGGGGGGGAGGCAAACGAGATTCGTATGTATCCCAAATACATGTGAATCACACTAGATATATGTATTTGTATGTATCTGGAGTGATTCACATGTATTTGAGATACCAGATACATGAAAAAGTCCGAGCGAGATGGGAGAGAGGCAAGGGAAGCGACGAGATTCAATATGTATTCTAGATATATGCGAATCCAATTGAATACAATGTATCCATAACAAATTACACATGATTTTAATCCCATGTATCCGAGATACATGTATCTGAACGTATCTGGATGCACCAAAATCTGGTAAGATACGTAATATTGTAAACTAGAATGCATCTACATAATTAGCTCAAAAATTAGTGAAATTTATGTAAATTCCTCTCATGATAATTAGTAATAAACTTCAGCTAAATATGAGTTGATTTATCATATCTAAGAGGTAAAAATCTATATATTAACGCTCATGTATTAGCTAGTTTTTTCTCACCCCCTCCCCTCCCTAAAGTTCCTTTCTCGAATCGATCCCTCGATCCATTTTCAGTTGTGGGAAACCTCGATTCTATCGAAGAGCTAACATTCCTTCCAGAAAATCGAGAAATAAAATGGAAAAAAGTTCTACTATGTTTTTTTCATCGAAATAATGAAACAAAACAAAATAAATATATGAAGAAGATTCTTAGAGGGAACAAGTGACCAAGTCTTATAGGTTGAGATTTGACCAAGTTGGGTCAACAATTGAAGCTTTAATTTTTGGCATATATATTAATGTTAGAGGTAATTTTATTTTGAAGAGTCAAATCAAGTACAATTTGAAGATGCATTAGAAAAATAATATTGCATATTCCAAGCTAGTTCAACCATATAGTACACACATCCATGGATTCAAATTTATTTTAAGACCTTGTAACGTCCTTTAGGGAGTGCTTTTAGATTTAAAAAAATTGTTGAACCTAAATTGTTATATTATGTTAATCTATTAAATTTACAATATTGAGATCATAAGTAATACAATTAGTTCAAACTTTGGTTGAGCCTTTGATAGTGTGAATATATTGAAAACTTGACTACTCTAAATATACAAAACATTACACTATTTATGTATATTATATGTATGTTAGTATATTAGGATATGCATATTTATATATATAATTTTAGTATGTATATTTATGTTTAAACAACACTAGATTTATATATTTGCTGACTATTTTATAAATTAGATCACTTAAATATATTGAATTGTAATTAGTCCATTAATCAATTGTTTGTTACTTCAATTAGTGTGTATATTAGTTAACAAGTCTTCTTAAGCGTAGAGCAATTAAGCTGCCAATTGGACCTTGGAACTCCTATATTGAAGCAAATTAAGATTTTCTTTGAAAAGAATCTTCTACCAAGTATTTTAGCTGTATAATATAGAAAGAATCATTTTGTAACCTTTCAAAGTATATTATTAAGTGCGAAGTATTAAAAACACTTCTAAATTTGACGTGAATAATTAGTTTTTAATAAGGGAGAAGTATTAAAAACACTTCTAAATTTGACGTGAATAATTAATTTCGTCTCTGAACTATTGATAATCTTAAAAACACTCCTCTACTTGACTAACTGAACATAAATACACCACTGATCTTGCAATTTGAGTGAAATACACCTCAAAATTTCCGTTAAGTTTAGGGTGTTTTCAACATTTCTCTAGGCTTTTATTAAGAACTCCGTGCTTCTAAAAGAGTTTGAGACTACATGCTATACCATGTGACAGATTCATGGTGTATTTAAGTTAAGTTAGTTAAGTAGATGAGTGTTTTTAAGACTGTCAATAATTCGAGAACGAAACTAATAATTTATGCCAAATTCAAAGGTGTTTCAATACTTCTCTATTAATAATGATTGTGATGGAACAAATAGAATCTCTCCATCTTTAATTATTTGGGGTTCAAATCTTTAATATGAAAAAAAATTCTATTAGAAAAAATGTTTCATCCTTAAATATGTTTTACGCTATGTACATCCAAATTAATTGTAACCACACTATATTAGGTGGAAAAGGGGGGGGGGGGGTGTGTGTTTCAAAGTATGAGAAGAACCTTTGAAAGAATATGTGGACCAATTAGAGCATAACAAGTAGTAACAATATTGAGATTCTTTGGTCATGAATTTGGACATTTGGTCACAAAAAAAGAGCTTATTTCACATGGGTTGCTACTACTTTGAAAACAAGCCATGAGAAATTCACGGCTTCCAATACTTTGGAACAATTTGATCAAATGCATGGTCAAAGAATAAATCACATGTCATGAACTTGAATTTTTGGCAATAAATTTGTAAACAATATCAAAAAAGTTATTCATTTTTGTTTGTTCTCTTACATTTATCCTTTTTAGTTAGTACGCAGAAAAAGTTGAGTTTGTGGCTCTTATTCATGGTTGGGAATATTGAGAAATCTTCACATTCATGTGAAGAGATATGGCATAAAAAGATACTATTATACTATATAATAGTGTGTATTCATTTGGTTCTAATTCTGAGTAGATATTTCATATCATTTGATTGGAATATTCTTATTTCAGTATGCTAAGAAGATAATGAATCGTTCTCATATATTACATAACAAGAAAAAAATATTTTACATTTTTTTTTATATAAGATATAAATATTCTCCTAAATCATGATTGAAATTTTAGTAATACACTCTCTATACCAAGTCATTCATTTTCTCTTCATTAATTTCCCCTAGACTTTAGTAAATATGTGGCCTTAGCTTTCTACTTTTTGACAAAAGTGCATGGTATTGGGTAGTGCTTGTCACTAGACTAAGAAGATTAAAGCATTATTGAAGCTAACAAATTTGTCAATCATTTTGATAATATTAACCACTAGAATTTGCCTAAGAACCTTGTACTACCATGTAAGTTGTGGGACTTTATTTTCAGTGCCATATTTATATCGTCACGATATGATATGGGTGTAGAATTTATATCGGATGTGATCAATTAATTTTGAATATTTTAATTAAAATAATAGGTAAAAGTTCGAGACAGATAAAATGATTATCAAAATCAAAACAAAAGTTATAATGGTGATATCATGGTTTAGGCAATATGTTTTTTTTCTTGATAGCCATGGTATTCGGGTCAGTTCATAGGCATCTTGACTAATTTGACGAGATACATATCATCTCCCATCAATAACAGGTACAAGGTACGTAACTATATCGACCAAGGCAAGAATAGATAGAAAGAACTCATCTAATATTTTTTTATCGTTCAAAGATACTTGCATTAAAAAGTCAACAACCAGATCGCTCATGAATGTGCAATGAACTCAAGAAATCTATCATGATCTCAATTTCATTTGCCATAGCCACGTTACAACAAAAAAAATTATTAAGAAGATGCATATGTACTTAATAATAAGTACAAATTAAAACTTGCTCTGNGTGGGCCTCTTTATTTTCAGTGCCATATTTATATCGACACGATATGATATTGGTGTGGAATTTATATCGGATGTGATCAATTAATTTTGAATATTTTAATTAAAATAATAGGTAGAAATTCGAGACAGATAAAATGATTATCAAAATCAAAACAAAAGTTATAATGGTGATATCATGGTTTAGGCAATATGTTTTTTTTCCTGATAGCCATGGTATTCAGGTCAGTTCATAGGCATCTTGACTAATTTCACGAGATACATATCACCTCCAATCAATAGCAGGTACAAGGTACGTAACTCTATCGACCAAGGCTAGGATAGATAGAAAGAACTCATCTAATATTTTTTTATCATTCAAAGATACTTGTATTAAAAAGTCAACAACCAGATCGTCAGGGGAGGGTCAACATAATTCGAGGCCTAAAGCGAAATTTTAATTAGAGGTTTAAAATTTAAATACATTTTATTTGTAGTTATTTATTTTTCTAAATTTTTAGATGTAAATTATTCCTTAATATTTTTTTTATAAATGATTTTTTCAAATACTTTTTTTAATTATTATTTTTAAGCAAGGCTTTATCAATTCAACATTGAAAAACATCATTTTATTGAGACAATTATTATATGAATCAATAATATAGTTCTATAATTGAATCTGATTCAAAAAGTTGATAACTTGGTATACCCTACTTTAATATGAAAAGTTGCGAAGAAATAAAAAAATATTTGTAATTTACTTTGTTCAACACTTTTCGACTATTGATTCATATTTTTGACAGAGTATTACTCTAACTATCAAAGATTTGAAGAAATAGAGTACAAAAAGAATTTAAAAAGATAAATAATGTGAGTGTTAGAAATTTGAGGCCCCCAAAAATGGGAGGCCTAAGACATTGGCCTAAAAATTCATAGGCAAGAGTCGGCCCTGCAGATCGCTCATGAATGTGCAATGAACACAAGAAATCTATCATGATCTCAATTTCAATAGCCACGTTACAACAAAAAAAAATTATTAAGAAGATGCATATGTACTTAATAATGAGTACAAATTCAAACTTGCTCTGCATCATCACTTCTTTCAATATAGTCCAAAATGTATAATATATTCCCCAATATAATTAAGACATACTTTTATAACTTTATTTGTGATGTAATTACGCCTATACTATAGCTTTTAATGAATAACAATATTATGTAAATAACAAAAAGCTCACTAAACGACATAATATACACCTATACTATAACCTTTTATGAAAATATTTCATTTTTTTAAATAATGAAAACAAGTGAAGCTCATGTGGATAGCCCAAAAATTTTAAGCCCAACATTCTTAATGATATGGGATGAGACAAGCCCATATGCAAAGCCCATAGATATAGCAAAGAATACCGTGTGTTCGTTGTAAATAGTGGCAAACACTAATTTTTGGAGGGATTCCAACAATGGAAACCCCAACAATACTAGACTAAAATTTCATAATTTAGTTTATTCATATGTGTAAATACAAAACTTGTACATTTATTGGTTATTTTATAAATTAAATCATCTAAAGACATTGAATTATATTTATCCTAAAAAAACATCTTGAATCACTTAAAATTTAAATAGTTTGATTTTCAAAAAATGAAACGTAACAAATATTATGATATAATTTTGTTCCTCCCTAAATTCTTCTCTCTTAAGAATTTTATGTGATTCAAGGGCTATTTGTGGCGTATTTCTCGAACTGGATTAATTTGGACTTGATCTCCATAATTCGAGGGTCGTTAGTGGCGTATTTCTCAAACTAGGATGATTTGAACTTTATCTCCATAATTCGAAGGCCGTTAGTGACATATTTCTCAAACTTGGATGATTTGGATTTGATTTCCATAATTCAAGGGGAGTTAGTGGCGTATATCTCGAACTAGGATGATTTGAATTTTGATCTCTTTATGAATATTTCATGAATTTGCAGAATATATTTGAGATGTCTTTTCAAAAGAATATAGTATCCTTTATATAGGTATAAGCTAAGAGTTAGGGTTAGAGTAGCCATCAAAAATTATAACAAGAAGCTAGAGAAAACTCGTGAATCAAAAGCCGCTGATTTCTGTACGAACTACAAATTCAACAATTCAACGAACCACCATCTTAAACTAATAAATCATTCTATTTTTTTCATTCTTGCCAAACTAAATCAAAATTACATATATGATCTTCCCATGTAGACATCCTTAATCTAATATTTTGTTTCCTTCTCTTTCCTACCAAAAAACAATAATCTAAATTACATTTAAAAAATCTGAATTACACCAAACATTTAATTGACAAGAACGTGGGAGTATGAGGAGAACAGAAAAGAAAAAAAAAAGAACAACAAAAATTAAAAAGAGAAAAGCACAAACCAACTTCACTAATGACCATTCTCATCATAATCCTCATAATTAAGGAGTAAACTTCTATAACAATCATTCTTTAAATGATAATTTCAATATAATAATCAACATTCTTAGAATCAATTCTTTATATATTACATAATATATGTATTTATAACACCATTTCGTTATAGCAATCAAAAAAATATCTAAACAAACCACCGTTATAAAATTTAATAAAAACATAAAAAGGTCCTCATATATACATATTAGTGACATAGTCCATTTACCACTTTATGGGAGTTTAAACATTCTAATAATTAACAAAAAAATAAAATTTTAAAAAAAGAAATTCAAGAAACAATAACCCCATGTTCTTGATTAATATTATTAATTGATCCAATAAACCTGGATGGTTTAGGCTGAAAATTTCTTCTCCTTTGAAGATCATGACTTGAAGGCTTGATTATTTGAAGTAGAAAAACTTTTAAAGATTTAGCCTTTGCAATTTTAGCTAATTCCCAATAACTTGATGATCTTCTTGAATATGATGATTTTTGTCCATTTTTGTGAAACTTACACCTAAAAGAACCAGGATGAGTAGTAGGAGAACAATAACATATTCTTTTTGGTGGTTGAGAATTTGATGAAGCCATGGGGATTTGTATTTTAAGAAAATAAAAATAAAAAGTTCAATTTTTTTGGGGGGTTTAAGAATGTGAAATGAAATTAAAAGAGGAAAAAAAGAGGTGGTTTGCTCTTGTTATTCAAGCAAACAAGTTCAATGATTCTAGAGGTTGAAGGTTATGTAGAAATCTTTTTTGTTGAGTTAATTACATTGGTAACCTTTGTTATGTTCATTATGAACAAGTATGACTAATTTCAACCCCCCCCTCTCTACCCGGGGCGGACCGACCCTTAGCCAAGGATGTCAAGCGACATCCTTTCGTTGAAAAATTATAGGTTAACTTTTGGTTTAATAAATATATATATATGAGTATTGACACCTCTTGGCACAAGTTAAAAGTTTAGTCTAGTGGTTAAGGTGTTAAGAAAATTCTTTGAGGTTGTGTATTCGAGTCCCCAAAGCCTATAATAATATTAATAAGAAAAAAACATGCTTAGTTAATTGAACTCCTACAAAATTAAAATGAGTGTAGCTTTAGAAAATTAGGAAGAAATAATTTTTTTTTCCATATATAACCTTGCTCCATTAAATGATCTATAGAGTTTTCTAAGAAATCTATAATTAAATATTCATTACTTGTTTTAAGAGAAGATGCAAATTACTACTAATTAGTTAAACAACTACTATGATTAAATAATTTTTTAATAAGTGTATCAAATTTTTTAATAGCATTTAAAAATTAAAATGGACAGAATATATATATAACAATAATAACAATATATATGCTCAGTACAATTTTATAAGTGGAGTTTATGGACAAAATATATATAACAAAAATAACAACATATATACTCAATATAATCTCATAAGTGAAGCTCGAAAAGAGTGGTGTATGAATCTTATTTTTATCTTGTGAAAATAAAAATGTTATTTTAAATAGACTCCTAACTCAAATAAAAATATATATGAAAATGAACATAAAAAGCATATTTAGTAGCGAAGAAACTATACTTGATAAAGTTTTTAAAAGATTATCAATGCCTATTTGAAAGATTAAAGTTTTGAAATGTGGGGACTTCATAATTCATAAAGGGTTGAGTATAGGATGCTTCTTAGTTCTTAGCTTAAAGTTTGAAAAAGTTCGACTCAATTATTTACTAAAAGAGAAATGATTTAATCCTTGTAGTCCCTTTGAGCATTGACAATTTATTTATTTATTTTTTCAATTTTGAAACTTTCCAATTTTTTGAAGTATAAATCTAATGAACATATGAGTCATTATGACTCATTGTAGTGGATAGTTATGCTCTTTGTTATAAAGTTATACAACTTTATATAATTTGGAATTGGTTTACTTTTAGAAGGTATTTAGAAAGTTTCTATCTAATTTATTATGTGGTGTTCATGACAGATGACATATAGTTGAGGACAATATATGAGTTACAATTCAAATTTGATAGCAGGGCGTATTAGACAATGACAAACCAAAATTGAAGACAAATCAAATATGTCATAACAAAAGTGGTATCAGGTTCAACATATGAGCTTGTCCGATAAAATGAACCCTACAATATGCAAAATCGAATTTACTCTCTTTTTTATTAGGATAATATTTAAGTTTAAAATAGTTAAGATTCCTGCATAAAAGGACTAAAAACTCATATATTTATACGATAGGGGTCTGAAAAATACCCCAACTTTGGTAGAATTTGCTGTTGCGTTACTAAACTTTCATGAGGATCTATTACCTCCCTAGACTATTTAATACCGTATTTTAAACATATATATTTGCCCACGTGGACATAAAAAATAATGCAAAATTATAAATAGTAATGTGTCCATGTGGGCACATATATACCTTTAAAATACACTATTAAATAATTCAGGAGGTAAAAAAATTTGGTATTAAATAGTCTAAGGAGGTAATAGGTTCTCATGAAAGTTTAGTATCGCAACATGAAATCCGACTAAAGTTAAAATATTTTTTAGACCCTTATCCCTATATTTATTATTCAAATGTTAAATTTACTTAGTCAGATATCACAAAACTCAAAATCAGAATTTACCAAGAATCAAGTGATCAAAATGCATCAATTTAAATATCTATCTCCCAATAAATATTCACTAGAAAAATTAACAGGTGTCCTTTTAGAATAAGATAAGGTAATTAAGTTGGGGTTTAATTAGTTGATAAAAAAATGGATTGATTTTGACTAATGATTGGGACTTCAATTAATTACTTATTAGTCCACAAACCACTACAAGTCTTCCACGATTAACCTAGAAGTATCGTATGACCTAAGAAAATGTCTTAATTATGGTCGATGATATGACAAATTAAGGTTGAGAATTCGATGTGAAATTGCTTTATTTGTTTCTTTTCTAAAATTCATCAATATGCTAGTAATTGATTTCTCGATCATTCAATTAATAATAATTATTGTCACAGAAATTTAAATTTATTCTTTATTTTGAATGATTTCAACTACAAACATAAACTCTCTAAGATAATACCTAATTAAGTTATTATATGAGAAATCGAGTTCGTTGCAATTTGTAACTTGTGTTTTACTTTGTGATATATATAAATTTTTTTTTGGTTTTAGTTATATATTGTACATAGAATTATTTGACGTGCAGGCCATTCATTCATGGAAGACTATTTAATTTTGTGGTTTATCCTCTATTATTTAAGTATTATTAGATATATAAATTTCAAGCGTCATGAATAATTAATTTCATTTAAATTGTATGCGTTAAAAATTCACTAAATAAGCATAACTAATGGGTATTGAAATCAATATATTAGAAGAGCTGTGGTAAAATCTTGAAAAGGTTAATAAGAATTTGACATATTCAAATTCTGAATTCGCCTCTGTAAATCTTTTTTGAGGATTAGAGGTTATCCCTATTTCCTAACGCCCCCTTGACAATTATACGATATTGAATATAGTTATACGCACAGAGTAAGCGTGGTCGAAAGTTCAAGATCTCCCGCCTCCAAAACTATTCTAAGTTAGCCAACGTGAACAACCTTTCGTGAAGTGGAAACAATCATGCGTGTAAATGGGCCATCTTCATTATGGATTATTATGTATAGTTATTATACAAAATGATTATTCCAACATTTATTTTTGTTAAAGACCAACAAATTAGGAGTTCTCTTTTGATGAATTAACCTAAATAGTCACTCGCTTAACCACTTAAACTGAGAACAGTCAATAGATAGCATTGAGGGAAAACTTAAGTTGTCAACGAAAAAAGACGAAGTTTTTTGTGTTTATGCTATCAGTGTATATACATTGATATTACTTGCGCGTGCATACAATGTATATGAAAAAATAATACTAAATTTTGAAAAAAACAAACAAAAATGAAGACTAATCTCACTACTTATGAAAATTTTCCGATAATTTTATTCTTGTTTTTCGCCAAATCGATGGATCACCAATCCAATGTGTGTTCTACTAAGAAGGTCGGCCCATTAATGTTAAGTCCAGGCCCAATTGGGTTCCATTCAGATCTAGGCCCATGTAGTTGAAAAATACTCAACTAGAAAGCTATTTTCCCCACATCGGCTGAAGAAAGCTTCTTTGTTTTGTTTATATTGCGTAACATTAACATCTATAGTTGTCCCTTCGGGGACATCCGATAAAATTGGAACGATACAGAGAAGATTAGCATGGCCCCTGTGCAAGGATGACACGCACAAATCGAGAAATGGTCCAAATTTTTTTCTCAACCAAATCCACATTTCTTTTTTACTCCTCCTTCTGATATTTATTATACGGGGCCAAATATCTTTTTGACACTCAAGAACAATTGAATCCGACATTCGAGGACAGACATCATATACGCAGGAGGAATGTGAGGCATTGTAACGTTTTTTAGATAGTCAGGACTCATTTGAGGATAATCGAGTCAACCAAATCCCCATTTCCTTTTTACTCCTTTTGATATATACAAGGCCAAATATCATTTGACAATCAAGAACAATTAAATTCGACATACGAGGACGAACACGAGGAATGTGAGGCATCGTAACGTTTGTAGCTAGTCAGAACTCATTCAAGGATAATCGTGTTCTCGGAATGTGCTTATGGATGTACAATATGAAATGAATTGAAACTTAATGAAATCAATAAAATGACTTATTGAACACATGTATTATTAGATCTCATGTAAGTAGAGACACTATGCTTAAACCTTATTCAAAACATTTATTTTCTCAAAAAATAGCATAGTTTCTGTCCCAATAATATAATTTTATCTATAATTAACTTATACCTAACATGATTATAATTTTTTAAACTTCAACTCAATAAGATGATTGGACCATATATATAATGTTTGTTCAGTTGACTGGTCAATAATAAACACTAATGTAAAATATTAACTTTTACCCTTTGTTCTTTTTAATTTAAATATGGTTACGTTTAGTAGTGGAGTCAAAATTTATACTAAAGAGGTTAAAAATCTAAAGAAGTAAACACATGATCATGAATTAGTCGAAGGAGATTCAATATCTATTAAAATTACATAAGAAGTAATTTTAATCATATATAATATAATTTTTTGGCAAAGAGGGTTCGGATGAATTCCTACCCCGACTGTGTTAAGATACATAATTTGTATTCTTGCTCCACGATTTAAGCTAATTACACTTATATTATAGTCCCTACGTTCTATTTTATGAGATATTATTTACCGTAAAATATTTAACAGGATAATTTTGTTTGCTGGTTAATTTTTTTTATATAGTAGGGTAATAATTACACTAGTGAGTCTGTTTTAATAGGGTCAAAGTCAAACGGATTCGGCTCTCCTCCATTCATTTTGTCAAGTGCATCTCTAGACGAGATACATGTGTCTTATTTAAAAGTTTAAAGATCAATATTAAATTATATTAACAAATATCATAATCATAGTTATGTCAACTAATTTTAGAAAACTACTCTCCAAATTTGGTAAGAATTACAATATATTCCATATAAAATTGGATATTTATTAATATCATAAATTTCATCTTATATTTTTATACTTAAATATTAAATTGTATAATGTTTAAGGTGAAAATCAAATAAATAATATTTTGTACTAGTAAACTTTATTCTTGAAATATTATACTATGTTGAGAAACAAAAAGAAAAGTAAAGAATTATCAATGTTGAAAAAAAAAAAAACACAAAACAAACAAAAAAAAGACAAAAGATTTTAAGAATTAAACGATACCAAAATTATTTCAAGGAGAAAATGTGGCTATTGTACGTTTGAAGGGAAAACATATACGTTTTATTTTAAATATTCTTTTTTTTTTTTGTTGAAATAAAAGAAAACATTGTTTTAAATGCAAATGTTTTTGAAGATTATTATTTATCACATTAAATATAAACGTTTCATGTTCTACAATTTTAATATTGAAATATAAAATATAAGATGAAATTAATGATATTAATAAATATCAAAATTTGTATGAAATATATTGTAATTTTACCAAATTTAGAGAGTAGTTTTCTAAAATTAGTTGACTTAACTATGACTATGATATTTGTTAATATAATATAATTTTGACTTTTAAACTTTAAATAAGACACATGTCTCTCATCTAGAGATCCACTTAACGAAATGGAGGGAAGGGGTAATGGAGGGGAGCCAAATCCAAGTCAAACAAATGATGTTACAATTGAAAATTATTATTCTTCAATTTTCAAACTTTAGCACGAGAGAGTGACAAAGATCATACTTTGACATGATAATTTTGCAATTTTTTAAGTGCTCTACGTACCATGTTTAAACTTTTTGTTAATACTTTTGTTTATTAAGATATATATTTATTGATTATTATTTTAATTAGAAGCTACATAATATACAAAATTCTTATTTTACTGAACAACTAACTTCTTTATCTTTCTTTTTTTTCGGTTTTCAACTAATGTTTCATACTCTGAGGTCTTGACTAAGTCGGATTCATACTATTTAAAGCCATTATAAAAAAGAAACATTTTTTATCAATTTTTTTTTATATTCGAACTTGAAATAATCTCTAAGCATGATTTTAGTGGTGAACGAATAACTATTTAAATGGTGCCTTCATGTGGTACTAGTACAACAACTTGCATGTAAATAAATCAAGTTTAACAAAAGAATCCCTTCGAATTCCTAAACTTAGCACTATTATTATGTCATTGTAGTCTGTAGAAATATAAAATCATCTTATACAAATTAAAAAAAAAAAAACCATATAATAACCTAGAGTCACGTGATGCCATTAAGACAAAACACCCCGACCAAGTAATTAAGTAATCCCAAAAATTGTGTGTGTATGTGTGATTAGGGGGTGGGGGTGGGGGGTGGGGTGTCATGAGCAGTGAGCCAAGAATAATTAAAAATTTCTAAATTTGAAAGTTGGTCAAAGTAAAAATGTGAAATAATTGTACTAAAATTATTAAATTCTAACACAAAGGTGACCTATGAGGAATCCCTTTTCTTCTACTCATGCTAGTAGCCATGTCTTCATCACTTATGTTTTTATTATAACTATTGATTGTAATTCTTCCACACACATATAATCCACTTCTTTTCTTCCTCACACATGGAAAATTATTAGTAGTACTCATCAACATCATGTTCTCCGATCCCGACGACGATCCAGACGTCAACGATGAGCCCCAGGGCTCATCGTTGTCCACGATCGTCGATTGGGCTGTCTCGTTAGCCGTGTCATAATCAGCCATGTCATGAGGGATAAAGAAGTCCGGACCAAGTTGTAAAGTTGTACATCTCCTTAAGAATGGAGAAATGTCATTGTTGTGGTTTAGCACAAAATCCACCTAATCATCAATGAAATTCAAAAATTAATATTGTCACTCAATAGAATTTTGTGTACATGAACTATTATGAGACTTATTGTACATGATACTAATTTTAATATTTTTACATTTTCGAGTCAGAGTGTTTTTCACGTAAAAATTTGTGTGTTTATACTTTTTTACCCTTTACTTGCACTAACTAGTCAGAAATGTAACAAAAACATGTTTCATCGACTAGTTTGTGCAAGTTGTGTAAAAGCTTAGACAAACTTTAGTGGTTCACGAATATTATATATAACTCGATTCACCTCCTTTTGTATCGTATAGGTGCATAAAACATAATTCAATTATGAGATATGAATTATGGTTTGTAATAGAAAATATATAAGTAAAACATGTTACAAAGTTTAAAGAGAATATTATATCAATTACCTTGCATCCTAGAGAGCAATGAATAAAGGGTTCTTGAAGGCTTCTATCACAAGAAGTGCAATAATTTCCAGATCCTTTGAATTGCCTATTTTGAGGTCTTTTCTTGATGAAAATCACCTTAGCACTATTTATTGTGTAGGCCTAATAGAATTATGAACCAAATTAAAAGAAATGATTGCATATATTCTTTCAGCTAAACTGATGAGATGATTACAAACTTTAATATTTACCTGAACGTTTGAGCAATCTATGAGCTTCTCTAGGTCCT
The DNA here is from genome assembly GCF_019186545.1 of Solanum stenotomum. Taxonomy (NCBI): domain Eukaryota; kingdom Viridiplantae; phylum Streptophyta; class Magnoliopsida; order Solanales; family Solanaceae; genus Solanum; species Solanum stenotomum. The sequence continues at coordinate 51,542,568 of NC_064290.1, forward strand.
CAAGTCGAACAACATCATGGTACACATAACGTCGAATTTGAATAAGTCTATGGAAACGATGTGCCATCACACAATGAGGGCAAATACTTGTGCAACAATCTAAACAACAAATATTCTTCTCATTCTTCTTTGCACTCTCGTGAGTTGAACATGGAGCAAAGAATTTTTCTCTATAGAGAGCTTCCAACCATGTTGGCTTTTGAATTCCCTAAATATCAACATACCATAACACAATTTAGATGTTATCGCAATATAAATAACATTTACACAATCAATCGATCACTTATAAGGTAACAACACAACAATTTCTAACATAGAAATGTCTAACAACACATAAAAGTAGATTTGATGAATGAAATAGAAGAAGAACTTACCATGATCACATAAAAACACAACCTTCAAGACTCACAAAGTACTAAAGAAAAGCTAAGCAATGAGACAATGGGTTGATTGGAGAAAGAGAGGGACTAGGGTATTGATGTTAGTGTATTTATGGAGAATCACAAGAGAGGAAAGTATATTTTTTATTCCTCGATTGCATACACAACATTTTGTCAAGAGGCTCACTTGCATACATACATATTTAAAGCGGAGTCAGATTTTTAAGTTTATGATACTATATGAATTCTTAGAAAGACAGTTTGTTTGAATAAATTATTTATACATATTAAGTAAACTTCTTTTAACACAAATATCATATTATAACCAAATCTATTAAGTTTCATTAAAATATATTTTGAGCTTAATATGAATTCTGAATTTTAAGAACACAAATATTATATTTTAACTAAAACTATTGAGTTCCACAAAACAGTGTTTTGAGTTAATAAATTTTGAATATAAGATTTTAAATCAAAATTATTGAATTTTATCTAATATGTAGCTTTTTCTCTAATATATATATATATATATGAAATTAAATAAAGAGAAAAAGAGTAAGATATGAGGAGAACGTGGGCACTGTTCCCATGTCTCCCATATTATTTTCTTCCCACATAAACTAATTTTCTCTATCTCCTTGTGTCGAGAGCTTAAGCCCTAAACAAAAATGAGTTGGCTTGAAAAATTATTTTTTATTTGGTTATCAATTTAAACTTTAAGTTTTAAGTTTTCCCTAATTTTTATGTATGATCAGTGCAAAATATCTTTAAATCATACCACTTAAAAAGAATTTAAATTCTACTCATAAAATTATAGAGAACATGTTATAAATATGTCACTTAAAAAGTAATGACAAGTAATTCAATAGTTTTCAACCTAGAAAAATTAGTAATAAAAAATATAGCATAACATACTTATATACTAATAATATAATATTAAAAAATTGATAATGCTATCCATGTATATAACTTTTTTTTTTTTTGTATGCTTTTTGAATCTCATATATCGGTAAATTAGGTTAGAGCTAGCGAGCTTCTTGTCTTCAATAATAATTAGGCAGGTTTCAAAACAAATACTTGTCTAGTGAACATTATTAAATCTTAGTCAATTTTCTCATTTCATTTTTTTTATAATCCTAATTCACCGTTATTGTTTCAAAGATTTTATTTTTTTACAACACAAGGCAAAGCCGGTGTCAATTGCAAGTATGATTGTTTGTTTAGGCATTATGCAATTGTGATGAAATTGTAGTCATTCAAAACATATTTTATTAAGTTATCTAAATGATGAGTAATTACGTATAACAGTTCATTAATATTAATTGAGACTATTAAAATCTAAAATATAAGCATTTAACTTCTGTACAAGTGTTACTCAAAACATTAATTACTTGAAGTCATGAAATTTGGATAAATTTTTTTAAATTTATTTAGATTAATAGGATTTTTTATATAGCCACATATGGAGAAATTTATTGTTGATATATTTTACTTGTAGTTATTTATAGTGTCATGTTCTTGCAAAAAGATATTAATCACATGTTTGCAACAAAATGCATTGGATCTTAAAATAGGAAAGTTTATTTACCAATATAAGATTTATATAGTTTAATTCAAAATTTTAAAATATTTCTATTGTTAAAAAATACATTGACTTCTTTCTCTTTTCATAAAGATTTTGTACCCTTTCCCCCTATAATTTTCAATGTTGTCTAATAAAAATAAAATCATTCCCTATTAAATTTTTGTTTGAGCTTCAAATCTTTGGGGGACGCAATTACTTTTATTAGCATCCTCTTTGATCTGCCCACGCGTCTATATAATAATAATAAAAGCTAACTACAAGTAGTTATTTATTATATATATATATTTATAATAAGTGAGAGTAGTTAACTTGAAAATAGGGAAAACACCTTGCTATAATATATTTAAGTGTAACGAATTTACACGTATATTCTAAGTTAAATCCTCAAAAATTAGAGTATGTTAAATCACAATGAATTTACACTTTCAATATATTTTAAGTTAAATCAATAAAAGTTAATAAAATCTGTTATTTGCTACATCTTTTCTGTTCTCTCCAAGAAAAGATACAGAAAAAAATATGACCATTTTTCTCGTTATGTGATTGAAGGGTCATTAATATACTAGTTATATACGAAATAAAGCGGTGAAATAACAATATAATAATAATTTTAATGAATATCTCATTGGTACTTTTGGAGGAGCAAATTTCAAGTGGAGTTTTCAACTACATTCGTTGTTATAATAGACGAACAACTCAATTAAATTGATTATCATAATTCACTTAATTTTGCTATGCTTAAAAGATGATAAATGTCACAATTTCAATGGGAGAGTACAAACATATTATTATGTCATTTTAGAAAAAAGAAATGATTATTAGAGGAATTTTCTGAAGTTTTGACCTAACTAATCCATTATTTAAAGTATTTAACAAAAGTAGTACAATTTTTTGAAATTTTACCAAAATAGAATAAACGTACTTTCGAGTAACGTTTTATAAAATTTTTATTTTAAAGAATCAGTGAACAATATTTAACTATAAACAACGTTAAAAGAAGTATTCTGTGATCAACAATTACGACATACATATAATACGTATTTCAGAGTAACGTTTTAATTAACGACAAATAGACAAGTGTCCTTTCAATCTTGAGGGGGGAATAGAGGAATAAGTTTTAGGGCTCTGAGACCGGAAAATGTCATTCCGGCGATCCTTCATTGCCAATTTCACCATCTCTGTACGTCAAAAATCATAATTTGAGTGAAATCTTATTGTTTAAAAAATGAGATTATTTCAATTTCTCAAATTTTAGTTGCAACTTACATACCAACGAATCCAAGAAACAACTGAAAAAATTGATGCAATTTAAGAATTTTCTTAAAAAGTGATCCCCTTTCTCATGAGTTATTAATTTATTTGTGCAAGGTTTAAATCTACTCTTTCTTTTTTATATATATTATCAAATTGATGTTGGGACTTTTCGAAAATGCCAACTCCGATTGAAATTTCGTGATTTAAATTCATTTTTCTTCAAAAAAAATGTACTATTTTGGTAAAATGTTTTACATGATGGATTATTTATGTCAAAACTGTACCCAAAAATTCCTTCCACATATACCCAAATCTCCTTTCCACATGCATTTATCAGTATATTTGATTACTCAATTATGTGAATGATTTGTGATTAATTTTTCAGTTATTTTACTTTTGTAATATAGTGACCGAGCGGTTGTTTATGAAGTGAAGATATTAATAAGGTGTTTGTAATAGAATACATTGAATCTTATAGTAAAAACGTTTATTTACTAATATAAAATTTGAATAGTTTAATTCAAAATTCTAAAATATTTCTATTGTTAAAAAATATGTCATCTTCTTCTCTTTTTTATAAAGATTTTGTAGTTTTTTCCCCTACAAATTTCAATATTATATAATAAAAAATCAAAAATCATTCACTATTAAAATTTTATTTGAGCTTCAAAAATTTGGGGCCTAACGTAAATAATTTTACTGGCATCCTCCTTAATATGCCTACACTATACAATAAGATAACTACGCAAGGGTGATCAGACCGACAATATATATAATATTATCTGATACAGTTATATATTAAAGTTTACAATCATATAATGATAATTAATTATTTCCTATATATATTAATTAAGTAATTATAATAATTTATTAAAATTTTGAAATATAAAAGTTTAAACCTTAAAAGTGATATCTTTTTAGATAGAAATTCATTTTTATACTTTTTCCATTTTTTACACTATGTTAATTCATTTCATATTAAATAAAATATGAACTTATTTGATCTAAATATTAGTAAGTATTTTGAATTAATATTATTGGTGCATGCTATTCATTTTTTTTTAAAAAGAAGTCAATTACTAATAATGCATAGTTTTTATTTTAAAATTTTTGATTCATCCATTTTTCAAAAAATTAAATAAAAATTTACTAGTAACTTAAATATCCTTTACGAAATTTTTGGCTACGCCATTAATAACCATATATAGACAAAATATCGGTCGTAATATTTAGAAAAGCCAACAGAGAAAATTTTTGTGCTGGAAAACTTTTTCGTAGTATCTTGAGATTTCCCAACCTAGTTCAGATTTGGACGAAATCGGAGTCATTAAAGTCTAGGGAAATCTGGTAGCAATTGGGTGATTTAATTATTATTTTAATTACATGAGTAGATAGATAAGTTGTTAAGGAACCAGTACAACTTTACGAAATTGAATTCGGGCGAGTAGAACTCCCAAAATTGATTTTAGCGTAAACGCGTTGTTTCTGAGTGTTGTTGGTTGAAGGTGTGTTGTGAAATGGAGTTTGAAATCCTTAAATCGACTCACTGGTTCCGTGCAAGCCGCTGTGGTAGAATTATTCCCGCCAAGGCGGGGCCGCCATAGCGGGACAATTTCAATTTAAGTCGAAAATAAACTCCAAAATGTCTTTATTTTGCAACTTTCGAACTTGAGAGCTAAGGAACAAACCCAAGGATTTCCTTGACAATTTTTCACTATTCTTGAGGCTAAAGGTAAGATTTTCACTTCCCGAATCCATTTTTCGATCTGTAAAATGTAATCTAATGGGTAATTATCGATGGGAAAGAGTTTTAATCTGAGAATTATGGTGGAAAAAGCCCTAATCTGGGTATGATGATCATGAGCATGATCTAGGGTTGATAGAATTGTTAGTAATTCGGGTAATTAGTGGCCGTTTATTAATTTTCGTGTTATTATGATTGTTTGTAGACCATGAACAAGTGGAATGAATCCGGAAAGGGAAGGATCAAGTTTCTTAGGGGATTCAAGCTTGTTTCGAGGTAGGTGATGGTTGTGATTCTATGATTGTGTGATGTATGTTTGTTCTTGCTTCATTATGATACATGTATGTATGCGAATGTTGCATAATTTATCACATTAATTAACGATATATGAATGATGAATGCCATGAATCATGACTTGATTGTATGGTTATGAGAATGTACATTATGATTGTGATTGTGGCTTGTTGAATGGATCGGATGTTGCGTTCCGACACACTAACTTGGATCGGTTGCCACATTCCGACATAATTATGGGATCGATTGCCATGTTCTGGCATAATCATTGGATCGGGTACCGCGTTTCGGTATGCTAACTGTTTGGGTTTGAGTTCCATGAGAGGACCAATGAGTTGACATAATTATGTGTCTTGAGAAATGAGAAATTGTACTTGTTCTTAAATGATGATGATATTGTATATTTTCGGTGTATGCATGATATTATTATGTTGTATTGACTTATGTATGTTGCATTTAGTGGGATAGCCGCGTGATTCTACCAGTACACTATGGTTGTGTACTGACACTGCACTTGCTCTTTCTTTGTTGAGTACAAGACATCTTCAAGCGGCAATTGACAGACCTCGCTTAGAAGAGCAATGATCGTCGTTCAAATTCAAGGGTGAACCATTTCTTCTGGGCTGCCATGAGTTCTCTTTTTGTCTATGACCACATTTCGAACTTAGACTTTCTAGTAGTTGTTAGTACATTAGTTTGTGGTTGTAACCCTTCTTGTTTAGATTTATGGATCTTGTTAGATGTTTAGGTACATTGACTTTCAGGTTCTAGATGTATTTTTCCGCATTTGTTTAGTTGTTAGACTATTGATTTGGAGTTTATGGGAACTCCCTATTCCTTTCCTTAAGCATTTAACTTGCTTCCGTAACTTAAATGCCTTAGTATTTTGATTTAGTTGGTTAGCTAATTAGTATAAATGGTTGTTTCACCGGAGGGTTAGTGTGGATGCCAATCACGATAGTCTAGGTTGTGACAAATATTTACCATTTACTCCAATCCATTAAACACAAAATATAATACTCTCTCTCGCCTCTGTCTAACAATAGTTGTCCACTATTAACTTGACAAACCCTTTAAGAAACTATAAATAAAAGGATAATTTTATTATATACCCTTTGAATATAATAATTACAATGTCTTGAAAATGTCATAGGGAAATGACTATAATTAATGATAAGGGTCAATTAGGAACTAAGTGTAAAATTATTCATTGATTTCATAAAGTCGACAAGTATTGTTGGATATCCCAAAATAGTATAGTGGACAACTATTGTTGAACGGCGAAAGTAATTGGGAATCAGATTCAATTTGCAAAATATAATTTCAAATTCTTAGCTAATTATAGTCTATGTAATTCGTTTGAATAGTAGAAGTGAAGACAAAGTATTTGGGGAAAAAATATAAGTACCCCAATTCAAGCATCTTACTTTATTCAATAAATCTTTTAGACGGTAAGAATGTATATAGTCAATCTCAATCTACTGATTATTACCTCCTTTTCACTTTATTTTGAATGGTTTGAAGTATGGAATTTAAAATATTTAATTTTCAACGTAAGTTCAGATAAAATAAAATTTATATATTTGAAAATTATATAAAAAATACTGTAAATTAAAATAATTAATAATTTAAAATATTTTAAAAATTATAAACAATAACATATTTCTTGACTTTAATACCACTTCATTATTAGCTCTCATAAAAGCTAAGACAAGACATTAAACATGTACGAGGAAACTCGGATTCTTGGAAACTAAAACTATGGCAAACAACAATCCTTAACTACTCCACTTATGATTTTTTTTTTATAATACTCTAAATAAAACTAATTAATTTTTTTTTTTTTAAAAAAAACAAATAATACTCCCTTTGTTTCAAATTATTTGTCTGGTTTTAATTTTACACCTATCTTAAGAAAATTATATTTAGGAAGGAGTTTTTACCATTTTACCTTCGTTTATATCTTATGTAATTTCACATCATCAAATATTTATTGTTTTGATGTGTTTTTAGTCTTTAAGAACAATATCTACTCAGGAGATAATAAAAAGAAAAAAATGTCTTGAATTTTTAAAAAACATGATAGATAATTAGAGATGACTATTTTCAAGAATCACGACAGATAATTTGAAACGGAGGAAGCAGTGGTTATGGGCTTAATTGGAGATTTTGTTGGGCAGACAAAAGACAACTCATTAAGCACTATAGCAAATTAATGACTTGATTAATTAATTAATGTGTACTCTCCTTTGCTAGTTTTGAGGAAAGCCCTTGTTTCTTGCACCCTAATGCTTTAACCCATAGATGATCTTGGAATTTGAAATTTTTGACAAAAAAATAAAACAAAAAAAAAGACCTTAGAATATTGAAATTTGTAACATATTAAAATTTAATTTTGTTTTTAGGTATTTGTCTCCAATTAAGCCGGTGATTAGTGAAGCCTGCTCGTTTCGTAATGTATCATATCGTATTACATTATATTATACATAGTAATATTTCGATGAATACAATTTTTTGATTGATTGTAATTTGTATCGTTTTCCTTTGTTTCATAAAGCCACACACCATATTATCAACAAAATGGAAGTTTGAAAGGTTAACGGTTCTAAAGACAAAAATGTGGCATTACCATTTAAAGAGATTTGCGTAACGATTTAATCATCATGATGATCATCATTCGCAATTCTTAATTAGTGTTGCTTTAACGGTTTAACTAAGGGTGTGTTTGGTATGAGGAAAATTAATGTTCTTCATAGAAAGTATTTTTCTAGAAAATAAGTGTTTTTTTATACTTATTTTCTAGTGTTTGATAATTAAATAAAAAAATTTATCTCAAAATTATTTATATATAATCTAACAAAGCATTACAGGGGAAAGTGGGGGTTCAGAGGTTGGCAACGGGTGGAATATTCAAGGGACGGGGATTGGAAGGGCGGGGAGGAGACAAGGACTTATAAAACTTGTTTTCCTATTTCTGTTATGAAAGTCATTTTCCTCATTTTTAAGGAAACTTGCTAATTTGAAGAAATATTTTCAAAAATATTTTGACATACAAATAAAACATGAAAAATATTTTCCTTTCATACTAAACACCCCTTTAATGCTGCAATATATTCTTCATTAATTACTACTATATTTGTCTTTTTTTTTCCTCCCTCAATGTTCGAATCCATGTTGACTTAAAGTGTGATTTTGCTTGTATTTAGAAATTGGGTACTGCTAAATGGCCAGAAAATTTGGTCAAAAATTTAAAAATTCTATAATATCTTTTTTATTTTAAAATAAATAAATCTTTTTTCCATTTTTAGTTAAAAGATATTAAAGTTAAAAAGGTAAAAAATGTTCAAAAAGATAAAGCAACAAAGGTAAAATACCATTTTGATCAAATTCTGGCCAAAAGAATTTTTCCTTAGAAAGGGTAATTAGAAGTATACATCATGTTTTTTTAAAAAATATAACACAACTCCAATTCTAACTTAAGAAATTTCAAATAATATGAATAATATTTTTAGTTTTCATGGCCAAATGCCTAACAAGTTCCTCATCAATTTGTTTCCTTTTTCTAAAGTTTTAACCAGCTTTTTGTTCTTTGCCTTTTGCTTTCTACAAACGTACGGTTTCTGAATTTACACATAGGAAGCTACCAAAGTTAAAAAAGGAAATAAAATCAAGACTTTCTTGTGTACCAGAGAATTTATGATCTTTTTATTTTTAATTAGAGATTTTCAGCTCGAGTCAGCAGCAAATTCCCCGTACAAATAGAGGTACCTATCAAAAAAATACTTCAAAGGCTTTGGGATTGAGGTCTAGGGAGTGATTCCTTCTTTAACATGTCTTACATGATGCGAATTCAAATTATATAAATGCTCCAAAACCTAAAACCCCATTTTGAGTACGTTTGAATAATTGAAATGGTAAAGTCACTATCCCTAAAAAAAGAGAGAGAGTAAGCATTATGTCACNTACATGATGCGAATTCAAATTATATAAATGCTCCAAAACCTAAAACCCCATTTTGAGTACGTTTGAATAATTGAAATGGTAAAGTCACTATCCCTAAAAAAAAGAGAGAGTAAGCATTAGCTACCAAATTCGTCCCTTATTTATCGCTAAATACTTTCAAAGTTAACTGAATTTTATAATAATTCATCGTTAAAAAGATTAGTAATCGATTTTTATTATTTAGTAACAAAAGTTATTCGTAACTAATTCTTGTTTTTCTTCTCGTGATATAAAGAGACTATATATGTTTAGATTTTTTACCAAATATAACAAAGAAGTTTAACAAATAATTTAATTTTTTTTTTTCTAAATTCTGGCTTAACTTAAAAGTTTATGTCGTACTAGATCCAAACACATGACAAAGGATTTCTGATCATTAAGTAAGAACTTTTATAAAAAATAAAAAAATAAAATATGAAAGAAAAAACCTTTGTAGTCATAAAATTATCTCACATGCAAAGGATCCAATGAACTGACTTATCACAAATGTAATCCATAATTATTCCATTTGTCAAATTGCCTCTCAAAACTCTTTGTTGCTGACACACAAACATGTTACTACTCCGTCCGTCTCATTTTACGTAGCAACCTTTCTTTTTTAATCTATTTCAAAAAGAATATCATCTTGCTATAATTAAAAATAACTTAATTTTAAAATTTTCCTACAACCATAGAAATATCTAAAAGAATTATTTTAGACTACAAATTTAAAAAGCCTATTATTTTTAAACACAATATCAAATCAAAAGATATCACATAACATGAGACGAAAGGAAAACTATTTATTGAAGAAAGGAAATTAAATTGAGTTTATTTCTAATATGGTACTCTCTCTGTCCCCTTTTACTTGTCCAATTTNTTTGGCACTTTCTTCATGCACGGTGGCAATGACCTTCTTGCACCATTGTCCTTCTTCGAACTTGCAATGGTGGCTTTAGATGTCGACTCCTTCTTCTTAAGGTTTTTCTCGAGCTGCATGGCCGTTAGGCGGACTTGTCTTTCCGTTTTCGGCACCTTGACCATGGGCACCATACATGATCCTCCTTGCTCCATGACTAGAAGTCGTTGGAGGTAAGGGTCGATCACTGCGTGGCACTGCTGGAAGAACTCCTGCCCAAGAATTATGTCAAAGAGATCTAAAGGAGCGACAGTGAAGTTGGCCTTACCTTGCCACTCGCCTAGAGTGATGCTCACTCCATGCGCAACTCCGCTCACAGGAGTCGGGGGTGCATTGATCGTCCTGAGTTGGGTGTTGCTTGAACTGTAACTCAGCCCCAACCTCGTTGCTGCCTTTTTGGTCATGAGATTGACCTCTGCACCCGTGTCGACCAAAGCACAAGTGGGTTTTCCATTGATCTTAAGGTCGACATACTGCGCGCCGTATCCTCTTGGCTTCTTTGGCTGCTTCGTGATGGCTCCGCATAGTCCTATCAAGCCCAACTGCGTCGTCCCTTCGCCTTGTCCTTGCTCCTGGGCGTCTTTCTCCTTCCGCTCTCGCAGGATGGCACCAAGACTTTTCAGTTCAGGGCACCTTGCATAACCATGCGGCCCGCCGCATATGTAGCAGCCACCTTTGTTGGCAACCTCTAGCTTCCTCTCCGTGTTGCCATGATGTCCAGACTTCTTGCCATCGGACTTATAGGTGTCATGCTTCTTGGGATGTGGCCGCTGCTCCTCGCCTTTGCCACGATCTCCCCCACCATGGTCATGACTACCTTTCATCTCCTCTCCTCTGGCTCTTTCGGGCTTTTCATGCCTGAAGTCTGTCAAAGTTTCGGCCTGTGTGATGGCTTCATCTATGGTCCTGACTTGCCGACGTTCCAACTCCGTCCTGGCCCAATTTTGCAGCCCATCCATGAAGTGGAACAACATATCATCATCCGTGAGGTTAGGAATTTGAAGCGTGAGGGTAGTGAACTCCTGCACATATGCGCGGATGCTGCCCGTTTGCTTCAGCTCCCTAAACCTGCGTTTCGCCTCATAGATGACGTTGTTAGGGAAAAAGGCTTTCTTGAACTCCTCCCGAAATTGCTCCCAGGTGTTGATGCTGTACGTCCCCATTCCCTATCTCGGCCTCTTTGCGCCTCCACCATAGCATGGCCATCTCCGAAAGATACAACACAGCGGTGTTGATCTTACTCTTGTCGCTCTTCAGCCCGTTGCACTTGAAGTAATTCTCCAAATGCCATAAGAAGTTCTCCACCTCTTGCGCGTCACGGACGCCTTTGAACATAGGTGGCTTGGGAGCCTCGACCCTGGCCTCCCTGTCTCCATCAAGCGACGATGATCCTCCAACTGCCACACCTTCCTTGAGTGCTTTCATCTCGGCCTTCATGGTCTCAATCGTGCTCAACGCCTCCATGAGCCAACACTCCAAGGAAGTGATAGCCTCCTTCATCTTAAACTCGGCCCGCTGACGTCCCTCCAACTCCTTATGGATGTTTTCGGTCTCCTCAAGGGTGAAGTCCTCAAGAGTCCTGAACTTGCCATCAACCACGTTTAAACGCCGGCCTAATATCTCCACGGCTTGCCTCGCCACTTCAACCCTTGCGACCCATTCTTCTCCAGCGGTGACGTCAATAGGCTCCTCGCCACGTTCATCGTCACTTGCTTCGGTGGTCGAAGGTNTCAAGACTTTCCTTCCCCTGTTTCCAAAAATTCCAAAATGGCACATCAATTTTTTTTTAACCAAAAGGACAAAATCGCTTCTGACGGAGCGATTTTCTTCTGACAAAATTGACGGTGTTACTCCTTTAAAAAACATAGAAATCGCTGCCGGTCCAAAAAAAAAAATCTTTTTTCTTTAAAATCGCTGCTGTGAATTTTTTTTTTTTTAACAACGCTGCCCCAACAACGTTTAAAAAATAGAAATAGCTGCTATAGCAGCCATTTTCTTAAAAAAGTTTAAATTTTTTTTATTAAAAATTCCTGAGGCGAGGACTGCTTAAAAAATAATGGGAAATCGCTCCACGTATAGCGATTTTAGTTAAATTTTTTTTTTAAATAATCGCTGCCATTAAAATTTTAGGGTTAAGGACCAAATTGATCACAATTTATGATACATAAAGGACCATTTCCATCAAGTCCATACATTAAGGACCAAATGGAATCAAAGCCCATACATTAAGGGCCATTTTGATCATTTTCTCCGATTTTTATTATTTAGTAACAAAAGTTATTCGTAACTAATTCTTATTTTTCTTCTCGTGATATAAAGAGACTATATATGTTTAGATTTTTTACCAAATATAACAAAGAAGTTTAACAAATAATTTAATATTTTTTTTGTCTAAATTCTGGCTTAACTTAAAAGTTTATGTCGTACTAGATCCAAACACATGACAAAGGATTTCTGATCATAAGTAAGAACTTTTATAAAAAAAAAATAAAAAAAATATGAAAGATAAAACCTTTGTAGTCATAAAATTATCTCACATGCAAAGGATCCAATGAACTGACTTATCACAAATGTAATCCATAATTATTCCATTTGTCAAATTGCCTCTCAAAACTCTTTGTTGCTGACACACAAACATGTTACTATTCCGTCCGTCTCATTTTACGTGGTAACCTTTTTTTTTTAATCTGTTTAAAAAAGAATATCATTTTGCTATAATTAGAAATAACTTAATTTTAAAATTTTCCTACAACCATAAAAATATCTAAGAATTATTTTAGACTACAAATTAAAAAAGTCTATTATTTTTAAACACAATATCAAATCAAAAGATGCCACATAACATGAGACGAAAGGAAAACTATTTATTGAAGAAAGGAAATTAAATTGAGTTTATTTCTAATATGGTACTTTCTGTCCCTTTTTACTTGTCCAATTTTGATTTTTTACTTGTCATTTTTAACAAATTAAGAAAATATAATATTTTTTTTACTTGTTATACCCTCAATTTATTTAGAGAATTAATGATTTTGAAAAAGGTAAAACTCCTTTAATGAGTAAATTAATTTTAAAATTCTATCAATTAACAGGGATAAAATGGTAAATTCACTATGTCATTTTTTTTTAATACGTGTGTCAAATAAAAAATAGACAAGTAAATAAGGACAGAGAGAGTAATAGCTGTATCAAAAGGATTTTTTATTTTTATTTTTAAAATTAAAACGACAGTTAAAATGAGACCAAATATATTTAAGGTAGTCAAAGGTCAAAGATGGAGAAGTTGCACGAGGGGAGATCTATTTCTCTGCTATAAGATAAAGCTTACTTCACTTTGTTCTGTTCAAAAAACCTTATTCTTATTGTATTCCCTTCTTCCACATGGTGTGTGTGTATAGGGGGCTCTTTTTTCTACATTTAAAAAAAATAATTATACACTATGCTTTCTTCATCATATACATATATTAATAATAATAATTATTATAATCTTCCTCTAGGCGGTGCAGATATAAATAAGAAAGACCATTAAAAGTACAACACATATTAGATTTTGATGAAATATAAACATTGTTAAACAAGATGTTTCATAAAGATATTGATCTTGGATCTAATTCAATCGTATCGATCTTCTTTATGTTTAGAATTGAATATCTAAAGTATGAACGATATAAGACAAGGGTTTGTATTAAAAAGGGAAAATGCATAAGTACCCCCAGCCTATGCCCAAAATTCCTGAGGCACACCTAACTTTTACTAAGTCCTATTATCCTCCCGAACTTATTTTATATATAATTTTCTACCCCTTTTGGACCTACGTGGCACTATCTTGTGGGCCCAACGCGTGTTGACAATTTTTTCAAGAATAGTGCCACGTAGGCCGAAAAGGGGTAGAAAATTAATTAAAAAATAAGTTCAGGGGGTATTAGGACCCTAGTAAAGATTAGGTGTGTCTCAGGGATTNAAATTAATTAAAAAATAAGTTCAGGGAGGTAATAGGACCTTAGTAAAGGTTAGATGTGTCTCAGAGATTTTGGGCATAGGCTGAGGAGGTACTTATGCATTTCCCCTATTAAAAATAATGAATTAAATTCATCAAAATATTAGTGTCATATAAAAATGAGTGTCTATTAAAAATAACTTCAATAAAAAAAAAGCTTATTTGAATTATTTAAGTAACAACGAAAATGACATAAGGTAAAATTGATCATTAATGTATAATAGAGAAGCAAATTTGACCTTTTTTCCCTTGTAATTAATAATTTTTTTTAATAAATATACAAAATATAAACAAAAGCCACTGAATTTCTGTAAATTTATACATTACATAAAACTTTGAATGATTCATTTATTATTATTATTATTTTTAATGTGGCTTTGCTATTGATTTAGACATTTGAGAAAAAATTACATAGTGCTTTTTTTTTTTTTTGGTCTCCACTAGGTAATCTCTTTGGACATGACTTTTAATTACTTTATTCAGAGTCAAGTTCTATCCCGTGATATGAATCAAAATATTTCGTTATAAAGATAATGTAAAAAAAAATGCATCTAAACTATTATTTTTTTGTGAATTTCAACTTCAAATATCATTTTTCTCTTTTCCCACTTAAACTATCCTCATTTATGTATTAAAAGCTTAAAACACAACTAATTGAGTAAATGATGATAGTTCATATAGAAAAAAAGGATAATCGCTAATTGGCCTAATCTACTTCAGCCTTCAAGGTATGTTTTAATATACATGGACGATGATTGCTCAAATAGCAAAGGGGAACAATTGATAGCTGAGGTGTAAAATTCGAAAAAAAAAAAAATGATAACTTGAATGTGTTTTTGATATTAAGGTTACTCACATACTTACCTAATCATTTCAAAAAATATTGATACCAAGTTACAAAGCTGAATTCAGGACTAGCAAAAATATACAAGTAGATTCCAATAAATAGATGAGGGCAAGTAGTAAATGTATATATTACATGTGGCTGATATGCCACTCCAGTGTCCAGTTACATTTGTCTTTTAACAGCAATATTATTCACAATTGCCTGAATCAATTTTATAATTTATCTACAGGGTAGAGATACATTGCAAATCTGAGTACAAGAATATACAGTAAACATGGAGGTTGATGAGCTTCAACAAGACAAAAATCAGCGTTTTTGTGCGGAAAACATGATAAAACCTCCCTGAACTTTACTTGTATAGTTGATGAGACCACAGGTTGTAACCAAGTCTTCGATCTCCCCTTGAGTAAAAAAGCTGTAGGTCCGTGTAGCACTCTGCGATCAAAAGGAAATTTACTTTCATATCTCTCAGACAGAAACGATTATCTATCAGATACGAGCCCTTTTCCAAGATCATCTTGACCATATTTTTCTGCTTTCTTTCATGTTGATGGTTTAGATTGACTTAGAGGTCTATATTGGTGTTCTTCGGTTAGTGTCAAGCAGTTTCTAATATAGGTAAGCATTCTAGCATGAAGAAGGGAAGCCTTTGCTTAACTGGTAAATTTGTTCCCATGTGATTCGGAGGTCATGGGTTCAAGCTATGGAAACAACCTCTAACAGAAATGCAGGGTAAGACTGTGTACAATAGACTCTTGAGGTTCAACCCTTGCCTGGACCTCGCACATAGCGGGAGCTTAGTGCACCGGACTGCCCTTTTGTTCAAGCGGGAAGAAAGTCAAAGAATTTTAGGTTGTCTTATGTGTTGGTTTCTTTGACCACTATAATCTATCACTTTCATGTTAAGTCTAAAATGGAGAAAATTTTGAGTATAACCACGAGATGGAAAATGAAGCTTACCTGCTGCAAAGCCCTCAATATCGGAGGAGCTGAAGGATTAACTCGAAGAAATGTAGTACCAACAAATATACCCCCACTACGCAAAATCCGGTTAATTTCAGCAATCTGACAGACAAACAGATAACGGCATCATTAGCTAATATTTCACTTTATCATTATTTTTCGAAAAAACATTCTTTGTCCATATATTTGTTACGCATGGTTATTATTATTATTCTTAGACTAAACATGTATATTTGTATTTTTTTTTCCCTCCATTTGCACATTTTTGTATTAAAGCCACGCTTCATTTGCAATCCCAAGTTGAAAAAACAGGCCCAAAGTGTACTCATATGATAAAAAATTTACTAGTACAAGAACCAACAAAAAAAAACTTATTTTTCACTTTTATTTTATTTGATGATGATGATATGAGCTTAAATGAAAAAATGAGGAATCATATAACCGACCCCAACTTGTATGGGATTGAAGGTTAGTTGTTGTATTGGAATAGAATGGAGCAAAATATTGGATATAGAGGATTGATATAGCTGAATTTGACTAGTTCGGGATTGAAAAGTAGTTCATTGATTAAGTCAAAGATGATTTTTTCCAGGAAAGATTAAAATTTAAACAACTTACTGCATTGGACGGAGATGGCCAGCAATGCAAGGCAGCTCCTGCATGTACAGCATCAACTGATCCAGAAAAGAAAGGTAATCTGGAAACATCTGCCCTTACAAGAGCTAGATTGCTGCAAATTTTCACACAAAGAGTTCAATTATATCTTTCTTGAAAGACAATTCCTAATTAATGAGAATTTCAATGACCTCATATCTTAAATTAGGTAGCAAAATCACTTACGAGCTTAAGATACTTTCATCCATCTTGATGAAATCATAACACTGGCGAAGCATGTTTTCAGAAAAGTCAAGTGCAATGACTCTTGAATAGACCCCAGATTTGGCAAATTTCCGGGAAAATAATCCGCTGCCGCAGCTAACATCTACAAGAACTCCACCTTCAGCCACTTTAAAGTAGTCTTGAGCCATATTAAACTGCATATATATCAAAAGAACGATCATAAGCTTAGTGAGCTTAACTCATCAAGATGGACTTTAAAATTTAATGAAATACATGAATTTACTGGTTAATATATAGTAGAAAAAGGTTTGAGCAGCTCTACAAGGAGAGAGGAGTAACTTCACATAGCTAGCCCTCCGAAACTTACAACAACAACAACAACATACCCAGTGAAACCCCACAAGTCGTGTCTAGGGAGGATAGAGTGTGCTCAGACCATATCCTACCTCGTGGAGGTAAAGATGTTGTTTCCGGAGGACAAGCAATTAGGACTGTTGTGACCAAATGCAGCAATAAAATTTACTCCACCAGACTGTTTTCTTAAATTCTAGTCTATAGACATGACACGTCATTATGAGAGAAATAAGAGTTGATTTGGTGGCCAATACTTTAAACCTCCTGTGCCTGACATGTCCGAACTGAAATGGCATTTTAGCTAAGTATGCCATGTTCTGTTTCATTAAGCCCCTGATATACTACTCCAACAAGGAGAAACTAATGGATAGGTGACAAACTCTTTTATCTATTGTTGTCGTTATTTTCCTTTTATCTATTGAGCACACTTCTTTCGAGCCGATGGTCTATCGGAAACAACCTCTTTACCTCGCAAAGGTAAGAATAAGGTCCGCTTACATCCTACCCTTTCCAGACTCCACTAGTGAAATTATACTGGGTATGTTGTTGTGGTTGTTTTGTTGTGACAACCTCTTTTATACTCACTCCACCCCAATTTACACAAAGGTGTTTGACTGGGCAAGGAATTTTAGAATGAAAGGAGACTATTGAAACTTGTGGTCCGAAATAGGCCATAGATCTTTGTGCGGTTAGAAATCATCTCATTATGGGTTAAATGAGAAATTTAAGTTAATTTTTTACTAAATATAACAAAGTGTCATTTCTTTTTAGGACCAACCAAAAAGGACAGAATGTCACATAAATTGGTACCGAGGAAATATGTGGGAAGGTCAATGTTTAGTTATCCAGCCCATAAAGTTGTTAAGATAAATTCAATCACAGCAATAAAAAAAATTTACCTCTTCATCAGGACCAGGGAAACCACCTCGGTTAAAACTTTGACGCCAGCCTCTTTCATACAAGAATGAAACAACTGGGCTCCTTGGAAAGTTAATAGCAACAGACATTAGAAATAAATATGTCAAAAATCCGAAAACATCAGTCTAATTCTCAAAATTCTCTATTACAAGCTTTTACTAGATATATCAGGAACCCAATAAAAAGAAGCAGGGGAAAGAAAAAAACATAAAAATACATGGAAGAAAATTCCAGCATTGTTTCCGTTTCATAGTTTCCACTTCAGTTGTTATTCTAAAGATTTCAAGCATTAAATGTAAATGTCTAACAGCCTAAGGTGCATGCCTAAAAATTGGACAGCTATTAAGTATGTAAAATAAGTAAAACTACAGAACAAAACAAACACTTTTGCTTATATGTGTGGTGTTCACCAGAACAAAACAATACTTATGTGAGGGAGGAGGGATGAAAAGATATTGACTTCAAACTAGAGTCAACATCTTTAGGAAAATAATTTCAGAGCCCAAAAACTAATCGGAGATAATTTAATCAAGCTGGTGTTGTCGAAGGCACACTTAGGCCTTGAAGCGAGGCTCAAAACGCTTTGAGCGTTTTGCCTCACTTAATGTCCACTTCAGTCTCATCATCAAATTTCATTGCTCATATATCTGTCATTCATGCTTATAATTATTAGTCTTGGACTAAACATTTATATTTGTATTTTTTCTCCCTTCGCACCTTTCTTTCATTAAAGCCTAGTCTTTGTTTGCGCTTAAAGCCCCACCAGACCTTAGAGGCTTTTTTTGTGTTTTTTTTTGCTTTTGATAACACTGAATCAAACATAAACATGAAACTTGAAACAGCCCTAGGATACCTGAATAGCTCAGTCCCAGTTGGCTTAGATTCATTGTATTCTTTTGTTCCGGAAGTAACAGTGAGGTCAAGGTAGATATTTTTGCTTGAATATGACTTGTTACATTTTCTGCATTTGAAGCCCGATCTGTAGATTGCAGGTCTGCAAGTTTTAAATTCAAAGTGAAATAGCAATTAGGCCACACCTCGACTCACTGTTATTGTTCTACCTGAAAGACTAAACCTTACACGTTAAAGCCTGAAGGGCCTTTTCTTATTAGTGGTTCATAACAAATTGGACAAGCAAACAATTCAGCTTCCGTAACATCCTGAGCTGGAGTTCTCAACTCCTGAACAAGACAGCAGAAAAGATTATACATCAATGTGACATTTGAACACGATCCTATGCATCAAGATGGAAAATCAAAGAAATATAGCTATGGACAACTTTCTTGACTAATTAGAGTTGAGTCATTACCCTGCATCCAATTGGATTCAGCACTCTCATCATAAAAACTTAGCTCCCAAATTTAAATTATATTTACAATTAGCAAAGATGAGCCGAGAATCTATCATAAAGCAACCTCTCTACCCTCCAAGGTAGGGGCAAGGTTTGCATACACTCTAGACTCTACCCTCCCCAGACCCCACTTGTGAGATTTTACATCGGATATTCTGTTGTTACAATAAGCTAACAGTTGCATGAATGTAGCAGCGATAAGCCAAAAACATTCCATACATCATCAGTCTATGGTCCCGACAACTTAAGTAAAACAGTAAACCCAAAAATTAAAGACTTGATGGTCATAAACACACCTGAACTATCACTTCTTCACGAGTTTCACACCCCAACTATCAGTTACTCTCATTTTCTACCTAAACTAACTCCGTCTATGTATAACACACCTCAAAGTTGATTAGACCAACTATCAATTGTTCTTTTTTTCTACCTGTACTATCACCATCTACTCAACTAAGTATGTTTAATACATAACATGTTGATACATCAGGTAGGAAAATGGAACAAGGCAGCTGATCAGTTGAAATATGAAACTCGGGAAAAAGTGATTTTTGACCATTATCTCAAAATTAAACAAGAACCCCACGAAACTAACAAACACTATAGAACATCTGATGTTCAGAAAGATACTCATACTGATAAATTCAAGTTCCAATTTTTTTGGGGTTTTTCTCACTTTTACCAAAACGAACGAAAACAACAGAAGACAGAAAAAGAAAAAAAAAAAGTTGCAAACTTTCCCAATTCCAAAAATTACCGGTTCTACAGCAACAGCAGAGGTAGCCCTGATTCTTGAAGTGAACCCATTTGAGGAAAACCTTGTAGGAACACGAATTTTTGAATTCAAAGAAACCCCACGTTGTATTGGAACCAAAGAACGATGATGATTCAAGGAGAGTGAAGGAGAAGCAGCAAAAGTAGCAGTTGCCATTGATGAACTTCAGCTAAAACTGATGAGGCTTTTCTTGTCTTTTTCCCTTTCGATTTGATTCTCTGTTAGTATGAATGGAGAGAAGAAAAACAGGAATTTTTTTTGTGATTTTGAATCAATTTTGTCATCTTTAGAAGTAGCTTTTTGTTAGTTTAGTTATTTCTATTTTTGGTGGTTGTTGTTTATGTGTATAATCAAAATGTTTGAAAACAAGTATTCCCTCAATGTCGTGTGTTGACTTTTTCAAAAGTCAATTAGATTGATTTTTAAAGTTAAATTGAATTACATTAATTCGATATTTTAAATAAAATATTTTAAAATTATACGAAAAGTATTATTAATTTCAATTTTTTGTATATCAATATGATAAAAAAATACATCGTAAAATGTTAGTCAAAATTATTATCGTTTAACTCTAAAAAAATAAAATTATGACAATTTAAATTGGATGAAAATAGTACAAAAATGAATGAGACTACTATATCTTAATCCCAAATTTCGAGTTTGAGTTGGAGTTCTAATTCTAAATATAGAAAAATCATTAATTGGGATGTGACAGCTAAATTTAATCATAAATTTCATTATCACATGACATGTATATCACCTACTATAATGAGCTAATTAGTTGATTGTCTATTACTAATATTTTTGTTATTTTCTAGTACTTAATTCCTTTAAAACTCATTTTTCTTCTTCATCTATCAGCCCTTTTTCTTTCATTTCGCTTGTATTTGGATGTGTGAGCTAGGATCATAATTTTCAGTATTGAAAATTTAAAACACGCTTTTTAATTTAGCTTTAGATGATATTTATGTTTTTTAATTTTTGTGTGCATAAATAAATACTTAAATTTATAAAAAAATAAACATGTAGATATACATGTCTTACGTGACAATTCACGTGAAATACACTCAAATTGATTTGTGTTATGTCACGTGTTGGGCTTAATTTTGTGAGGCTTACATCTTAAGTGACTGACTGTACTTCTAAACACACCTAACGTTTGAGGACCGACTGTACTTTCTAAACACGCCTAACGTCCAATGCTCGAGGCTTGACTAAAAGTTCTTAGGCTAATTATGTACCAAACTCCCTAGTTATATTGTTGACCTACGTAATTCTCTAATAAATGAATGATGTTTTAAAGTTGTAATACGTAACCAAATTTTGCATCTTCACTTATCATTGTTGTTCAGATTTTTGTTCTCTATCTCAAAATTATCATATTTTATTATTTCTCTATTTGAAAGTAATTTTTTTTTTATTTAGGCATAATACAAAAATTTGCCCTTTAATTTGGCCTCATTTCACATTTATGTCCTTGAACTTTGAGCTTGCACAAGTAGACATTTAAACTGATATACGGTTGAACAAATAAATACACACATCCTACCTGACATCCTACATGGTAATTTGCATCCTACGTGGCATCCTACGCGTATTATGCCACATAGGACTCATATGTCTACTTTATACAAGTTTAAGTATCTACTTATGCACACCCAAAGTTAAAGGACATAAATATAAAATGAGACCAAGTTAAAAGACACATTTATGTATTATGCCTTTTTTATTTACGAAGGAGTGATGTTTTAATTATAATACTAATAATTTTTTTTGATTATTCTCTTTTTAGTAAGGCAAATTACATAGTATGATAGTAAACTATTTTAAGAAATTGTAATTCTATTTGTATCCATTAATAACTTTGATATCATCGCCTTATTTATACTTGTATAACCATGTTTGAAGTTTTTTTTTTTCTAGGACTTACGCATCATGACTCGGGGGTTACACCTTGCTTTGTACTAAGTATAACGCCTCGTCTCGCCTCACGCCCCTGCCTTCTAAAATATTGATCCAAATGTACTGTCTGAATAAAGAAACTGAATTCAGCCAGTCAAGGGGAAGTACGAAGGGGTCGTTTGGTTCGTGGGATAATATCCCACCTTATTTCATCAAGCTTGGTGTTATTTTATCCCACCTCTCGGTTCAGATAAATTAGTCCAAAGAATTATAATCTTGAAATAACTCAAGTCCAAGGATTATTACATGAGCTGATATGCTACACTATAGTGTCTAGTTACACCAGCAGTGTAAATTATTCACAAGAAAGAATGTTCTTTAACAGACTGAATCAACTTTTATGTACTGTATATACTATTTTTTACAGGGTTGAGATAGATTGCACATCGAAACGAGTGCAAACGAAAAATAACGCGTTTATACCAGCCAAATGATCATTGTTTTTGTGCGGAAAACATGATAAAAGAGCTCTGAACTTTACTGGTATAGTTGATGAGACCACAGCTTGTCATCAAGTCTTCAATCTCCTCTCGAGTAAAATAGCTGTACGTCCGTAGAGCACTCTGCGATCAAAAAGGAAGTCTACTTTCATATCTATTTTTACAGGAACGATTATCTATCTATCAGATACGAGCCTTTTTTCCGATGTCCTCATCACTATATTGGCATTCTTCAGTTCATGTCCAAGAATTTTATGTTTTCTCATGTTTTGGTGGTAACCGAATCTTTTACCACTATAATCGATCAAGTTCATGTGATGCTAAAATGGAGAAAATTAGCCTCTAAATTTTGAAGTATAGTGTATAATCATGAGATGGAAAATGAAATTTACCTGCTCCAAGGCCCTGAATATCGTAGGAGCTGAAGGATTGACTCGAAGAAATGTAGTACCAACGAATACACCTCCACTACGCAAAATCCGGTTAATTTCAGCGATCTGGCAAACAAATAACAGCATAATCAATTGTAAACTCAACTTCATTCATTGAACTTGAGAGTGCCATAAATCATTAAACTTTAGCTAGCAGCAACGAGTTCAAATAAAACTATGCGGCAGCAATCCAAATTAAACATCAGCACAACATACCTAGTGTAATCCCACAAGTGGAGTCTGGGAAGGGTGGTATGTACGCAGACTTTACCCCTAACTTGTGAAGGTTAAATTTCAACCGCAAATATTTATCAACTTCCATTTTCTTCCCTTAAAATGAGCTCATATTTCTAGCAAAAGTTTCCTTATCAGATTCTTAGGGGCTCGGAGTTGGTATCCTAAAATAGTACTTTCTTGGCCCAGAATCAGTTGTCCTGTTTGCACTTAGTGACATTAATAATGGAATTGTTGATAGATATGTCGTTAAAGTGTTAAATTGGTGTGAAGAAAAAGAAGAACTCTGTGGTTATTATGTATCAGAAAATGGCAAAGTTTGTTCATGCAGAGTAAATTGAGCACATGAGAATAATTACGGTAAATTTGTTCATTCAGAAGATAAAGGGTCAACTGTGTTGCAGCTTCCACTGATATAGATCTACAATTATCTCCCAATTTACATGGATAAGTCACCGTAAAGTCAATCGCAAGTTGGGAAAACTGTTCCGGTAAGACTCATTGTATCAATATTACAAGTACAAGGACCGACAAGCTATTGAAATCAATGTAGAATTAAGTAACAGAACATAATAAAAGCAAGGGATCCTTACATGCCAATACAAACTAGTTGGGATTAAGACTAGGTTCTTGGTTACACTTATACTAAGTCTCATGTTTACGTGAGTCCTCATAGTAGGGTTAAAGACGTAAATGTTAGTGTAGGGTTAAGTGTTTGATCCAGAGAATCTCTAGAGAAAATCAAGCCGTTCTAGTGAAATGTTGTTATAACGAATGCCCAGAAAAGATCAAAATTTGAAAAACCTACTGCATTGGATGGAGATGGCCAACAATGCAAGGCTGCACCTGCATGCACAGCATCAATAGATCCAGAGGGAAAAGGTAATCTGGAAACATCTGCCCTTACAAGAGCTAGACTGCTGCAAATTTATATAGAAAGAGAAATTCAATTTTTTCTCGTCTAAAAAGACAATTTCCGACTAATGAAATTTCAATGACTTGATATCCTATATTAGACAGAAAATCACTTACGAGCTTATGATACTCTCATCATTCTTGATGAAATCATAACATTGGCGAAGCATATTTTCAGAAAAGTCAAGTGCAACGACTCTTGAGTACGCCCCAGATTTAGCAAATTTCCTGGAAAACAATCCACTACCGCAGCTAACGTCAACAAGAACACCACCTTCAGCAACTTTAAAGTACTCTTGAGCCATCTTAAACTGCATTTAATATCAAAAGGACAATCACGCAGCCGTGAGCCATCACTGGACTATATCTAGCCATGGAACTTCGAATACAAGATAAACTATAAGTTTCACTCTTTTCCTTGATGTTATGGTTATATAGTCAAGGAGGTTCTCCATGTAATGAAATCAATTGAGTTATCATATTTTGAATCCATGAACAAATTCTTCAATTGTCATATATTTTTTTTTTGAGAAATCTTCAATTATCATATATTGACATATTAGGTGGTCAGAGTATGGTTATGGTAAGCGGTTTTCAGTTAGTTTATGCATTAGGAAGGAACCATAGTTTTATTTTTATCAGTGTGAAAATGTGTCTATGATATTCTCCTTCACCGTTCAAGAAATCACCATATGCTTGGTGACCTTACACCATATGCTTTAGTCTGCGGCAGAGATGCAGAGTACGTTGGCGCATTGCATTCTTGCCACTGGATCAAGGTGCTGGGGAAAAAAATTCAAAAACCATTCGAATACTAATTCGAGTTTCACAATTTTGCACAATTACTTTCAAGTTTTTACTCTATGAGTGCCATACTATAGCTACATTTTCTTGATCTCTAAATTAGTCAAACTAATTGGAGACGAAAGATGTAAAAATAAAAACTCTAAAGCTTTTGTCTATAGATATTACATAATCCTTTGAGAGAAGAGGCATTCATTAAGGGTGTGTTTGGTATGAAGGAAAACATTTTCCGGAAAATG